>NC_088302.1:8850713-9450713 GCF_032854445.1 Liolophura sinensis | reverse complement strand
TCATCGGCAGTCGCATCATCAGCAGCCGTCACAGCAGCGGTTAAAGCAGCACTCATAGCAGCATTCACCTCACCTCCAGTTTCTCCAGTCTCTTCAGTCTTCCCCTCATCCTCCTCCGTCTCCATCATCATCTCCATCCCCATCCCCGGCTCTTGGGGGTCTTGGGGCTCTTGGATGTCGTCGTTATCACCAGCCTCGATCACCATCAGCACCAAGGCGTCGATGTCGGGGATGGCCTGGACTAGTTTTTGCCAGTAAGTCCAGTACTTGAGCGTGATACCCTCACTCGTCGGGTAGAGTCGACCGTTCGGCTGGTAGGCTCGCCATTTCTTCACATGAACGTACAGGACACCCTCCGAGTTCCTCAGCGTGGACAGAAAGTACCCGTTGGAGAGTGGCTCCCGCACAGGTAAACCCGCCTCAGGTAGATCAGCAGCCAGGGTCTTGAGCCGAGTCCACCCCACCCCGTCAAGCCTGACGCGTTTGGGTGGAGCGTTCGGGTCTGTCGGTGCTTGGCAAATCTCAATCGTCTCGTCTCTACACACCCCCACCCACAGCCAGGAGGCGAGCTGTAATTTGGCAAGAACCTCGCTGGGTAAGGGCAGGCACACCTTCCTCTTCTTCTCGGGAGGCTGTTGTTGTTCGGCTATGGTGGATAGCCGGGCGGGTACAGACGCTGAGCGTTTCATCCTGATGGCAGCATGCAGGGGTTCACGGTGGTGGAGCGTTTCATCTCGCCAGGCAGGTAGGTAGGTCGTGTAGCAGTCTCTTCTCTTCTCTTCTCTCGGCAGGTCAGTAGGTCGGGTCGTCAGCAGGCTGGCAGGCAGGTAGGTACAGGTAGGTAGGTCGTGTAGCAGTCTCTTCTCTTCTCTTCTCTCGGCAGGTCAGTAGGTCGGGTCGTCAGCAGGCAGGCAGGCCGGTAGAGCGTCAGGTGCGTCTGAGGCTGCCGGTCTTTTTTGTTTATTTACTGGTTTTAGGGCCACTTTCCTGGCGGATATCGTGGCCCATCAAATCAGTGTTTTTTTTTTTTTTTTTTTAACACATGAATATTTTGGTTACATAACAGCAGTGCGTTGGTATACTATTTACATATGTACATGAGTCAATTAGTGGGATTAACCTCTTTGTGGTAGCATGTTACAGCTTATTGTATAGGTTCAAATGCTGCCATGGTCATTTAACAGAAAGGGGATAAATAGTAAGCTATTTACAGAGATTAACGTTATCTTTACATTAGAAATACATAGATCTGCATTAAAGAATTACAATGAGTTGCCTATACAGAAATTTACACAGAGAGAAAACAACAGTAGTGCCTTTATTTATTGGTTAACAGTTTTGCTCTCTTGCTTCCTCCTCTGTGGCGTGGAGTTAAGGGGCTCCCGCCACTTATACCGGACGCCGTCCAGGAAAAACCAGCGTACTGGAAACCTGTGCCTGTAACAGGTGCGACAAGTATAAATGAGGAGCAAGGATGTCAGGCCTCATCCACTTAGTTGAAGCAAGAGATAGTCCTATTGTCATGATGTCTTTTATGTTTCTGGTCTTCGTTTCCTGGTTGTTAAGTTTCTTTGGTCCCATGGGTCTTCTTATTGTTTTCCCTGTCTTCTTCTTTAATTGATTTCCTTCTCTATTTCCAATTTTTATTTTTGGCCTCCCATGGCGGCGCAGACAGCACGTTTCATAGACCGGTAGAACAGTTCCTGGCCTAGAGTGTTTAGGTGCACTCCGTCGTTGGTTAGAATTTGTTTTTGTGGTCGGATCAGTCCCCGGTGTCTCCAGAAGGTGGCCAACTGGTTGTTTGTCAGCTTCTTGTTAATTTCATGGATTTTTGTATTATAAATGTGGACCGAAATTCGCCGAGTTACCTGACGGTAAAGAAGCTGGCTGATGTAGATCCTTGGAATTTGGAATTTCGTTTTAAGTGGGCTGCCGGTCGCTGTCTTCACCGGCTTTTTATCCTATCCACGCGGAAATTCACCACACGCTGATTGGTTCGTTTTTTCTTACGTAACCTCTTCTCGCACGCTGATTGGTCCGTTTTTGCGGGCCCCCCATTGGGCAGTTTTGGGGCAAATCCGGCTCACCCATTGGCCCGTTTTGGCGCCCGGGAGCTCTTTTCGAGCTGTCCCACTCGACTTTACAAGCCGACGTTTTGCCTCTTTTTTTTCTCTCTTTTTCCCCTATACTGTTATACTGTACACTATATCACACTAGTCTATACACATACGCCCCGCGGCGTTTAAAAAACCCACCCGTGACGTCACCACCACATCACCACAAAAAATGACTCCCCAAAACCACAAAAAATGAATCCCCAAAACGGAACCAAAGCCACATTCTATACTACTCATGACCTACGCGTAAAACAGCGAATATACAGCATGATCTATGTATCGTCGGAGTCGTGCCTAGGAAGGTGTCCAAAACTGCAGTGTGTGTGGCTTGGTCCATATGTCGTGACACAGTGCATCAGTCCGGTAATATACAGGATGGAAAACAGCTACTGGAGCTTGATTATTCATCATGACAGACTGAAACTCTTTACTGGACGAACACTGCCGCCATGGGTAAGAAGGCACAGAAGAACGGTTTCCTCCCGGAAACGCCCGAAGTGTCTTACCTGTGCAGCCAGTGACAGATGGTCCAGAAGACGAACGAGACACAACAAAGAACCCGGACACTGATAAGAAATAGCCAGTTGAACGACAGAGTATGGAGAAACAAGTATCGACGCCATGGACGAGGAACAAACCTTCTCTGGCGACATCGATGAGTGATACGACAGCAAACTGTCGGAGCGGAAGACACAGTCGGGAAGGGTTGTGAGGGCACGAGGCGTGCTGATTTTGTGAACTGTTTGGAACTTTTATTATAGCGCTGAAACAGTATTACGCATTATTTGGACGAAATGTCAATCTTGGTGTTTGTCATATGAATGTGTATAATGAACAGGTTTAGTATAAATACCAATGTGCTAGTGATACACATGCGTATAAGTGGTGTCTGGCATGCTCAAGACAGAATACATGGATGTTGAACCTGATATCTAGGTGTTGTGTAATCCAGCGTAAAAACCTGCCATAATTGAACATCCAGTTAACACACAGGTAAACAAACACATAACAGTATTGATGTTCTTAGTGTTAATGCACTATCCTCTTCGAGAATTACTGTTACGTGTGTGGTAAGTCGTACACATTCATATATCGTTTTAGTGGAAGGACATTGTCACATTGTTTTTGTTTGTCTTAAACTTGTCCGGCTCTTTAACTGACATTAGCCTGTTAACAGTTGAAGTTTACGAATGTTCTGTTTGAGAGGGACACAAATGTTTGATAAAGGGTGACTGTGTAAGAAGATAACGACTGATATCGGTATGCCCCCTCAGTCTGGAATAGGCTCTTCCTACACAGCTTCAACTCTACACGTCTCTGATTGTTGTTGTACCTACAGGTCGAGTATTGTACTTCCGTGTGGAAACCCACGACTGTCAAGCAGTTCCCGTGACAGTATATATCATGATCAATATTTTATTGAATCGAATATTATTTAATTGGCTATATGATATCTGCTAAATAAACGCCGTCACTTATTTTATCTCCCTCTGTCTCTCTCCCTCTATATATAAATGTGTAATTTATACGCCTACAATCAATGTATGGCCAGCTGTGTGAAATTCACTAAGGCCAGGGTTTTCTTCAATTTTCCTTGTATATAAGGCAAACTCAGTAGTTCTATACGCACAAAGTTACGTATAAAGGCTTCTACTACTTTTGGTTTGAGTATGGCTTTTAGCTGTTGCCGTGACCGTTGCAGGTATGTAGAAAAACACCCTTATAAGACATTTAGCACATCTTACCTCTGTGCTTTGAAGTTGTTCCATAATATTACTTGCCTCATGAGATGTTGGTCAATATTTGTGTGGTTATGATTAGTGCATCTCTTAAATCTCGAGAATGCTCCCCGGGACAGGTATACTTTTGGTTCTGTTGGTACCATTGCCTTGAGCAAGACGTTTTTTTTAACGTTTATACAGCGTATAGAGTAAATAATTCCATTCTCGCTGCAGATTACGACAGCTGGTACTCAGGGCGATCTACATCTGCGCAGGAATTGCTTTTTTCCTCATGTTGTGGACTGATAACGATTCAGGATTGCTGTTATCAGGAAGTCCAGCAACTACACAGGAACTTCCACCTCAGCAACTGGTCCAGTTTGGGGCATATGAAGGAACAACCTGCAAGGAAAAGCGACATGTGATGTTTCTCAAAATAGAAAAAACAGGTGGCGGTACTTTGGAAGGCATTCTTGTGCGCTTTGGGCTAAAAAGAAACCTAAGTTTTGCCATCCCTATTAAAAGTTTAGGAAACAACAATCACTTTCCGAGGTCTCCTCTGTTACCAGAAATGATTGCTCCCATCAAAAGTCGACCAAACACCAAATATGACATTTTGTTCCGCCACTCAGTTTACAACAGAAGCACCATACAGTTGTGCTTCCCGAACGACACAGTGACGATAACATTGGTAAGACATCCCTTCGCCCGTTTTTTATCCTCATTTGAATTTTTCAATAACTCATACAGCGTAAAACTTCCGTGGCATTTGCGAAGGTCCTCTGACAAAAGACTTCGGGTAACCACATTTTTGGAGATATATTATAAAGCCTTCAAAAGAGAGCACCCAAGAGCCAGAGGAAACTGGTACCTTAATTTTGCATCGTTAAGATTTGGTATCCCTTGGGAACACACCCACGACAAGAAATTTGTACAGAGGCACTTGGATGACATTCTGCCAGACTTTAAAGTTGTGCTGCTTAACGAATACTACGACGCATCGTTAGTTCTTCTGAAGAGGCGCCTGTGCTGGAATACAGAGGACATTGTCTACATCTCGCTGCACGTCAAAGCTGGTTACACCAAGCACCAGGGCCTCCATTCGCCGGAAGTGCTACGTCAACACCAGGAATTGGCGCCAGAAGAGTACGTAATATACGACCGACTGTCCAAACAGTTCTGGACACAAATAAACGACGAGGGAAAAGACTTCTGGTTTGAAGTTGAACAGTTCAAATCTATCCTCAGTCTGTTTCAAACTTTTTGTCTGGAGGACGTAGGTAAACGCAAGACGCTGACAATAGAGGCAAGCCGTTGGCATGGGAACATACATTTTGGTCTTGAGGACTGTCAAATGGTAACGACTGATCTGGAAAAGTTCGTCAGTGCGACACGAATGAAATACCTGCGATCCTAGCACTCGATGTGGAAGACCTTACTTGAACAAGAAATGGTTAAACTGTTAGACAAATCTATCCAAAGCGAAGTTGCACAATCTGCTCTTTATTAGCTATCTGTACAAATATAGCATGAGGTATATAAAAGTGACACCATGGTTTGTATGAACGCAATTTACTTCCTCATTGGTCTTTCATCATATAAAAACTGTCCCTGTGCTGCTTTCGCTACCATATAAAAACTTGAAGCTATACCGTGAAGTATGCCTCTTTATCAAATCATGCTATATGGGAGAGATAAATGTATGTATGTATGTATGCTTGGGGTTTAACATGGTACTTTTAGATGTGTGTACATATAATTTATGTTCTTGTGGCAGGGCCAGTCTATACCGTCAAAGTATCATGCCGAAGACACCAGACATGACACCCTTCCCAGTCACATTATACTGACAAGGCGCCAAACAGTCATGTTTCTTTGCTCTAACCTATCAGTGCTGAGTATCAAGCGAGGCAGCAGCCAGTACCATTTTTAAAGTCTTTGGTATCACCTGACCTGGGTTTGATGATAAATAAATGCAAAACACACACAATGATATATTTCATAAATAAAGTCTTATTTATCAATGGTTACAAAAATAGACAATTTGTGTTCCAATTATTGGTTCTACGATGTACAGTATTTTTACCATTAATATGTAAACTCTCAGTGTTTATCACAGAATACAATTAAAAATGTCAAGTGTGGATCACAGATCATAAAAAGCAGCATTTTAGGGGCAATACTGAAAAATATGACTGGATACATGTTCCTGTTTGATAAGTACATGTACCTTTATGTGATGAAACAAGAACAGCTCTGATGTTTCATTCCAAAAGTCAGATAAGTTCTGATTTAATATTTATGCAAACAGGATATAATCACTATGATTGATTTTCTTAAAGAGTTCCCAAAGTCAAATATTTTCATTCTTAGTTATACATGTAGAATAATCTTTGTTGTATAATACTCCTTGACAGCACTATGTGTAATGCTGGTATTAGAAGAAAATACTGTTAGCTGGAATGGGCAAAGCAGGTAGACGTAAGGTAAGCCTTGAAATAAAAATATTAACACTACTTACAAAATAAAAAAAAATATCACATCAATATTTTGGCCATCAATGAATCACAGACAATAGTAATGAATTTGAAAATTTGCAATGAACAATAAGACAAGGACACAAAATTACAAAGGTTTGCTAAGTAATGGTGATGAACCTGATCATAAAATACACAGGTAACACAAATACAGCAACAAAGATTCCAATTTACAGGTGAACTCCAACAAACTGTACAGGTAATGTTTAATTCACAAAACTATATCACAACTTACATCTCCACAATAACTTATGTAACAATACATGTATCAACATGTAACTAAGAGCATCAATATATATGTTATAACAAACATACAACCATACATATACATGGACATTTATTTCTTCTACCAGTTACATTTTTTCAATGTAAAAATTTACCATGTGTGTATAAACTGACAGATGCTGCTATCAAGATGCTAACTGAAGAGCATTGGGATATTGCATGATTCTCAGTGAAGTGAAATAAGCATATGTAGATTACAAAATCCTTTTTGTCATGAAATATTACCTACTTGTTTACTGTAATGTTCAGTATTTTAAGGTGGCATCATGTTTCTTTAATTCAAACATACAGAATTAAGAGAAGTTTCTTTCTGACATGTAGGGAGCTCTGATAACAGAAATTGTAAGGGAGCACTACTGTAGAAAGGGGACTTTCCAGGAGTAAGTTTATGATAGAGAGAAATTCTTTATATTCTGTAAAAATGCTGGAGTATTAGCACCATCGGTAGTGCCGCTTAAAATGCAGGTTTTATGCATGTTTGTTCATCCTTTAAACTGAACTCTGACCAGCCTTTCAACACTCATCCAGGATTTGCCATTGGTACTGATAATATGGAAAGCCTTTATAGCACAGATTAAGCCACTGCAATTCAAATTTAGTACTGTAGTTCATGCTATGAGAGGTATGACTGTGTTGTCTGAAATGCCTAAAACCATGAGATGGGTCAGTGCTTGCAAACTGGTGTCCATTTGTAATCTCAAAATGTGCTCTGTGGTGTCTGCAGTCAAGTGTCCACATTGATTCTACATACAAAATCTAATGTCTGCTTATGCTTGCAATCAGGTATCTATGTCAGAGTGACTGCCATCAGGTATTGACTGGAGCTGGAAATCACATGTCCACGGGTGCTGGCAACTGGGAGTTTACTGGTGCATACAATCAAGTGTCCACTGGTGCTGACAATAATGTATCTAGACAGGTGTCTATTGGTGCTGGCAGTCAAGTGTCCAATGGTGCTGGGAATCACTTGTTTGCTGGCACTGGGAATCCAGTTTGAGCAGCAAACTGCTAGCAAATGTGTACCAGTGTTCTCCTGAACTTAGTACTGGTCTTTCCTCGCAGCCACAACGTAGCAATTTGAATCTATTCCCGAATGGTGCTCATAAACCATCACATTCATAGTTTTAGAACTTTCTAAGGATTGAAACCTTGGTGTAAAATAACCTAGCAATACAATATAACACACACCTTTCACTGTCACAAGCAATAAGATAATACTTGGTACAGCAACTTCAGGAACATCACAGGCAACGTTGATATATTTCAAAGACCTGAGTATATCACAGTATAATCATGGAATGCCACTAACTAGGTGCTTCAGTGTGTTGAAGCAGACTGGGTATTAATTCTCACAATTCACAACCACTGGCTGAGTAATATTATCACAAAAATGCAACCTGACTACGGCTTGGACGGAAATCAGCTCAACACCAGTGCGTGATTTTCTCGCAGTTCCAGTTGTTTCAGTCTAATGTTATTTGAGGCACCTCTTATCCGCTGAGATTTGGTTGAACGCTGCTGGTTGTTGTTGTTCTCGTAATTATTCACACGACTGGATAGCTGGTTGCTGCCACTGTTAGGGGAAGACAACTCTGGTCGCTGAACCACAGGTGCTGGGCCAGACACCACAGAGAGACCAGGCATCCCTGGAAACAAATATTGTTCATTTTTATGCCAAAATGAAGAATTTTTATGTTTGTATGATTACAGTCAGGTGTAATAGTGCCCAGAAAAAATACACCACTATAGGTCCCTTTACCAAGTTCATGTCACACCTCCTGATTTAATGCAGCAAGACCTGAATTTCAACCCCCCCACGTCAAGGGAGACAGACTGATGGACTGAGACGAGATAACTCTTCAGTCTCAAAAGTAAAAAATATTAACTATTCATAAAGATGAATCACATAAGGGCAGATATACCATTCACATCTTGCATGGAAATCAAATATGTGTCAAGTGTACATGAAGCTGTATGCCAACCTGTCTACATGTTATGTAGGTACAATTAAAGATCAAGGCTAGCTTGACATGAAATGCACTGAACTTTGGAGCTTAATCAGTGCATCCTGCCAGCAACCTGCGGATGGTCGTGGGTTTCCCCCGGGCTCTGCCTGGTTTCCTCCCACCGTAATGCTGGCAGTCGTCATATAAAGTGAAATATTCTTGAGTACAACATAAAAACACCAATCAAATAAATAAATGAAGAATCAGTGCATTAGTCATGAAACAAACGGGGTATCCTATAAAGCCAGTGACATACCTGTCCTCACCATACCAATAAAAATGTTTTTGGACAAGCAAACTAAACTGTTGTATAATTATTTCCTATTATATGCTGCACCACAAGTTGTGGTTCTGTAAACCTTACTGTTTGCAAGGTACGAAGGTTTGCAACAAAAACAGCAGACAATACAGGATATTGTTAACGACCCATGTTGTATGTACATGAACATCACAAAATTATATATATTAACAATAAACTTTTTTTTGCATGTGTGTTAAAAAAGGAGACACTGGTAACTCCAATTCAAAATCTGTTACCCTGTAACAAATGTACTATAAATTACCTGGTTCAGGATTGGGCTTACTCTGGGCATTTGCACTTAACACTCTTTTGTGTGGAGGTAGGATTCCATCAGACCACCTGTCAGTAACTTCTGTACGGGCTGCAAGCCGACTGCGCTCTGCCTCTGTCTCCAGCAGATGGGACAGGTGACGGTATTCACTTTCTGGCACAGCTGTAGTTGACATTCCTCTGGTGGAGCCAAGTGGTTTTCGTGTGTATCTTGTCCTCTGCTGAGCGAATGTTAATGGGACAAATATTACTGACAATCAAATTTATTTTTACTTTTTTTGATTGGTGTTTAATGCTGTTGTCATCTGATTAATCTGATGGTAGTTATTCTTAAGGTGGAGGAAATTCTAGTGCCTTTGGTACATAACTGATAAACTTGTCTTCATGCGATACATAGATTTTTACCCACACACATGATACAGCAAGCTTATATATTGGTCACTGGCAAGTGATCTCCATTGAACTCCATACCAGGCCAGTGACAAGTACTGTTTTTGACTTAAGAACTATTAAAATAACAAATCAAAACTTGTAATGATAATTTGGCTCTTGACATCCGCATGAAATTCTTAATGAAAGTAGGTCAAAAGACAACAAAACTGAAATGTTGATTTTAACACCTGTTACTTGTGGTTAATATTTGGTTAATATCTCGCAAACCATTTATAAGAAAGCCTTGCCACTGGAATGAAACATCAGTGTCCTCCAGGTCTCATGTCCATTTGGAGGGGAATGCAATGTAGCCTTGTAAAATCTTCACTTGCTTAGCATTATCAGTATGGCATCCAGGAGAGCCATTAAGAAGTCCTGAACACAACAACATACATGTGAGATGATGCCTGTGAATCTTAGCTGGTTCTCCTCTGTATGACTGGCTAACAAAATGTTCTTGTACCACACCAATCATATGGATGTGAAATTGGTTCCATGTGAAGGCAAGAAGACGCCTTAGCACAATTCAAGTTGTGGAAGGCCAATCAGAGTACTGGCAAAAAATGGACACTTGTTGTTCAACTCAGAACTTTTTTGGCGGTTCCATTACAGAACAGTCTACTGGACACCAGGTAATGCGGCGTATAGTATGAGGTTTTACGTGACTAAATGCCATTATAAATGGGCATACTGACCTGGAACATGCTGGAGGTTCTGTCAGACGTGGTGGTCAGGTTGTGGGGCTTGGACTTCTGCCATTGGTTCATCTGGTGATTAGGCTGGGCAGACAGAGATACATGAGCTTGAGTGTAGGAGCTGAGGCGTGAGTGGGAAGACGGGTTAGACGTGGTTGGCATGGGCTGCAGTGTAGAGTAGGAGATCTGGCTGGGGAAAGCGTGCTGGGGCAGTGAAGTGTACAGGGGGATGTGCGTGGGGTGGTATATACTGTTCTCGTTAAAACTGATATAGTTGCTGCTGTGGTTAAGATCGTCAGCCTGAAAAAGGGTTAATCACAATATTAGGCAATGTGGCCTGCAAACAAACACACATGACAACAGCTGCATCACTGTAAACAACACTTAATTACAATCAATAAATAAGTTTTATGAAAGCAATAGATCAGATTCCCCTGACAGCTTGAAGATTTGACCTGAAGTCATCAGTAAATTAATATGTCTGCTCCTGTTTCACACATCTGATCCCTAATTGACTTACTATACTTGTTTATGTTCCCATATTCATGAGACGTTCTGTATCACAGTATATGGACTGCCAAATTTAAAGTATTTCTAGCAGTTCATTGTTTAACAAAGAAAAAAGTGGAGAAAAAGGAAGAGTAAAAAAATTTTGGTTAGTCAGTCAATACATTCATCAAAGGTTGTAAGTCAACAAAATCAACAGCTGGCCTATGTTATTTCAACAAACTTTATTGTAATCTACAACAGACAGCCGGTCACTGTTTAATACTGTAATTCTGAACACTACATGTTACAGCGATTTTATCACCAGAGAAGCAAAGGTCTGTATTACAATCAAACGGCAAACTTAAACACACCATGTGATAGTGTGGAGTACATAGCCACACAGGAAGAGAAAATGTCTCGGCATACAGATTAGTAAATAGACATACATGTATCCATTTATAGAAATTTCACACCTATCAAAAAGGTTAAGCATACTAAACATCCAATTTTTATAGGGTGGAATCTGATTTGTTATACAGTCAAAAGGTATGAATTTCTGACAGTGGTAAGACGTGTTAGAGGTCCCAAAGCATGCAGGGTAAAGAAATGATACTTAATCATAAGCAAAAAATAAAAAGGAAAATAGGTAAGTTGGCATCAACCAAGCTGTAAAACCAGGCAATTAGCGAACTGATTAAGCGACAAAACTTGAAAAACAAGCAGCAAAACATGCATGTCTGAACTAAAGCATGTGATTTCCAGTATCACGTCAGTCAACCCTATACCAACCTCCACCTCTGCATTCTCCTCAATGAATGCAGTATTTCGCTTGGAACTATCGTCTTGCGTAGAGGTGAAAGACACTACCCTGGAATCAGCCGCACTGCGGGAAAGCTTAAGCAGAGGGTACCGCTTCACAATATCATCTCTACTATCCGGTACAAAGTTATTCATACGACTTGAGTGTTGATGGTTAGGCAGGTACCGATCACTGATCACCATGCTATTCTGTCCGTAATATTTGTCAAGCAGTTTTTGGTAGTAATGTTTGTCTTTGGGCCGCAGTGCAACCTGATGGCTGGAGGGGTAGAACTCGTGTGCTGTGTTTGACCATTGGTCTACGGACTGTGCAGCAGAAGAGCCGAGGACGCAAGAGCAGTGAAAAATTGAAGGAGAGAGAAGGGGATAGGACATTTAATGACAGTTAGTACAATGGAGTGTGCATGGGGGAATACAAAGTACATGTACTCAGAAACTAGCTGAAATCCAGTCATTGTCCAGTAATTTATATTTCTCCTTAAAACTCAGACGTTTCTACTTATTTATTGTTTTGAATAGTGTTTCATGCCTTACTCAAGAATACTTCACTTATATGACGTTGGCCGGCATTATGGTGGGAGGAAACCTGCAAGACCTATCCGCAGGTTGCTGGAAAACCTTCCCACATATGACCAGAGAGGAAGCCAACATGAGTTGGGCTTGAACTCACAGGCACCACATTCGTGACAGGCTCCTGAGAAAATGTTTATATTGTAGGACACTGATACTTATACTAAAATTCAAAGTACATGTACAAAAACAAAATGGTAACATGTCTTTAAAGCAAACGCTAAAAATTAATATTATATTATAAATCAAATTATACCTTGATTCAGCTGTAAGAAAGGCAAGGTAGGGAATTTCAATGGAATCTAAATATTCCTGTAACATCATTTGTCAAAAGCTTGTGAACTTCTGACAGAACCCATTAGTTCACTTGGCCAGATCATACCACATCATGCCATCCAAAGTGCAAAGCAAGGCTTTTGGTTCCTTATATGTCACAGGAGTGATAAAAATTATGTGTAAATGTGACAATAAAGCACAGGAAGGTGGTGCATCATTATGTGAACATAGAAAAAGGTATACAGTACCAAAGTGAAAACAGCCAACGATACATGATACTAACAGGATTTATCCACATTAAAAAGAAAATTATAAGCTGTTTTCACATGACACAATTTGTCCCAGCAACTTGCAGAAGGAAACATCAGTGTAAACTACTGATCTAAGTGCTTTTCATCAGACTAGTCCCACTCAACTAGTTAACACGACAAATCACACCACATGAACAATGCTTCAGGCAAAGTCTACAGGCTTTACCACCACAACATATTTACATATATGACATACAGAGAGATGTTGAGTATACTGGGTGACAACGATACTGAACAGGGTGTGGCAAGGCTACTGGCCATGTACACGCTCACTGCTATGAGCACTGACATACCCACATAAAGCTGAAATACTGATTGATGTACTGTTGGCCAAAGCCATGAAAATGTACAACAGTGTCAGAAGGTACAACTACATTAAATATGTTTTATGCACATCCACCAGGTTAATGTATAGAATGAACATGGAGTTGCTAACAAGTGATTACAGGGACATTGTTGTCAAATTTACATTGTTTCAGATTTTGTTCATCAAATCTCAAATATCACTAAAAAGTATTAAAGTTACTTCACAGATTAAGCAAGTCAAGTTCCTCTAAACTCACCGCAGTGTATTCAGAGCACAGTGTCTTACATGTGAACATGTTTCACTCACCAGTGGTAGAATTCCCTTGGTGTCTGCTTTAGTGACGCCAACTGTGCCGGGTGTGGAATGGAGGAGACGGTACACGTGCTCCACGATGCCAAGCCCCCGCACCAGACTGTCCCGCTGTAACAACCCGCTTATCCTCTCTAACTCCTCCTCCTCCACTATCTCCACTGGCCGCAGGGTGTCAATGTTCTCACCTGACTGACGCTCATACTGACAGACAACAAAACTTAACATTGCAAGCAAACCTCAACAACATAACTGACCACATCTTGCTGATATGTAGCCTGTCAAGCTTTACATCTGCCTAATGGCTCAATCAAACACATGTTCTACTAAGATTTTTCATCTAATATACATGGTTAGGCACCAAAACCAGCACTGATTAATAATTGATTAATTAATTGATTAACTTATTAATAATCATCTATCCAAAAGATTAATGTTTTCTGTTTTGTGTGTAACTCTTCTTGACATACTCTACGAAGGTATTTGAAAATATTGTGCAGTATTATCTTTAGCAGGGATGAGACTCTCTTCCCTCACACTAGTTGAACGTCAGAACACCTAGTACAGGTGCCCAAACTTCTATTTTATATCAGGCCCTGATGGCAATTAAAGGAACAGGAAAGTCATTTATAAGACACACTGAATTAATCTCCAAGCAATGACAAGTGTAAAGTTTGTAGAGCTGGTGTGTTGAGCAGCACTATACATTTGTGTTTAGGCAATGGTCTAGCCTTTTATATTGCATGATAGTATCGTCTTTTGCAGCTTTTAATGACTACAAAACAGGAAATTTATGCATGTTGCATGCTCATCAGATTATGAATGTTACAATGTTCTCTGAACTTCCAGCCTCTTTCTTCTGATTTCACCACAAAAGATACTACATTTTACATGAAAACTAAAAAGAATCGAATCCTGGCTTCATAGCCAGGGTTGTAGTTGTAAATGCAATTTCTGGTGCTTTTCTTTGAATAAGAAATGTTTGGGTTAAAAAGCAGATAATGAAGGAAGAAATGTTGAGAAAATTTGACACTGTATGACAGTGTGCCCAGATGTGCCTTTTAAACTCACCTCTGAATGGGAGTATCTGGAAGCGCTAAGATGTCGCCCTGGCATGCTGGGACGTTTTATGCGCCGTCGACGTGTGCCAGGACTCTCAGGTCGAGCCAAACCACTCCTCTTTCCCTTTAGTATAGCATCCAGCTTCTCCTTCTTCCTCGTTATCTCCTCTCGCTGTTGTCTGATGAAGTAAAATTAAAAGGTCAACGATGAATACATGAAGGATATTAGACATGAGCTTATCAAAACAAAGACTAAGGAAAAACAACATTAACTTATTTTAGGTATTCTTAAAAATTCTAGTATGTAAGTTTCATATTTTAAAATTTAGGTTTAGAACTCAATTTTTTGTATGGATGATAACTTCCTCTTATACTCAAAGGTGTTTGTGCAGAACTGCATATATAAGTGTCCTTATCACTGACTTCAGTAAGGCAATAACATAGGTCAAAAACAAAAAATGATTCACAAAGGTGTGTTTGGATATATTACAAAAGTTCATCCACAACTGAGAGGACATCAGAGGACAGCTGGAATGACCAATTTGTTACCAAATGGTTTAATACCTAGCCATTTCTGATCTAGCCCTGAAGGCAACCGTCTCCTGGAACAAGGAGCCACTACTGTTGAAGAACTTCTCGTATTTTTCCACATTCCCCAGAGGGTAAATCCTTCTGAAGTTGCCCAGGTGGGTGCTCTCGTACTTCTCCTGGACCTGTAAGAACTGAGCCTGAGCCTGCTCAAGCTCCTCTCTGTATCAAGCAAAAATTACACAGGGGTACACTCAACAGGCATCATCACATTTTCTGTCTACAGTTTGAGTGAATTCCAAGCTTCTGTAAAAACTCAACTTGCTCTGCTGACAAGCTGCAGAGTTTGTAGAGCACTTCTTTCCTTTATTAGCACAGCTACAAGTATATAGAGACTTATTACATATTACAGAAAACAATAAAAGAGCTTTAGGAGGCCAATGTTCCTGCTGTGAGACATCTGGAGTACAGTTACTTAACCACAAACATTGACTTATTTAATGTACTGCTATGTGGCTTTCCTAAACATCCTATGTAAGATGTTCATGTAGCTACCCTAATTCTTCAAATTTTTGGGATATCTGGTGTGCTCTTTTTAACCAATATACATGTAATTGTAGCAGGAATATTTAGTTTCCTTTTTTTCAAATGGTTAGTACATCTAGTCACCTACATATTCATATCTTTACTTTCCCAAAAAACTGAGAGAGAAATGTTATTCTTTGCTTTCAGCACTACTTATATCTGTCCTCAAAATTACAAGAAATAGGGCAGTGGGCGTGAAATACAACTACATCTAAACATATATACATTTCCGCAAATACAATGTAACATACAATATAATTTCTACATATTCAAGTTATATGCTACAAATATATGCGTTTTCTACTTTGTCTTATTTTCTCACTTTGACTCTTTTTTGTTCTGTCTCTGGAACAGCCTCTCCTTGATCCTCCTCTTGTCTTCCTCGATACATTTTCTCCTCTCACAAGCACCAAAGTTGACTAGGTTCAGAGTGTCAAAAATCAGGGTCCCCTTGATCTCGCGGTCCAATTCTGCATCAGTTGTAAAGCTCGGAGAATGGTTGACCTGAACACAAAACAAGTTTAAATTTTAACTGCAAGAGTGTGATAATCTGGTACATGAGTTAAGCCTGGGGTCTGATCAGGTTGAGTGAATTTAGTTGTGGAAGATAAATGAGTAACAGATTTTCATTATCAATGACTGAGTGAGTGTAATTAGAATGAATGTATTGGAAGCCTGAAACTACATGGAGATGTTGCTTACTATCACCTCAGAGCTCACATCCCTACTATGTTTGCAGTAAAAGAAAATCAACATTAGGCAGCTGCACAAGCAGTCAAACTGGCTGTTTCCCACAATCCAACTTTAAATCCACAATTCACTTCCAAATGCAGAACCAGCTTTGTCCATGCCTGATGCAGAATGCCACTCACAGGTAGATTGAACGTGTCATACTATAAATATCAGCTCCCATAAAGTAAATTGCTGTGTTCAATGGTGTTTAGTTAAAACCTTAAAATCATATTTAATTCACTTCGACATAAGAAAATTTCACTTATACAACAGCACACAGCATTATGGTGGGAGGAAACCGGTCAGAGCCCGAGGGAACCCACAGCAGACATTCCCACATATATCTGGAGAGGAAGCCAGAATGAACTTAGTGATCACACTGGTGAGAGGAGTGAGTGCTTGGGGTTTAACGTCGTACTTAACAATTTCTCAGTCATATAGTGACAAAGGAATCCTTAGAATGCATGTAATGTGCCTCCTTGTTGCAGGACGGATTTCCATCGCTCTTTTATCTAGTGCTGTTTCAATGAGATGCCTTACCAAAAGCATGTAAGCCGCCCCGCCAGAGCCATTATACTGATATGGGTCAACCAGTAGTTGCACTATCCCCTTAATGCTGAATGCCAAGAGAGGAAGCTACAACTTCCTCTTTTAAAGTCTTAGGTGTGACTTGACCCAGGATTGACCCTGGATCTACCGCTCACGAAGCGGACATTCTACACTGGTGAGGGGAAAAGCCACACTTAGTAAATGCTTGTCTTAGAAGGACATTGCCTCACAAGAATTTTTTTCCAGTTCATACATGAATACTCTCACTCAAACACACCTCTAAAACATAGGGTTTCAGTTTCTTGTCCAATATAATATCCAACCCGAGGATCTCAAAACAAGCACTGCCCTTGATATGGTTTGGGAAACACGTCCTGTAGTTGTGCTTTAGAATAGAGTGGGCTGAAATCAGTGTCTTGATGATGACGTCATCAATATCGCCCCACATTTTGTCCAAGTCATAGCCTTTCTTCTTCAAGTAGCTGTTTATAGTTGTGATGCGTCTGGAAAAAGAACACAAGGTACACCATGCCATAATTGTTTTCTGTTAAAATCTCCATCTCACCATATAAAAATACACATAATTAAATCTGGAACAGGTTCAGATTTATTTCACTGATTGGTCTTCATCATGTACCAAACTTGAGAGTATTTCACCTACACGGCAGCACACAGTCACTTTCACATGGGGGAAAGTAAAGTGCCCGGAGTGAACCACATGTCTATGGCAAGTGACTTGGCCAACATTCCCCATTGTGATGCATACATTTTCATTCACAACACGGCCTTGTGATGTATGCAGTACTAGTGAAAGGCATGTGATCTCCAACCCTGTGCAAGACAATTTAAAGTAAAAGAAAGCTAAAGTATGAAGTAAGGTTCACCATACAGACAACTGAAAACAATGCGTAAATATACTTTCATTCATTATTTCAGATTTTTTAAAGTGTTGAAAGGCAGTGAAATATTTTAAGACTATGGTGGGCTTTATGAGCCATTCTGGCAGTGTCTAAGAACTCTGAAGTCACATCACCTTTATTTTCCTGATGTTCACCAGAAGGAATGAAGTTTTGGGAACATTATTTCAGTAATATTTTACTCATAAGCAAAGAGAGTTATTCCAACACTCAATGTCTTGATTAGAGTTGGATAAACTTCCCATAATGTCAGAGATCCTAAGCTCTGATTGCATGGTCCATAAAGCCCACCTTAGAATTCAAATATCTAAATGCCTTAATTCTTTTCACAAAAATCTTCACAAATTCACAAAAAAACATTAATGAAAGTATATTTACGCATAGTTTTAAGAGGTTCAATTTTTAGAGGTCTTTGCCTCTAAGTAATTTTCAGCCCTGTGGACTGCTTACTGCCACCAACATGACCAATGCCCCATGTACAGTGGACTTGAGAGAATCTCGCAGTCAGTGCCAAACTGGAAATGGGTGTACATTTGACCTGCATCAGTCACAAGTCTTCATTGGATAGCAACAGTCATATGGGGGACATGTATATTCTCACATCCTGCAGCATTATGGGAAATATACGAGTGTGACTAGCTTACATTCTCGTACCCTGACAACTCGCCCAATATGAGAGAACTAAAATGTCCGTATCCCAGCACTAATAACTGTGTAACTAATTGTATTTGGTTTATTAACTACATGTACATGTACATATGTGAGCCCCTCTCAGGACATGTACATGTAGTCTATTAACCATTACTGTATGTGACCTACCTTTTACTCCCAGCTTCATCATCCCTGATGAAGTCCTCACTGTGCTTATTGATGGCATAGTTGGTCAGATGCATGAAGACATTTTCCTGAAAAACAAAACTCACAGGTACTCTGAAGTGAACTAAATATAGACTGAACTATTGCAGCTGTATGGGAACTTACTTTTATTATGTCTTGTGACGTTCAGATTCACATAAATGATGGATATGCATGTAAACTCAGCTGAATGGTAACTATGGATTTAGTTATACAGCATGCAGTATGCATCAAATTCACTCGCTTATTTGTTTAGTATTTGAGAGTGTAGTTGAAAATATGACTATCAGCTTCGTAGGTGGAGGAAACCAGAGAGAGCTTGAAAGAAAATCTCACATCACTACATATTTGACAAACCAGTGTTGTAACTTACTTGGTTAGAATGTGTTGGCTCTGTGTATTTGCATGTAGCAAACCTGGCCAAACCATCCTTGAAGACGAATATTCGTAATGGATCACATGATGTCACTAACACATAGATCCGAAGGTCAAACTTGAAACCATCAATTAAGAATGGCTGTCAAAATAAAAAAAAAAATAAAAAGTACAATGAGAAGTAAGTTTTCATATCATTTTTAGTGAAAGCAATTGAGACACTGTGACATCATATAACAGATTAGCAGTTTGGAAAGGTCTAGAGACATGGATTTTTTTCTGCTCTGCAGGACATATACATATTCTAAAAGATCAAGTAAATGTTAACAGCATGTTGAGAGATAAATAAGCCATACTATGACCACCATGATTTACAGTCTTCTCAGGGTTCCACCAATCCAAGACTATATTCTGGAATGATCCTGTTATCATGCTGTAACTATTACATACAGGACTAACAAAAATCTAGAGCATGGGAAATCCCTCGCTTACATGTATACTATCATACCTTTGAAAGATACTGCTGACATATCATGTGCTCATTAGGCCTGATATCTTTAGGATTTCTTGTCACCCAGATTCCTTTCCCCTGACAACCAGACTCGGGCTTCAGAATGTAGGTTTTGTTCTTCTTCTGACGTGTGTAAGCCAAAAAGTCCCCATAACTGTAAAAAAAGCAGAAAGGCAACAGAACTAAAAATTAAAGCTGTTATCCAACAGCATTGCCGGGGTCCACTTTACTAGTCTTTTACCACTTCTGGTAGCCTGGTGTCTATACAGTTCATGACAATGGGAAAAAGCAAGAAAAAAAATGGAAATGCATGTACTGGACTTGAACCCTAGACAGCCAGGCATCATGTATAATTGGCAAAGTACTCAAGACTAGGCAGCTTTGATCTTTGGCTGATACCCCAGGACAAAATACAGAAAGAATACACTGTTGCAGAGCTGAGGCCAGTTCCCACTGTAAAATGCAGTCTATGGTTTCATGCAGTTTAGCACAAAGCTCCCGTGTTATTTACAGGACAGTTTTGTCAAATTTTGGGTGTTTTTTGGTCTCAACATGAAAACAACACAAAGTACAAATATAATTCTTGCAGATTTATAATCGTGATGTTAAGGGGCACCAGATAACGTGTTTGTTTTATGATTTTAAGCAGTTTTAAAAATTAACCTACTTTTGAGCCAATTTCATTGGTCAGTTTTGGTCTTATTTGCATACCAAACTAAAAGCTTTTTACAATCTGGGTAAAAACAGTACGCGAAAAGTTCATCTCGATAGGTTTAGCTGTTCTGGAGAAGATTTTTTTACATTATCAATACAATAGTTTTCGAGATTTTATAGATGCAATTTTTACGTGTTGACTAATAATAATAATCCGAACGATTTCAAGAGGTGTCCCGCTAGGAACTAGCATGGACCACTAATTAAGAAAGTCAAACCGAGGTATAAACCGAGCTGAAATCACTGTAAAACTCAAGAATATTTCACTCATACGACAGTATTATGGTGGGAAGAGGGAAACCCATGACCATCCACAGGTTGCTGAAAGACCTTCTCACCTACGGCCGGAGAGGAACACCAAAGGGAATGCATTGGTCAGAGGGTCCTGGGTGACTGTGCTATGCTTGCAGGCTAACCACCTCGGCAACAAAGTCCCCTCTTTAACACTACATGTATCTACCCACAAACTGAGAATTCAAAGTCATCATACCAGTGAATTTATTTTTGCAATTAAAATGGATTATGTGTACCTCAAAACTAATTTATTTATTTAGTTAGTGTCCATTGCAGTACATTATAATTTTTGCTTCCATGACAGGGTGGAGGGACACGTCTGCAGTAACCTGCGGACGGTCGTAGGTTTCCCCTGGGCTCTGCCCAGTTTCCTCCCACCATAATGGTGGCCGCCGCGAAATATTCTTGAGTGCGGCTTAAAACACCAATCAAATAAATAAATAAATACATGACACTGGTCAGGTTTCTGGGTGGAAGAAACCAGGCAGAGCCCAAGGAAACCACTTCACCAGTGATGCACAAACCTCCCAACTAAAACTGAGCCATGTCCATAGGCTACTGGAGATTAACAATGAAAAGGAATTATTTCAGCACAATCTGGAAAAGATCAAATGGTATGGCTAGACTATGTGCATTTAGATATTCCCATTCAGAAGGGATTGTGTAATATCACTCAGGCAAGCCAGCCTCAGTAGCATGTTTATGTTTATTTATCAGAGGCAGTCCAAGTTCAGCAGATAAATAAATCTGTAGCTACATTTAACCAAGGCATTATAATTAAGCAAGTGTTGAATCAGCTAGGTAATGTGAGTAGAAAATAACAAATAAAACACAAGAGATCAGTTTCTCCTAGACAAACAAAAAGGGCTTTCACCACCAGAACAATTAACATTCATTGTCCTGCCATGTCTTATAGGCATGCAATGTCATTTGAGTACAATCACTTACAGCCCAGTGAGGCTTGGGGTGGTTGCTCGGGAAATCGAGCAACTTAATAACATGGATACGTGTAAACAAGAAGAGAGCATGGAAAACATACACACATCCCCAGTATCAACACAGAGGTGCAGTAAAGCATCATTAACTTGTTTAATGTTTTGTTCAGTCTTGGTATATGACAAACAGACTGAAAAGACTGAAAATGTACATATAAACACCTGTTACTGTATATACTTGAGCAAATTTAATGGCCCCTAGCGTAAACTTCTCCACACCAATGGACCGAGTTGAAAAAAATTATCTGGGCTAACAGCCCATGCTTTCCTTATCCTTGAGTATACAGGATTAAGTTTTGTAACAACAGTTAAGGTTTTATGTATAGGGTATTATTTTCTTTATGTTATCTTCATAACAGCAGAAAACTACACTTTAAACATGGACATAAAAGCCAATGCAATTCTTCTTCATCATTTTCACATGTTTGCAAGGTGTTTATTTAGACATACTGCAAAGGCATTATTTTATGTATAACAATAAAATTATACTTTTTGTGAATCCAAAATCAAACTATAAATGTGGATAAATTGCACTGAATGTTGCTCTTCCACATGTGAAAAGGTTGAAGACTTAGGGTAGCCATTTACGCCTTGAAAATGCCCAGAAAGGTGAAACTATGTCAGCTTCAAAAACACTGGCTTATAATGCAGTCACATTTAGATTTAGTTAAACATAATTTTAAAATGGGAACTGCTGCACGCCTACACCATATTCTTTCTTCATGATTATGTCACAGGGTAAGGTATATAAATGAACAGTTGGAGGCATGCAAACTTACTCTGCTGGCAAGCACCATGTTTTGGGGAAGATATTGTATTCCTTTGGGAAGAGTTTGTGCATTCTGTTCATGTTCCGTGCCAGTAAATCCTTACGGCAAATCTCACTCATTCCAGGGAAGTGATTGATTTTCTACAAAGTTACATAATAATAGTAAATACAAATGATAAATTCTGGATTAAATAATATCTGAAGAATCGTATGTCTACATCTCCAACAGAAAGCACACTTTGTATTTTATTAACAGCGTACAACTAAACCATGTAATTCAAATATTTCATATTTCTGAAATAGATACTCGATATGTATATATATTATTTCCATTCAGTGCACATATTTCCAGCGATTCAAATGATTTATTTATTCATTTATTTGATTGGTGTTTTACGCCGCACTTAAGAATATTTTGCTTATACGACGGCAACCAGCATTATGGTGGGAGGAAACCGGGCACAGCCCTGGGGAAACGCACGACCATGCGCAGGCTGCTGTCAGACCTTCCCACTTACGGTTGGAGAGGAAGTCAGCATGAGGTGGACTTGAACTCACAGCGACCACATTGGTGAGAGGCTCCTGGGTCATTATGCTGCACTAGCAAGCTAACCGAATGAGCCATTCAAATGAGCCAAACATTATTAATTCTCTCATCTCCAAATTACAGGGTTTCATTTTGCATGAAGTACCCTGTATTTCCAAGAATTAATGTTTTTTTTAGTGCTATCTGAGTCCATGATAATTTATCTGATGTGAGGAAATTTTAGTGCCAATAACACAGTTGTTAGAACAATATCAGAGGAAAATTAATACTAGCTGAATTAATACATCACATATATATTCTTTCCACCTTTTTTGTGCTACAATTACATGTAATAGTTTTATTGTGGTCACAAAATGTGATATTAACCACTCTCTGAGTAAAACGATTGTCATCCCGTTAGGCTTTGGGCAAATACAACATGTTTCATCAGGGGTTGTATGGTCAGAATGAAAACATAAAACAAGTCACATTTATGGACTGAGACAACATGACTGATAACACTAGATGTCATGTTATCAGTTTTATCCAATCAGACATAAGTTATTTCTATATCCCGACAAGGTCCCTGTTCCTGCTCATGTCCCCCTCACCCTGTTTTGCCAGTGGTAAAAGTGGAGCAACACCATGTTTCCGGTTGCTCTATCATGGCGCATTCCTTGGCCTTGTAAGAATTCCTTATTAGAAGTTGATTTATAAAATTTAATATCGAACATGTCAGAAAAATATGTCTGTGTTCACTATTCTTCCTGAATAACAATACATTATTTGTTGTCTTGTCCTTTAAAAGCACAGTCTGTGCGAAGATGATGTGTACTGACCTGATATCTCTTCATCTCCATCACTCTCTCCAGCGCCACAGAGTAATCTGTCCAGAACAGTGTCCAGTCCTCGTCATCACCAACCTCACGGAATCCAAACCTGCGGCTCATTTTCCTCACTGGGGGAAGCAACAAATGCACAGAAAACTTTAGTACTGTACAGTAATTTAAGCTAACAAGACACAGTTTCTCTACATGTCACAATGTCTCCTGTGATGGCATAGTTCATGTAAATTACAAAATTTGTTCTCAACTAATGCTGCTGCTGATGCTTTCATGAAATAAGCCGTTTTATGTTGTGTACTTTTCAAGTGGTCATGATATATGTTGTCATGGAAATTAGACTGCTTCCAGGTATAAAAAAGCAAAAATAAGACGTACTTCACACATGTGCAAGTACCATCATTATTTGGGTGTGATCATTAAAGAGTGATGAAAGAATGTTTGCTTTCTTTTTAATAATGTGTTGTGCACTGTGTGTCATTATAGACAGGGTGTTTGTACTTTATTTATTAATAAATAAATAATTTATTTATTTATTTTTTTTTTTTTTGATTGGTGTTTTATGCCATACTCAAGAATATTTTGCTTATAGGACAGTGGCCAGCATTATGGTGGCAGGAAACCGGGCAGAGCCTGGGGGAAACCCACGACCATCTGCACGTTGCTGGCACACCTTCCCACTAACAGCCAGAGAGGAAGTCAGCATGAGCTGGACTTGAACTTACAGTGACTGGATTGGTGAGAAACTCCTGGGTCATTATGCTGCGCTAGCGCGCTAACCAACTGAGCCACAGAGGCCCCTGTACTTTATTAAATCTCTTCTGTTTGATTACAAAAACAGCCACCATACAGGAGAACAAACCAAAGACAGCTTTTACAAATAGTGAGGAGTGCACAAGTACATGTTCCTTGAAAATAACCTCTCTGGAAACTTACCAACATCATACTTGCAGTTCGTCAGACAGATGTAATAGATTCTGAAACATACATGAAATAAATAACAGTAAGCATACGTTAAATGTAGATCTAATCAGATATTAACATCTGGCAGAAGCTGTAACATTTCGTGACATGATGTTTTCCACTTTGCCTTTGGCATAACAGCTTTGTTGAATCTACTCACATCACAGACAAGACCCAATTTAGCAATGTCATCATGTTACCAGTGACATTATTTATAACTACAGGTAGGTGACAAAAAAAATGGCAATTTAAAATTTTGATGTTCAGATAGACTAAGTTTGCTTTTTGTCACATGTTGCTAAAAAGTGACATTATGTCACATGATTTTTGTAGATAAATTCTGTTATTATGTCACAGGCATTGGACATTTAAAGCACTGTGAATGTATACACGGATTCACATACAAACATGAAATTATTTTTCAAATTGTTTGCCTAAATGTATTGGTAGGGTCTTTATTATTCATGGATAATGAAGTGATATGAATTAGGAATTACCTGTAGATCACAGGAAACTTTTTGTTATGTGGAGTATACATGTAGCGATAACTGAGGACAGTGCAGGATAAACAATGGAGCTAGTGAAAGTAGTTGCAGAACCAAAACTAGAAACGTTATGGAAAAATAATAACTGAACTGAGAATTTTTTATAGGGGAGTGCTTACGTGACTATTTAAAAGGCTGATACATGTTCCACAAGACATCGATTGAGTGTGTGAGTATACATACATACACTCACTTTCGTTTTTTCTTCTTTTTCTTTTTACTTTTATCGGCATCGTCCTGTGTCTCTTTCTTACTAACAGGCGTAACTAATCTCTGGGCTCTGTCATCTATGTCAGCTTCACCTTCAATTTCTTCTTGTCCTGCAGAAAAGGAGAGGGAAAACAACAGTTTAGTCCTAATGCATGTTTGGGATGGGATAATTTGGACAACAGTAAATTTTAAAAACAAAGCATATGGGGGGTAATACCTTAATACATGTAGTACCATAGTTTATATACATGTACATCTACTTTGTATCTTTACAGTGTTCTAACTTTACAGGTAGGAAAATGATACAGCTGTATCTACATACTTAGTGACTGTATATGTCTCTGGGTCTTTTCGATCAAATAAAATTTAAACTAAATCACTTCATAAAACATGTAGCACAGCTGTAACCTCACCATGCTCACATTATTGTATGGTTACGAACCATGCAGTACTGCTCGGTAATGTGTGGACATTTCAAATAGATATGAGTGTCAGTGGCCCCGAAGGTACTATGCTCTAATGAATCTTGCAGTATGTCAGAGCAGCAGTATAGTACATGCACATTATAGCTGTCACACAATACCATGTGGCAGTAACAATACCATACAATTGTCGCAAAGTGCTATTTGCCTGCTTTGTACATGTAGTACCACAAATTTTTTATATACATTATCTTTATCACACACCTGTGTCAGCAATCTCTGCCTCTCCCTCCTCTTCCCCTTCGCCCTCATCAATAGTGGGGTGGATCAGAACAGAGCCAGCTTCCTCATCCACAAGGGTCAGCTGGTTAGCACTGGTCAGCTCCTCGTCAATTACCAGAGGGGCATGGTGTCCCGTGTCTGGCTCCCAGTCACTGTCCTCGCTGTCAGAACTGGAGCTGTCAGAACTCACCTCTTCTGCTATGTGCCTGTGACTGCGTGGTCGTGACAGGGACGCCATGCTGGCTGATCTCAGTTACAAAGCAAGTAGTCACTTCAGATAGTGCACCAGCATCTGCAACAAACAAAAAACATTCCAATATTTAATTTTCTCCTTTGTTATATAAGGATGCACAAGCACATACATGTATTGGTACTAAGCATGAAGTTAAGGGAATAAAAGTCTGTAATAATCCTTTAGAATCATATGGAGAAAACTGTTGTATATATATGTATATAGTACATTTCTATCACAAATGCCCTTGTGCTATGAGAGTACAAGTTTACAACAAATTTTTAGTCATGCATGATCTAACAGTCTAATTCATGAAAGACACATCAGAAATTTATAAACGATTCATTACAAAACATTCCCTATTAATTCAATGTACATGTAAATGTAATTGTGAGTAACAAGACACTACTAAAATACAAATCTTCCAAAATGAGGCCACAAATTCCACAGACAATGTGGCTTGTATATCTGCCAAGAAAGATGTATGCCAAAACTGAAAAACGATGTGTCATAATAAAAAAATTGCTGAAGTCAATATATACAGCCAGAGAAATCTGTGAGTGTAGTATTTTGTTTGGTCAAGTTTTCTTCACTATGTTTGTCTACATTGTATGTACATGTACATGTAGAAAGAAACCAATTTCCCATGAGAAACTTTGACTACAGAAGAAACACAGACATCAACTGTGACAAAGAGACTACAAATGACACCTACAACTGTTTGTGCACGTCTAGTTCTTAGTGATTGAAGATTCTACACCATAAACACTGTTTCCCAGAGGAGATAAAACTGGCTGGATAAATGTGTCACAAAAGCATTGCAGAATTCTCCAGGAAATCCAATATTCCACTTACATGTAAGAGTGTACCTTCACACAACAAAACAATTACTTACAGTGTACTGTTTTCACCATAGAACTGGAAATTCTGGATAGAGAAATATTTGCACCAAGCAAGCAATTGTGCATGTATATAGCACATCCTACAGTAGCATCAGGAAAACTACAACTTACTGAAAACCTGTTTCACTTAATTATATACACTGTAAATGCATTTCAGATGTAGTTACCAGGCTCTGATCAAGAATTAAACAAATTAATAGTGATTGCTACAGTACCTCACTTATCCATCGATTGCTACTGGTCAGGTTTTATTATAACACTGACATCCGTGGCATAAAGAAAACATGTTGCAGAGCATCTGATAAAAATGATTACGTGCAAACATTTGAGAAAGCAATTTCACGTTCCAACCGCAAAACTCTCTTGGATTGCATATGTTTTTATTGGTGGAAGAAACGGAAGTGCCTAGGGTAAACTGCTGACCTTTACCAAGTTACTTTTAAGGGCTTTCTTTCTGCCTTTACCAATGGTCTAAATGTAGGGGAGGACCATTGTGCGTGTATCTATGGATAGTCATGAGAAGAAAAAGATAAGGAATTTATTAACCTTGGCAAAGTCAGGGAGAATATATGATTGGAACATTACCATTTACATACCTAAACTTGTTAATGGCACATGATACAAAGTGGGCCTGAGCGATCCACCTACATATACACGCCAGATCTTAAATAATGACCTTGGCATTTGCAACATACATGTTATGTACATTGTGTACTGTAACACAATAAAGGGCAAGTCAACTTAAACGAAAGGCTCTTCACAACTTTCACACACCACATGCACCTGACCCTATGGCCCTGTTAACATGTATTAACTATCACTTTTTCCTCCATGTCCCAGTTCACCTTGTAAATGCCATTGTTTAACCGACCAGCTATAAACCTTGTCAGTGACCTTTTCTGATTAACACTAGACATATGGACCTACTCCAATACATCAAGCCTGTACAAGTGTATTAACAAGTTGGCTCAGTAATAATACATAAGCTACATGAGGCTTAACTGTTGCCCATGCTGTTAAGAGCAAGCTAGGGTCATAAATTATTACTGACCCAGGCCTGAGCATGCAATTCTCTGCACAAAGACATGCTAACATTGAAGGTTTTCAATTTTCCATTTCGCAGTACATGTAAATTTAATTTATTTAATTAATCTTGAGACTTGACAGTATGTTATTATTTTGTTATTTATACTCATAAATAACAAAATAAATGTATGCAGATATTAACCGAAATATGAATCTGTAAACATACATACCATGGTAGGCCTGAAGATAACAGGAGGAAAATGTTCCAATTTTTGATGAAATACATGTTCATGTACTGAGATTTTAAAACATTTTGGGGGTGTTTGCATGACTATGGCATTGCAGTGAATAAATAGGAAGAAAAAGATGCAAGAAAAAAGTCTAACAACTCTAATTGATACAGGTACATATGTAATGATGTAAACATAATGTAATTCTTGAGTATAATGTTATACACCACTCAAATATTCTTTTTTATATATAAATAAACAGAATAAAGGCATTCTATGGGTTATAATGTGCAACAGTATAACAGCACTATTCTCTACGATCTCCTTTCAGAAACAGTTGAAAAAAAATGTACAGGATAAGATTAAGATATTGATACATAATGTATAATTGTTGTGACAGCTAAAATTAGAGCGTTTGGTTATCTGGAGTTAACATGCTTCATAAGTATGTTTATCAATATTATAGTCATAACTCATTCGATCTGATCTTGACAATGTTTGCTTCACGCGTTCTCGTCTGCACATGTTGGGAGTTACTGCAACCATTTATTTGCCTACAGTCTTGTACATGTCATGTCATCAATGGCTGTACAGGCAACACTAAGAAATATAAAAAGAAACAAACAATTAATTCAAGTAGATCACACTTACCTCGGTTTGGCAGAGCAAATATCTCGTCTCTTAGATCACGCAACACTTCGAGCAGACGACTTCTCTAATCAAACTCGATGAAACTGACAGCTTGTAAACAATGCCCCCCAAAATATGAATTCTCATTTGTTCTCACCTTAGGAAGCCCCAAAACAAGTGTAATCTGATGATCGAATAATTACATTGTTCTCTTACATCGATTAAATGTGTGAAAAGCTTTGGACGTGAATTTTTGAAACTTTATCATTACCTAGTTACGGCAAAGTGAGCGAACACAAAACGCCATTTTGCCGTTGACAGGAAATCACCTTCTAGCGCCCTCTCACGGCAAGTTCTTTCCTACCTCCAAGGACAATAGCTTTGTATGCACAAATATGCGCCAAAAGAGTTATCCCCCCCTGAACGACATCAGCACATTTTTAACTTCGTGTAACATGCAAACACATGTATAATCTTCAAATCTCTTTTCTATGCAGTACATGTAATTGTTGTATAAATAATAACTAATGAATAAATTCATGCATGACCACCACATGTTTTCAAGATGTAGAATTTCGAGATTGTAATACAGTCTGCTATTAAAAAAGTCGGGGGTTATTCCAGTTCATTTTAACATTATTCAAAAACATGATTGCCGTTAAATTTGAATAGTCATATGAGGAATACAGCTAGGTTGTTTACCATGATGATAGCCAAATGGATCTGGGAGGGGATCTGGCATTTCAAAACTTTCAGTCAGAGTTATCAGTTTTCATATATCTGACTGATTAAATTACGACAAAAAAGTGTGTTTCTTTTATCAGATGTCCCAGCGTTATTTCATCAAATTAATCTTTTTATTTACCTGATTGGCGTTTTATGCCATACTCAAGAATATTTCACTTCAACAACAGCCGCCAGCATTATGATTGGAAGAAACCAGCAGAGCCCAGGAGAAACCCACAGACTGGATGAGAAATCCCCAGGTTGCAATAAAATTAATCATATTGAATAATAATAGCTGTGACATGTTTACATATAATATCCCTTTTCTTTTTGAATGTGCTGCTGCATGGTAGCTTATTCATAGAGAATATCCCTTTCTTTTGTTTAATAGCTGGCCTATCCATGTGCTATTCCATAGTAGGCCGTTTATATAGAATATCCCCTTCTTTTTTGAACAGTAGATTTATATATGCGCTGCTCCATAGAAGGCTGTTTATATAAATATCCCATTCTTTTTTGAGTGGTAGCCCTATACATGTGCTGCTCCACAGTATGCTGTTTTATAGAATATCCCTTCTTTTCTAGAACGGAAGGCCTATATATGTACTACATAGTAGGCTACATGTATATAGACAAGTGAGCAGGACAATGCACCTTATTCGAAGTTTACAGAAATCTTGCAACAATCACAGAATTTTATTTATTTATTTTGATTCTGATTGGTGTTTTATGCCGTACTCAAGAATATTTCAATTATATGATATCGGCCAGCATTATGGTGGAGGAAACCGGGCAGAGCCCGGGAAAAATAGAGAATTTTACAAATTAGCGGTAGCAGACTGTGAGAAAGTATTTCACTTATCCCTGGATATGCACTGGATGACTCTTGTACTTCCTTCTTATTCTCTTTTTTTGACGCCTATGCATACCAGCATAAAAATCTTTCAAATACTTAGTAGACACATACAGAAGGAGAAAGCTTTACCTTCCACTATCTGTTTAATAACATAACTCGTGAGTTCAGAGTTAAGTGATAGGTCTTCTTGCAGTCTGTTAATACCACAACTAAAACTTGCAAAATCTCATGGCTCTTGCATTATTATTCAGGTTACTCAAACATGCCATTACCCTTATTAAATCATGACCTGCATGGACATATGCTGAAGACTGATTTTAGCCTGAGCTACATGTGCATGTAATCATGATAATTCAGACCTCTACAGTACCATTTCTTGTTGTAGCATGTAGGACGGGTCAGGTGTGAGAAATAACAAACCCACTTGAGCGACAATGAGGGCAGTGCCTTGGTGGGGAGGAAGCAAAGTATGCCTAACCTCATGGGTGTAGGAACAATCATTTTTTCACACTTCAACAACCTGATTTTTGATTGAAGTATTTACAATTAATGTTGAGGTTAAAAAATACTGTGCATGTACATAAGGCTGTGTCTTGACTGAGTTGTTTTGTGCCAAGCATTCCGCATAATTAACAGCTGCTTTGACAAGGCTCTACTCAAATTCTTGGTTTACTTCATCTTTTTCATCAGCCTGAATAAAAAATAAGAATAGAAAAACTCTGTATCGTTATCCCAGACCCATTTTCTTGATTAACACTAGTACTTTCAAACACTTTATGGATCTTATGTAATGTGATATCTGTCTTATTTCACAACACACCGCCAATATGTTTGAGTGACCCATGGTACATCTGGCAAATTGTACAGAAACTGTAGTTGTTAGACAGCAATGTGAACACCAAATATGAATGAATCAATGGATGAAAGATTATGGGTTTATAACAAACCCTACACAAAATATGACAAAAGGCCTTCAAACGTTTGGATCATAGTAGGATTTATATTAACAAAAAAACCAGGAGATTTGTAGTGTGCACACCAAAATCATACACTTGCCAGGAAAAAAGGAAAAAAGCATAATACACAATTACATAAAACAAAACAGAAAAGAAAAGAAAAAATGGAAAAAGAACAGAAAAGGGCAATTTTTTTTGCAACTAAAGAAATTGTTATTAAATTGTTCTGATTAATGTTTTCTAACCATGATAGAGACTGTAGATCACTAAGTACATAATGACACCATGATAGCAGAGGATTGTTCTTGTCAGCATCTATGATAAATGTCATATACAGGTTACAGGTTCCCTCAACCATACAACAACAATAAATAAATCACACTATCTGTATCACTGTTTTCAGCCTTCATACCGTTGATCATCACTGGAAGAACTGCTGTCTCGCCTCCCTTTGTTCATTATACTTTTGCGAGTGAAAGTTCGACCTGAATGTTTACTTTCCCTGAAGTGTAGGTCAGAATATTCAATGTTTTCCACTTCCAAGGAAATCTGACCAATGGGTGGAGATATGTCGTCCAGCGTACAAGTGCCGCCCACAGCACCACGGAAATGATCACGTTCCATTTCAGCGAACCGTAAACGCTCATTTAATTCTTCTCGTAACTTCACATGATTTTCGATATTAATTTCCTGATGAGGTCTTTTCGGCAGTAAGCGATCATCCGTTCGTCTCCTATGACGGCAAAGATGCTCAGTGGGAAGCCGATAAAGACTGTCAAAATCACGGTTTGTCACAGATTTTTGCTTGCCCTTTTTCTGTCTTGCCATTTGCTTTTTGAACAGTGATTCTTTTGAATGTGATTTTTCCTTGTATCCTACACAAAAGTCATCTGGAGATTTCAAAATATTGCGATCACCACCTTTCTGACATTCATCAAATTTTGCTCCCTCCAGTCCACGAAACGTATTTCGGTCATTAATGAAATTTGATGGGTCCAGAGCCGGATCAGCAAGTCTGGTATTCGGGGGAGGAATTTCGTAATCTGACAGGTCGGTGAAGTGAGGTTTGCCACGACGCTGTGCATTCACTCTGTCCTTCAGTTTCACGGACATCGCCAGGCTGTTCTTGTCAGGTAATTGCTGGTCTATTTTGTGCTGGCAGTTTATTCTGTCTGCCCTCTCTTTAGGGGAAGGCTGGCAGAACTCTTTAGCATTCTCAAAATCACTCACATCAATGAATAAACTCTCCTTTGACACTTTGCTTTCTGGCTGGCTGTTCTTTGCTTTGACCACATCATTATTGAAACTGGCAGGGGGCATAAGTCTATCACTCACACCATCCACCGGATTGATGATTGCTCCAGTTTCTGTAGCCCTGGAAGCTGCACTGCCAGGAGGTGAACTACTCGCCCGTGGAAAAGTCTCGCTTGTGTTACCAGGTACGGTTATGGGCTCATGGTCAGGGTGTTTCAGCGAGGCAGCCATTGGGGGATTCTGGGAGCCACAGCCCAGTGCAGGCATTTTACCCTCGCTGAGAATCAGGTGGCGCAACGTTTCCACAGACAAGTCATCTACCTGGAATAAAAAAAGGTTAAATGTTTAACACTTTCAATAACACACAAAAACTATTTTTTTTTATCAAAGGAAAGGAAAAGACTAAAATGACGCATTTCAGATGACAGATCATTAAACACTCTGCAGAAAAATATTTCAATTTTTTTTAGAATTTTTCCAACTGAGTAAAATGCTTTTAGCTTATTTATTCATTTATCTGTTTGGTGTTCTACGCCGTACTCAAGAATATTTCACATAAACGACGGCGGCCAGCATTACGGTGGGAGGAAACCTGGCTGAGCCCGGGGAAACCAACGACCATCCGCAGGTTGCTGCATGACCTCCCACGTATGGCCTTAGAAGAAACCAGAGTCATTTCGCCGTGCTAGCATGATAACCCCTTCTGCCTCGGAGGCCACCCTAAAATGCTATTGGTCTATTGGACACAAAAGGTATCAATGACATCAAGTTTATGCTTTGTTCTTGAAATATTTCACTTCAAGGTCTGTTTGGTGAACGCATTTTCTTGATGAAATCTAGCAGTCCATGTGTGAAAGTTGCAAAAACCTGATGGGAAGTAATTGGTTAAAAATGTTATGAAAATGCCCCCTTCGAATCCAGAGTTTCAAATTCAATTTACTACGTTGGAAAAATTAAATCAAGCTACTATTCTTGAGAGTGTTATGGTCTTTCATCTAACATATCCCCCGGGTTCTTCATGTCGGTTCCCACCCCGTATAAAACTTACTGTCGGCACATAAGTGAAAAAGTTTTGAGCACTGCAATGAACAGATACACCAATTACCTTCAGTTACAAAATGATTTGTTGCCTCCACGCTTAGTGGTTAGCATACTAGTGCAGCACAATGACCCAGGAGCCTCCACCTAACGGGATCCCTGTGGGTTCAAGTCCAGCTCATGCTGTCTTCCTCTCTTATTGTTGGTGGAAAGGTCTTGCAGCAGCCTGTGGATGGTCATGGGTTTTCGCTGCACTCTTCTCAGTTTCCTCTCACAATAATGCTGGTCACCGTAATGTAAGTGAAATATTCTTGAGTACAGTGTAAAACACCAATCAAACAAATAAATTAATAAATAAATCAAAAGCAATACAAAATTAGAGCAGTACCTCATGCTCAATACGAAAGGGCCTACAGACAACAGGTTCGTCCTCAAGGCAGGCATACTGCTCCAGGTATGGGTGGCCCAATGCCATCTCTGCGGACGTACGGGAGCACGGGGAGAATTTCAACATACTCTCTAACATCTCCGTGGCTGAAAAAACAGAGCAAAACAAGTCTAGAATTGGAACAGTTTGTTTTGATCAATGCTCTCATTCTTCTGCACATTTGGTTCCCTGAGAACAACAACAAAAACATCAAACAACAACATTAGTGTCCACGATATTGCAGTATCCTACTAATTTTCAAGCAACCTGCTCCTTAGTCAAGTTAAATATAAATTCACATGAAAAAATTCGAATGTGCCCCACTGGGAAAATATTATTTTCAGCACCAAAAGTAACATCTTATAATATTTATTTGCCTCTATAAATGTACTACGTCAGGCAAAACAACATTTCAAGAATTACATGTATTAAGTAATTATTATTTGTGGAGGGGCAGGCTTATGACGGAGATTGAGAAAGGCGACCTCACCCTGGGTCTCCAGACCAGGAAACTGGGTTCTCAAAGTCCTCTTGGGGAAGCGGGTGTATTTCTTCATGATGCTGCTGGGTAAGATTTGGGTGACGCGGTTCCACTCATTGTCCGTCAGTGGCACAGTGTCCAGGATGTGGCCCATTTGCTCCATCTCCTGAGCCCCAGGAAACAGCGGCTGACCGGTGAGCATCTCAGCCAGGATACACCCCACCCCCCACATATCAATGGCCTGGCTGTAGTCCCTGGGGGTGAGGATCAGCTCAGGGGCACGATACCAGCAGGTGCCCACACGGTCTGTCAGGTAACCCTGTCACACAGAAGTACATATATACTGTTAGCAAGGTCACATTTTATAGAGATGTCTCCCAATGAATGGGTCCGCATACACTTGTTAAATAACAGGTCAGGAAATGAATACATCATATGATATGGCTGAAATATTGCTGAAGTGGCATTAAGCCATAAACATTCATTCATTTAAATGTTAAATGTATATTACAGACAATATTGTTAGTTATGGTCAATAGTGTTATTCATTTATTCATTCACCGTTGGTTAACAGCATACACAACAGTATTATGTAATGAAAATATTTGTGCACATACATATATAACCTATATGTGTTTATTAAAAGCCCAGATCCTTGACAGAATCAAAATCATTACATTTAAATATACCAAAACTGAAAATAACTGTAATTTCGTAAGTTAAAATGCCTTGCTAGAAACACTAAATTAGAAATGCCAAAAAGGAACATAAATAGCAAATTACACTGCCCTTCTTAACATGAAACCTTAAGTACCCTTTGCACTGAATGCCACATGATCTTCCTGAAGATGTGGGGTGTAATGTGTACAGTGAAGCAGTAAATATATACTGCTTATACAATGGTCTGTCCAAATAGCAATTCGCTGTTGTCAGCTGTCATTCCCTAACAAGCAGAAATTAATTTCATAGACTCTTATCAGTTATAGATAACAAGATCATGTATCTGTCCTAGTTTTATTTCAACATGTAAAGGCTTTTATTTGATAGGGGTTTTTGTTGTAATCAACAAGACTTCCCTTACAAAACAGCAATCAGCTGATGGAAATCAGGCCAGACTTACAGCCAGAGCCGAGTGTAAGCTGACCTGCTCTGGCAAAAGTGACAGCCAGAGCCCAGTGTAAGCCGACCTGCTCTGGCAAGAGTGACAGCCAGTGCCTTTGCTGACCAGGTGTACTGTATTTCACCTACAGTGTACAGACTGGTGTGTAAAAATGCATTTTCAGAAGCACATGAATGCCTTAAATTATGTAAAACCTTAGGTCTGTCTGAAAAGAAATAAATCAAACTTTACAAAAACCTCCTTATAATGTGCAAAATGTGTCACCTGACAAAATGATAACCTTTAGATAAACATCAGGTGAAATACAGCACATACATAAATATATATATATATACTTAGTACAAGAGGCAGATACTAACCCTGTGAGAGTAAGCAGGATCCACCACTCTAGCCAGTCCAAAATCTCCAATCTTCAACATCAGGTCATCCAGACTGAGGAGGATGTTAGGTGGTTTAATATCACGGTGAATCAGGTTGGCTGAGTGGATGTACTTCAAGCCACGTAACAGCTGATACAGGAAGAACTTGACGTGTTCGCGACTCAGCTGACAAGACTGGATCAGCTGAGATAGTGACACATCCATATGCTCTTGAACGATATAGATCGAGTTGAAGGAACTTGATTCGGTTGTCACCGTGTGCTTGCCATCGAGCGAGTAACCATTTGGACCAAGGATTTCATAAACAGCTACCACATTCTCGTGCTGTAGCTGACGGACAACCCTCAACTCTCTTAGAGCATATCGACAACTCGGCTGGTCACAGAAGGAAATCTTCTTGATGGCCACGTTTTTCTCACAGTCGCTGTCTACTGCAGAGAATACCATGCCATTCCCTCCTTGACCGATTGGCACTAGATCTGTGAACCTTGGGTCCACACTAAAACCGTAGACATTCTTGATTACAGCAGAATTTTCCATGGTTTCTGTGTTGGACACTTGGACCTGCAGGTCAGGTTTGGTCTCCATGTTTTTTGATCAGGTATCACACTATCACTAACAGTCTCTATATGATCAAGGCCAGGACGACTTAGACCGAAACATGGTAACTGAATTTGTATCCTTACCTGAAAAAAAAAAGGTCAACTTTAAAAGTATGAGTCATATATGGTGACTACACGTATGTATTAAAATTTCAAACTAACAAATTTAAAGTGGGTCCCACATTATTTCCTGTAACCAAAATTAGACCAGGTATAGGAGACACGGGTCTTCAAGTCCATGTACACCATCATGTATAATGTCCAAATATGAATCCCTTGGTGGTTTCACTTCTGACCATGCTTAGCTGATGGAGATTTAATAGCCTGCATAACTATTCACCATTGATACTGTATATGTGTGCCCCACAGCTTTACCTATAAAGAATTTTTAAAGTTAGATAAAGAGATTTGGAGAGCAAGTTGTACTATATCTGTAGAAATAGTTTAAAAGTTTGAAGTAGTAGTCCATGTGGTGAAATTCCACCTTGAATATCAGCCATTTTAGGATCACTTAGGATCACTTTTAGGACTATCACAAGTCCTTAGTATCAGTGGTATCATCAAATTGTATCTATTTGTAAATTTTTATCTTAAACATAATTGTACTTGTGATGGTCTTTGAATTTCATTCACAAATCTCCTGTTTTGTTTCTCCTGAAGAGTGTGAACAACACATCTGATGAAAAACTATTAAACACTGTACAGGAAAATAGTTTGATTTATTGCTTCAAAATTTATCCAACAAAGTAAAATAATTTTTAAACATCAAATTCTGTTGTGGTCTGTATTGATTCAGAGGTATCAGTGGCGTCATATCCATACTGAATGCCGTAAATAGTTGATTTTCAGTGTTCATTCCTTTTGAATGATGAAAGCTAGCAGTCTGTGTGTGCCTGGTGGCAAAAAACCAGGTTGAAAAAAATTCGAAAAATGTATTTTTCTGGATATTGCTTTTAGAATGGTCGTTAATCAGATATATACTTCACATTAGTGTTTTCTGTGCTTTTAAATGTCAGTCAAGAATAAAACAATGACAACTTCTTTTCTACAATATGACAGATGCCTAGCCAGGATTTATGAAAGGCATGGGGCTTTTAGTGTCCTTGTAATAATTGCTAGGTGTCCGCGGTCCCTTCGACCTTCAAGATGTTGTCATCGCTGGAAATGGGTATGTTGCCATTCAAGACCAGTTTAGATCTAGTTTAAGACATAGTTTAAATATACCATGTCACCATGGAGCTCCTCCACTGATAATAAAAAATGGAAATTTTCCCATAAATATATGGCTTGCATGCAGATACTGCATAAGTATCACATGAAATTTATTTCTTAAAGGGAAAAAAACTTTTTTAAAGTACTCCATAGCAGCCAGTCTATTAACTTAAGACCTATACAACAAGAAGAAAATTTTTTATCTTTACTTCACATATTTTTTTGATTTATTTTATTTTTGTGATTTTCACTACATTAATACAAATAGCACCATGGAGAAAAATGCCATTTGTTCAGGAATTATGACTGAAAGCATTGGGTAAGGCATTTGAAACAAAACAAAGACCTATGGCTGACTTCACTTAAGACAATCAATTAAGTTACTTGTAAAATTCATACCATTAGAATCAAATGATTTGTTTTTTTAATTACCAAAAAATAAATCTCATTTTCTTGAATACTTTTGACTGGTCTGTTTGAGTAGAACTTTGTATGATGATTTACTTATCTTATAAGATTGGCTCAATAGTATGAGGGTGCACAATGTCGTTGTTGTTGCTTTGAATGTTGCATTTGTATGGTTTGTAAAAAAAGATCGAATAGTTTTGTTCTGTGCGGCTAGTCTTTTGTAGATGGACTGACACTTCCTGTCCGTCTGACTCAAACTTGGCATGGTGTTGGCCATCGTCTAATATTCAAGTTTAACTGTTGTGCAAACTTGTCAATGCAAACTTGTCGATCCACAACTGTGCATTATATATGCATTGTTGGCTGAAGGGAAACCACCTTTCGGGGTAAGAATTATCAGGTTAAGAAATGCTTTCGGTATTATAGTTACCCTTTAATACTTGGATGGAAAAAAGTTGTCCTGCAATCGGAGGCAATGTTCAGTGAATATGATACGAAAAGCCGATGAAAGTATTTACAGTATTGGTTTGCAGAAATGGACAGCAAATCGAATAAAGTTTTTTTTAGGGGCAGGATGCACTGCACTGTGGCTTCACAGAGGCATGGCCGACATTGTGATAGGCATGGTGCTGCGGCACACGATAAACTGCTAACTAGGGGCCTGATATGAGGCCAAAACTAACTATTACTCTTTCTGTCCATGAATAAGCTTATCTATCAACTTTATAGGTACATGATTTTTCTTCTTCCCATTTTGTTGGCTAAATAGATCACTGCTGATACTACTTATGTTATTTTCGTTTTAACAGAAGAACTTCTGTACTAATCTAAGAGCCAAACAAACCGCCCTGGTTGTCCAACACGGCAAAAGTAAACTTTTAATTCTCATTTCGGTGTCATACGGAAGTTGGTCTTACCCTTCATGAAGTCATGATTTTATGACATCCTTTGGCTGACACATATTGTGCAATACACTAAAAGACTAAACTCAATCAGCAAATATTCCTGCGATAAATCTATATGACATTCTTGCTTGGTATGTAACACAAAAGACAGCTAATTTTAGCTGTCAAACCTCATGATACCAACAAGTTATGAGGGGGGCCAGATTTCGATGTTTGACCTTAAGCTAAGACTACAGTTTGGCCAGCGCTTTGCAGTCTATACCGTTTAGTAAATGTTGGTGTAAAACAAGAATATCAAAACGTTCATTTACTTTCTGTTTAATCTTCATCACCTTTTCTAAATATGCAAACAACAGCGCCTTCTCTTCCCAAAACTTACCATAAATTTCCAGGCCGGATGTAGATTTACCCAAGGTGCACGGCGACTTTGGTGACGTCACCGACTACGATCAACGGCATTAAAAAGCTGCAGCTGCTAAGGTCGGCCAGACTTTTGCACAGAAGAGAGAGAGAGAGCCATTTCAACAAGTGAGCTAAGATGGCTGGAGCTGTAACCGAAAACATTGAAAACTGGAAATCCAAGCTCGACAAATCCTTGCATGAGAAGAATGCAGTGACGGATTTGTTGGAGAAGATTGAGCGGAAGACAGGGGTGCGGCGACTCTACATTGCCCTGGGTAAAATATTCCAACAACAACAACAACACAATAATGATAATACACGACTTTTTGCAAGCAATCACCCCAATTCTGTGCGGGATTGCCAGCACAGATTAATTTTTTGTGATTAATTTTTGCGATGTCTTTCCAGCCAGGTGAATCTATCCACCCAAGAGATATGCCGCTTGATTTCCATGTTATTGTACGTAAAAAAGATTCAACGATATCAAAAGTAAATTTTAAATTTCATTGTAGTTAAATATGTATAGCTGTAAGTATTTTCGTTTCTCTCCTGGCCAGGCTAATTGTGTATGTGTATGTTTGAGACTGTGCACATGTGGTCACTTCACTGGCAAGTGGGTTGTTGCAGTAGTTAGCAGACGACAAGGTGAAAGATAACATGCGCATGTGTAGGGAAATGGATAACAGTTAATAGTGAATGTCAGCGAATTGTAGTTTTGGACTTATCACTGTGGATACGAATTTTGTATTAACTTTTATGTTATTTAGACAGTAGTTTGACCTGTGCGCAAGCATGTAAAACAACCAATGTCCATCTGTCCATGGTCTTAAAGACAGTGGTTACAAAAGACACTGAAATTTTTAAAGGAAGGTAAATTTGTGCTTGATTATTTATTGTGGACAATTTTGTATTCATTGTATTTTGGGGGGATGCTTCATCGACAAGCCACATTTGTATTTCAGACAGTTGTCATTATTTTAGTCAAAATATAGTGAGGTCTCCAAGGAAAAAGGTATTTTTCACTTCAGAGCATAGCCAGATGACTTAGTCTAGGAGCAGCAACCTTAGTGCATTGAATATTTATTCAGTTAAATTCTGCATTGCAAAGCGTAATCCCATCCACAGTAACTTGTGGCAAAAACAATCCAGAAGCTGGAAATGTCATATAGAAAATGTTACTTTGAAATGTTGTTTTATCAGCGTTTGAATGCAGGTAAAGTGTCAGACTTCAAAGGCTGCTAGGTGCTAATTTGACCAAGGTTGGCCTGTTGTGGTGAGTGAAGAAGTTTGCAGCGTGAAGTGTTTGTCGCTTACTTTGTTAGAACAGACTGAAATTTTGTCCAAAGCCCTCAGCATGTGTGCTTTAGTTGCTAGTTTTTTCCACCTTTGTACTTGATACTGGACCTTAGCTCTTTTGTGTACTGTAATCTGTGCTTCCTCACATGACTACAGATTATGCAACAGCTGTACACAGGTTGTAGTCCATCTCAGCAGGACTCCATTTACAGGACAAAGACAAGCATTGTAGCTTGCAGGGCTAATGTATTGAGGAAAAAAAATGTTGCATCATTTTAATTCCCCATAAGATGATTACTTATTCTTTTGATGTACTTGTACACAAGGCTTATCACATGAGGTCACATATATCATGGTCAGCAAGACCACATGTATGCATACTTATGCAAATAGGGTACATGCACAGTTGAAAATATGCAAAATTGTCAGTGATTGGTTACTGTGTGAAATGTGCAAGCTAAGGCTACTAGGGTAAGCAGAATTTTTAGGTCTAGCAGATTTGTTTGAGTTTTCCACTGTAAGCCAATCAACAGCAATTCACGTAATTTTTCGTGGAAATAGGTCGAACAATTTTTTGCATGAGAAACAGTCATGTCCCTTTTCTTGGTACCGTTAAACATGAAAGCTTTCTACATGCTTAATTCAGGGTGACACTTTGTATTTGGGTTTACCGTGTGAAAGTTTTGTTACTTAGAAATGCACGCTTGTGTATACTGTAAAAAAAATCAGGGATAAAGCTCAACCTGATATCACACAGGTACTATGGGACAGTATCCTATTCATTACATCGACAGATTGCTTAAGATGCAGTTTGCACTGATTGCTGAAACAGCATTTCCTGAAGCTCACACACTTGTGTTATGTGTGAACTATAATGCACTATGATAGCCTATATATTGCTCTTTTTCCTTTTCAGCCATTATAGCGATTTTGGCCATCTATCTCATGGTAGGATATGGTGCACAGTTTCTTTGCAACTTTATTGGCTTCCTGTACCCAGCATACACATCGTAAGTAAATCAGCCAAAGAAGTTGTTGAAATATACTATACAAGGTACAGCATCTTTTCATTACATTGGGAATGATTTGCGAGTGTGGCACATGTATGTACAGCTAGCCATTGTGGTGGAATAAAATCATGTGAAAGCTGTTTTGCTAAACATGTTCATTTTCAACATAACTAGCTGGCTTTACAAGTGATCATGGTGATCTCATTGCTTGAGCATGACACACTCCAGATTGACCTATATCTATTCTAGTCCCTGACTGTAAGCAGTATGTAAGTTACATGTATGTGTGGATTCAGCAGGGTCAACAGGTGTGCTAGGTGTGAGTAATATATTGATGACATGTACTTACCTGGGCTTATTTAGAACATATTTTATAATTGTAGGTGTTTGTGAACATTAATATTTATATATGTTTGTAGGATTTACACATGGTGTTGTACCTGTGCATCAGCCAGGTTTGAGTTCTGAACACGCATTGTCATAGTCTGTTTAAACTAATATTTATATCAGTTCAGGAGCTCTGCCAATCTGAATCAATAATATATTAATACAAATCCCTTGACAGTTACAAAGCAATGATATAAGAAACCAAGAAAAATGACATCTTTCACAGTAAATGTAAATTAAAAATTTAAGATCAAAATTCATGTATCTTGTAACATTGGCAGGGTTAAATGCTCAAGAACATGTATATGATACCTGTTTGTAAGTGTTAAGGTGTACATGAACACAAGGATCTAAACTTGACTATTGTGCAGGGTGTACATGTACCTGAGGTTATTCTCTTCACAAAAGATTGATCTAACTTTCTCCAAGTGTTTGAAAATTAACCTGCATGTGATAAAATGGGATTATTATAGAGTAAGACAACAATTCCTGTGTTTTTCGACTTTAATACAGAATTAGATGAGCTCTGGGAAAGTGTTAGCATGTACATGTGCAGTGTGCCAAGACTCCAAGTGTTAGATGCATTCTAGTAACACTGATGGTGAGATCTGATCATCACCTGTTGATTTCATACCATCCATTCTGTGTGTTTAGGATCAAGGCCATAGAGTCTCACCAGAAGGATGATGACACCAAATGGCTGACATATTGGGTCACGTACGCTTTCTTCGCCCTAGTTGAACTTTTCACAGACATTTTCCTCTTCTGGATCCCGTTCTACTGGCTTTTGAAGGTGAGAATATCATTGTATGGTTCTTTCAGTTATTAACTTTTCATGGTACAGAAGTGAGATAGCTCTGAGCAAGAATGTTTTTCAGTTAATCATTATATAGGTTGTATTAAATTTAGTGGAACGTTGATTAATTCCAACTACTTCTGTATAGTGTAAGTGTTCTGGTTGTAGCTGATCGGCTGATGACCAATGTTGTAGTCTTGAAACTAGCTCTTGCTGGTTCAAACCTTCAGGAGGTTTGTCAGGTGCAGGCTGTTGTCTACCAGACACTTCAGTTTCATCCTCCCATGGAGTTGACAGATGCGTATGTGTATATTTAAGTGTAATATTACACTCAAATATGATGTAATAAAGGATATAGAAACGATTCTGATCGGCTTGTGTCAGAGAAAGGCAAGTCTAGGCTATACTCGGCATTTCGGATATGGCAGATTTATTCAAGCCTGACCAAAGCTGCAGTCTAATCCAGGCAACTGTATTTCCACTGTAAGTCAACCAGAAGCGACTCTGTATCCTTTTAAGTGAGATGTTAATACTCTACATTCTTCTAAAATATCAGTGGATATTTCAAAAAAGATCCAGGAAGGCACAGGTGATCAATTCTTGTTTTTCTTGTCTGTTTCAGTGCATCTTCCTGATCTGGTGCATGGCCCCAGTTGCTTCTAACGGCTCTCAGATTATCTACACAAGAGTTATTCGCCCCTTTGCCCTGAAGCACCAGGATAAAGTGGATAAGGCCCTTGATCAAGTTGGGGAGGTTCTCAATGAAGGTAAATCCCTAACTTGTGGTAAACCCAGGATCAGGCGGGGAGGATCTGTTAGGAGGATGACATAAATGTAATATCACATCATGTCTCCGTAAAGCGGCCTTCTTCCTGCAACTTGTCAGTTCAACTGGTTGAATTCAAACTACCCTAAATGTCACCAAATTTCGACCACTAAAGTTCATTTTTGGTGTTGAAACTTTCATTTTCTATGCAGAATATCATAATACCTTCCAAACCAGTTTTAAAGCACTTTTCTAGAACCATTAGAATTCTCAGAATATAGTAAATTAAGCAAGTTTGTCATGTACAAAATTTTAGGTCATTTAGGGTAGTCCAAAGAAAGTAGAACAAGCTCCATTTCTTACTGTGTGATTTGTCGAATTCTGCAATGCTTATCTTGTTTTTTTTTTTTTTATGCACTCATCAAATTCATTAGGTGTGAATGGTATGATGGGACATGTTTATTATGAGCTGCTATTTATATAGAATCAGATTGTCATAAATGTTCAGGGGCCTCCATGGCTTAGTTGGTTAACGCGCTAGCGCAGCATAAAGATCCATGAGCATCTCACCAATGCGGTCGCTGTGAGTTCAAGCCCATGCTGGCTTCCTCTCCGGCTGTGAGTGAGAAGGTCTTTCGGCTACCTGCGGATGGTCGTGGGTTTTCCCCATGCTCTGCCCAGTTTCCTCCCATCATAATGCTGGCCACCGTCGTATGAAATATTCTTGAGTATGGCGTAAAACACCAATCAAATAAATAAATAAATAAATAAATCAGAAATATTCAGCCTGGTATGGTAGGATGTGCAGATAAGTTGTTTCATTTCTCACATTTCCTAAATGAGTCGATCCCTAGAATGGATTTTTAGGGAATATGTTGCACTAACTTACATGTACAACATATGATAAGCCACACATTTTATACATGCTGTCAAAAGAAATCTCTGAACTCCACTCTCTTAACTCCACTCTCTTGACATGGCCCGAGGACAGCATGTTTATGTAGGTGTTGAATGTGTGTGGTTCCATAGTTCAGTTTAAGTATGTAATTGAGTAAATCTAGTCTACTTCAAACAGATCTGTGTGTGGGTAGCAAAACAAACGATATCCATCAACGATAAATGCTTGTTGAATCATAAGTGGAGTGGATATAAATATATAATCCCTGGGGGGATAATAATGTTCAAGCTAATACTACACAGAGTTCTTGTGCTCTAATCACATAAGTTAAGCCCAGCCAAGTTACCAGTCACACTTGTAGTACAATGTGTGGTTGCCATGCAGCCAGTTAAGCATGTGCACACAGTGTAGCCTGTCTACATGCATACCCTAGCTGCATGCCTCAGTTTATTGTGACCTGTTGGGTGTCACATCTGGGCCAGTCCTGACAGCTTGTCCAGAATCTAGCCAATTACCCTTCACATACAAGTACATGTACTGTCACAGGCTACTTGGAACTTGTATGGTATTGACCAGTGTCATTGTGACAAGCATTGTATTAAACTGTGTGGGTCTCCTATCAGTCAGGATGATCCGTGCACTTTGTTAATAAGAGGAGTGTCTATCTTAATCCCCTAGCCTTTGCAAGTCTATTTCCACTGCTGCTTTAAACCAGCAGGTTTGATTACAACCATACAAGTGAAAAATTTCTTGGAGCCAATCAAATAAACATATAAATATCCTTAGCATATAAGAAACAGGGTATTTCAGTGTACATGTAAGTTATACACTTTATTGAGACTTATGTGGGAGAATGTTTTTAGATTTTCAACTTTAGCAATCCAGTTTTAACTTTCTGTATTTTCTTTCCAATGACAAGCAAACTATGCTCTTCTAGAAAATGTCAGCCTTGATATCCTGTGATTTTTTTGTTTCTATGCCATAATTAATTTTCTCAGTAGTTGTATTTCGACCCAAAAGCTGTACAAAACTTAATACATGCATGACAATTAACGAACATTAGAAAATATGGATTTAAAAGACTTGACAGAGTTCGCGTAGAATAAATGCTTGACTTCATTCCATTCTACAGAATGATCAAACATATTGACATCATGTCATTATGCATGTTCTTCATTGATAATTCTGAAAATGATCTTCTTTATAGCTGAATATTTATGAGTGTGCATATCATAGAAAAGTGGTGAAAAAAAGTGGTTTCCCAACCTAATTCGTCTTCATATAGTCAAATTTAAACCTACAGCATTCAAGGCTACTTTTAATTCAAGATACAAGTATACTAGTATACAGTTCGCAGTATGGAAACTCTTCAGTATACATGCAGTCTTTTTAATAGTTCATTTTTGAACTAGAACCAACACCGGCTTGCTTGTTAAAATTGAGTATTTAAAATTTGTTCAATGAAAGTATGGCATGATAAAACTCTAGCCTCATCAGCAAGCTATGTACATTCCTCTCTCTGCTCATTGCATATCCTGGCAATCGGCTATACATTGTCGTCCATTATCCCTGCCCTTTTCCTTGTCCAAAGCATAGCAGTTTAGAAATGTATGTCATATTGTATGGCTGTACTGGACTGAAAGATTATGAGTGAAAGGATGGACTAGTACAACTGTTCATGCCACAATTCCATGAACCATGTCGCGGTGAGTTGTGCAGAAAAAGGGGTTTTAAAATTTGCGTGATCTTCTGTCCTCTGTGCTAGAGGTCGGTGTCCTCTATGTCTGCATGTACCACTGAATATGTTGTTAGTGGGATTCAAATGATGAATGACTGAAAAACTGGAATATGGCATTTTAAAACGCCATGTTCTGCGCATCAATGAAAAAGTAGGCAAATAAATATTACAGTCGGCCAGCTGTTTTGTAGATGTGCATGTATGTAGGTGTACATGTATGTCTACATGTATATTATAAACGAGGTAACAGCTGCCAGAAAGCTCCAGGTTTGTTCTATAATGTGCATCTCTCAGCACGCCACATTTATGCGAGAGCAGTCAGCTGGGCTAATGTTTACACAACACCATAACCATGCATACATGTATGTCATGCTGTCTGCACACTTTATTGATTTTTTCCTGCCCATGGCTTAGCTGTTAACTTTGTAGATCCTAGCCATAATGAGCTTTGTATTGCAGCGGTCACTAATAGGTCAGTGGTCAAGCAGTGACTTGGTACAAATCGTGTTGCTGACATCAGACTAGGATAGGTCAAGCTTATCAGTATTTTCCAGGGTCACAAGAGATGTGTACAGTTACAACATTAAATACTAGTATATATGGGACATGTTTGTTTATGATGTACAGGTGATTATTTACGTGTTCTCCTTAATTAAAATTTTGAATATAAAATTTGCCATTCTCACATCACTAGCCTTGCAGTCGGTGAAATACATGATGGCCACAGTTATAATAATTGTTTAGGGTTGTGGTGAACTGCAGAAAGCCTGTAACAGGCGCACATGTGTGTGGTTGCAAGCCAACCATGGTTGGTGGTCTGTAAATTGTACAAAGGGTCTGACTGGTGTATGCAGGTTGATCCAAGTTTACATACAATACTGTAAATCTTCAACTTTTTCAGTCTCTAAGGAAAATTTTTTTCAGTGAAATTATGTACATCTATTCGGTAATTATGAAAATGATGCTAAAATTATTTATTTGTGTCACTAAACACTGAAGCTCTCTAAATCTGTGCAGAATGTTTCACATATTGGTTGCAGAGGCGGTTTAAAAGTTTGATTTTAATCCGATACATATATGCAAATTAGGAATCATGTAGATATACACCTGCATGCTTTCTGTTATCCTTTTGCACGAATTGCATGTTACACGTACATCACATGACTTTCTAGAGCACAAAGTCTTGCCTGCCAACTGAATTCCATTGTTTAGTACAGTAGGTAGGTCATGCTGAGCTGAACAATCAAAATACTTGCACCTATACATGCAGGTATGTTAAGGTTACATTGTTATAAATTCGTTCGAACAATGTGTGTTCTCATCTACTTCCTTATCTCTCATCTGAATGTTTCTAATTTTAAAGTTCATTTGTCAAATAATGAATCAAAATTCAATGAGATTTAAAGCAGGCAAATGGGTCATTTTTACCATTGAATCCACAAAGTGATATTCCCCTATTTCTACCTGCGTTGTTGGAGCCCACATTGTCTGAGGAGCAACGCTCCATTGAGACCTTGCTGTCAGCTGTACATGAACAGTGTATTTTTGCAATATTTCATTTAATAATAAATTTTAAAATCTTACAATTCTTATTACCTTTAAAATTGTATAGGATTGTTTAGACAGGTTCATCGTACACTGTTGTAAGTCATGTGTCCTTGTGTTTCTTACGTCATTATTACAAACATCTACCATATTAGAAGAACAAATTTCATCCTCAGCTTGATGTCTTTTATTTTTGTAATTTAGAATTTATTAGCATTTTGTTTAATACTACCATTATTATTTGTTGCATAATCAGTTTGAATATGTGTTTATCGTGTAGTATCTGTTTGTCCCTTATAATGGCATGTACCCCACCTTATTTATGATTTTAACTTCACCATTTTAAAGTTGCTGATCACTTCAGAGGTAAAGTCAGGGAAGGTAAGATTGTTATAAAGTTGTCTCCCTTGCAATCAATGGCTTATTTCACTTTTCTTTTTCTGGCTTGGTTATAGCACGGAACCCGCTTTCAGTTTGCATTGAAAAAGTGATTTTTTAATTTGTCTAATACATACTTGTATTTACCAGATGATTTTGGTTTCTTTTGTTTGGTGACCAGCTTTTTACCTCTAAATTAATTTACTTACAGACACAGAGATCGTGATCTTCTGCATTGATAATACATATGTAATTTAATATTTGCATCTGTTAATTAACAATTAATATTAACAACTTAAATACTCAGAAAATATTCTGCAATCTCAGATGTATGCAAAACGTCTCTTTACAAACATGCTGCATTGACAAAACCACAGACAGGCTTATGCTCCCTTGCTCAACATCCCCAGTCGTCTTCATTTTAGGGTAAACTTCAGAACTATAACAACTTGAAAAAGATGTCAGTTTAGCAAGGGTTCACAAATTACAGGGCTATTGTAGTCTTGATAGTGCTTAAGTAAGTGCTAAGATCCTAATTCTGTAATTGATATGTTTTCACCATCACCCATATGTGTACGTGAATTTCCGATTTGTTACATTATCCATGTGCACATGGATGGTCAGGGTCATTTTATATCAATGATTCCCTCGTCATTTATTACCTTTTCGATAGCCATGGCATATATTTAATATGAAGTTACTGAGGATAAGTTTAGCATCCACAGCCAATGGGTAATGGGTAATGGTAATGGGTTGGTAGTTTCGTTAGTACTGTTTAAGAAGCCTACATCAAAGAGCATTCCAGTCAGTGAATGTGTTTTTTGTACACCAATCATACTGGTTCATGGCATCCTTCATCATAAATGCTAAATGCTAGTATCAGGTAAACAATGATGGTTTTTCCTGGTTAGCAAGTTTTTAAGTCACCCCCCCATTAACTGGACCACCATCGGATGAAATTTGCATACCGTTATAATGTAATAATAATTAATGTGTTCTTTATGGGTTTTGGAAGGAGCTTTACAGTACTTTTGCCTGAGGCATTTATTTGTGGTAAACTGGTGTTTTTATGAAAATTTGCTTATCAGTGCTTCATGAAGTCTTGGATAATACCTCAAGCACATTTGGCCAACGAAGTGCTGTTGATCGCAATGGATCAGACAGGAAATGCTGAGTGCTCACAATGGAGTTTAACACCCCCATCACACCAAATAAGTTCTCACTATGTTCTTAAAAAAACTGCCGAATGCGTTCAGACAGAAGGGGCATTGTACGGTCTTTTACTCTTACTCTTTACACTTTTACGGTTTTTATTCGCACTTCATGGACGGACTCGGATGGGAAGGGTGCTCTAGAAGTTCAAACCTGCTGAAAACTTTCTGCCCGCCATCCCATTCTGCAATTAGACAGAGTAACAACATACTTAAAATGAGGTGGATGTACCATGAACTGAATTGCCGTACTTTTATCCTACTAGGGACGTGTTAGTACGGGCAGTCGAGCATCAACCTCATTCATCCCGTGCGTAGACAGACCCAACTCGCCCTAGCTCGTTCATGCATTCATGTGCATCGTATTTTAGACATCACAAGCTAAGCCATAATCAAGGTTACACGTTTTGTGCCGACCACAGCCCATTCTACGAATTTATTTCGGATGCCCAGGATGTTTTGAGAACTACTTTGGTGTGAAAATAGTTTTTAACAGTGTTATCAGTGATGAGATAATCACATTTGGGGGTTGTTAAGTCATATGATTTGTCACATATTGTATAATGTTGATTGAAAACCCCACTCCCACATCCCACTTCCCAGTGAAGAAGCAAACTATATAGGAAGGATTTTATACATGTTTCTCCAATCAGTCATCAGATTCCCCAATATGTTGCTGAGGATCCAAGTATATAAATACAAAAATTGCATAATGCACAAGATTAGTCAATTATGACATTACAGATCTTTCGCTTGTACATGTGAAGATTCCTTACCTGTCCTGTGGGATGACTACTTCACTATGCATGCCATTTGCAGCTTATGGCAGATATGAATTTCATCATGTGACATGGATTTTGTTCCTTTTCTTCAGACTGATCTACATGTATTACATCTGCTGATCTACAGTATGTTTGTATCTTTTATATTTCCAGCTGGAGATGCTGCAAATGACATGGCGCAAGATGCTGCAAATCAAGCCATGAGGAAGCACTTTGCCGACTCTTCCAAGTCAGACTGAACAGGTCTCAGATTTGCTGATCAAGGGAGGCAACTAACAGTACCTGCATGACAAAGTGACAGTTGAAAGAGTTGGTTGCGAAACCATCATCCCTCCGTTTTTATTATTCTAGCAGGAAATGTAATAACTGAGAGACTTGGCATAGGGATCTTGTTGGGAGATATTTTTTGTGTTGGTCATATCTACAACTGTGTGACTGTATTAACAAGCATGCTTTTGTACATACAACAATAAAAAAAAAAAAGTAAATTAAATAAAACCAAAAAAATTTTTACCCTAACAGCTTTGTCATGGTTAATTTTGTGTGATGGAAAAATTGTAAATTCAATGAGTTGTATTTTATATTAAGTCCTCCTTATACTTATATTAATGCTTATGCACCCCATTAACACACCACTAACATGATGGACTGATTTTCACATTTTCACTTTTAATATTGTTTTAATTTGGAATTTTTTTTTTATATAACTTTCATAACGTCAACAAAGCAATAGGTGTGCTGTAATAAATTGGACAGTTCGTTTGCCAGTGGGCCGCAACACACATGTCAAATTAGCAGGTGCATAAGTCACTGTTCTATTTTGTTTGCCAACATTCCCTTTGACCTTTTATTTTCTATCACATACTTATTTTTGAAGTAGTCTGTTGTTTCTGGGATTGAAGTTTATATTCATTAAAATAAGGCCGTTAAGTATGTCTTGGACAAAGTGAGGCAATTGAACAAATTTTGCTTTCAAGTTAAAGATATTTAGATATTTAAGACCATTTAATATTAACTTAAAAAATTAAACTGCTGACTTTTCATTGTATTTCAATTAGTGAAAAACATATTTAGACCCTAAAACCAATAGATGAGTGCAATATTGTAGGGAAATTTGAAGAAGCTTCATATACATGTATGTATTTAATGATTTACTTGGAAGTTCAAGTATGAGAAAACCTCTCTTCCAATATAGGTATTCTGTTTAGTTTGAAGTTGTCTGGTTGTGTGCAAGTTTGTTTATAAATGCCTGTTGTGTTTATAAAATGTGGTCAGGGGTTAGAACTGTAGCTGTCTCCTGATTCTGAAATCTGTGTAATTCCTAGTCCCTTTTGGTAAATTGACTGATCTCGTCACTTAATAACCAGGTACATGTATGTGGATGTTGTTGTGGATTGTGGCATTGTACCATGTATGGTTCATTAATACCACTCACACCTTCAAATAAATGACATGAAATATTATATAATATTCCTCCGTGATGGCAGCGGTTTTAATTATTCTCAAATAATCATTTTGTTTCTTGCTCAGTATTTTTTCTTTGTTTTACTCGTTCGCACACACTAGCTTGTTGATTTAGTTCTTATCGGCTGTTGACCTGTTCTGAATTGTTGACTGGGAGGTTTGTCAGTTGTGAATCTGCAGTGTATGAAATTGAGCTGAAGGAATTTATACCCTTGGGGTAAATTACTTGTACCTGTCTTGTCTCATGAGAATCGTCAGAAATTCTGAAGTGCTGATTAGTATTATAATTGTAGAATAACCTAAACCTTGCAGTAGTTATACCAAGTAGATTTGAGGTTTTATTGGCTGAAGATAAACTGTATAGCTAGATATTGGGTACATGTTTTTGTTTTTGTCTTTGCTATCCCATGGAGCAACACGTACAACAGCTTATTACACTAGATAATGTATTTCTAGTCATGCCAATCATAAAATTGTTATCGAAAAATTTAGTTCATGTATTTTGTTTAATTTTTGTTTTCATCGTTTATAATAATGCCAGAACCATAGGGATTTAGACAGGCGCAATATTTTAAGTCTTGTTAAGCTTACACGTATATGTGTAATTACGTACCCTGATCTGTTTGAAATTAACAACACTATGTTAAGGACTTTTCATGGCTTCTAGTTTCTGGTCTTCTGGGCTTCTGGTTTCTAGTTTCTGTTTGTGTTCTACAAAGTACATGGTGTGTATATATGTACATGAATGTGAAATGTGAATGTCCAAGGTGTGACCTGTGTGAGTATGCAATGCTCTCCCTTGTGGTAATGGTGTACTGTAAGCAACTTTGTGTCTGTCTGGTGAAGTCAGTGGAGGTGCATGGTGACATCTGTATGTATACCTCGGTGTCAGTCTGTGACTTGTGATGCGTCACTACATACAGAAGAAATGAAAAAGATTGTTAATGTTCGGGTATTTTCCTTGTTAAGTTACAAACAAGCCTTGTTTCTTGTTGTGCGTTAAGCATGATGGCATTGTTAGACTATCACATAGTACTTGCATTATTCGTTAATTGTAATCTGTTACCTTTATCAACTCTGGAAGACATAATCTAGCTCAGTTTACCTAAATTTAGCAGAGAAACTTTGTCGGAATTCTAGACCATGAAATAACATTTCACCAGTATGCCCAGTAAACCTTTCCTATCCGTAAATTTTCTTTTAGTTGATTAAAAAAATGATTACCCGTCCCTCACAAAATAGCTTTACTTGTTGCAGTATTTTAAAAGTCTATCCACAAGTCACACAGTTTTTGTTACAGCACTGTCAGAAATGTTCAACCCATGTTCGATTAAAACAAAAAGTATATATTCTTGAAACTTTTGCTCAGAAGCAAGACCAGTTAATTTCATGGGTAAAGCAGAGATGGCGGTATATTTTCTCTACTGCTCTTTCTATAGAAGAGTTATATTGTCAACACCTCTCCATCTTACCTCCTCAGTGTTGTTGGCCCAGTTTTTTGAATAATAAAATTTTCTCTTGTGGAAAAGTAAAATCAGTCAGAATTTGCTTTTGTTGTTATTTGCTGTCTCGTATACATGTTTTTGACTGAATTACCTTAATATAGTGCACAGGTGTAAAGCATATTATCAAACAGGTATTGTAATTTATCCTGCATCAGACAAAATGCTCAGCTTTTCATTGGATAACAACAGTCATGTGGGGTACGTATATATTCTCGAATCCTGCAGACAATGTCAAATGTGTCTGCTGAGTAGGTTATCTCCCTTTGTTGGGATTCACTTCTACATCTTTCTTCTGCACTGAATTGATTTGTCTTTGTAGGATAAATTTGTTACATGGTGACTCAGCAATAGGATACACAAATATATGGTGTTAACAATCCTCATATATGAAGATTATTGACACCATATATTTGCGTATTCAGAGTATTACTGAGTAACCATGTAACTGAGAGTATGAATATGGTGTTAAGCACCAAACGAGGCAGCAACCAGTACCATTTTTAGTCTTTGGTATGACCAGTCCTGGGTTTGATCCTGGGTCTTCCATCTTCAAGGCGGATGCTCTAACCATTATGCCAGCAATGCAGTCCTCATCATTAGGGAATGTGAGCAATAAACATAGGTTTATGTACATGTAGCTGTGTAGGTATAAAAATGCATGCTGGTATTTTAGACAAAACAATGTGCAGCAAGCTGACAGAAATTCAGAAAGGAGTGAGAAAGTCTCTAATATAGAGTGACAACCATGAATTCCGTTCTCGGAATTACTTTACTTATTTTAAACTGTAACCTCTAGGCCACCTCAATGTGATTCATGAGAGGCTGTTTAAAGATGAAGTCTTGTCTGAACCCGAGTGTCTTATTACAGGGTACCGTGTATAATCAAACAAGGCATGCTGTCACGTCTGTTTGGCTGAATGACTTACGTGGTTTGGGCTCAGGACGATATGTAAAATATTTGGATATGTCTGATTGTGACGTGATCTTGGTATAATATTTCTAAATGTTGTATGGGTCTGAAATAAATGTAGATTTAACTCTAGACATTTAGACAATGTGTCTAAATGTACCCTAATTTTTTAATCTTTTCACATATGAAAGAGCAACTTTGAGTGCACATTAATAATTTTATTTGGCCACAAATCTAGATTGGTTGGATTAGCCAGTTTCAGGGCTTCACAAAAAGTATAATTTTCCCAGTCAACACAGAATACTTCCCTCAGGATATCCTCGAATAAACATCTTGCACACATGTGAAAAGGTTGACGAATTACAGTAGTTTAAAGTCAAAATAATGTGTCTTAGCTGTGAGTGGTTGTGGGTTTCCTCTGGGCTGTGTTTGGTATCCAACCATTACAATGCTGGCCACTGTTGTACACGTTGTGCAGTCTAATGTGTGATGAAGACCACTTGTTTTCCACCATTAAGGTATGCATATCAGTAAGTCACATGGAGGGAAGTTTGTCATTAACTTCTTAGAGGTCCGTGGTTTATGCTGGGCACTCCGGTTTCCTTGATCCATAAAAGTGATCATCATCACACAAGTGAAAAATTCTTGAGTATGTCATTCAGGAACAATCAATCAGATTAATAACTGTCTCTTAACACGACGTAGACTCAAAATATATCAAATATGTTGGAATGTGCTGTGATGCCCTGTGTCTGATGTGTTGTTCAAGATGTGCATGGATCAGATGATACGTGTGGAAATGATTGTCTAGCTTTGTCACACACGTCACAGTCCACAGGAATGTATGTAAGGAATATCTAGAGATGGTGCATGCCCAGCAATATGCCCAGATGGAGTCTGATGCCCTTTGTCAACAATATGCCCAGAGTGAGTGTGATATCCTGTTTCAACAATATGCCCAGATGGAGTGTGATGTCTTGTGTAAACAATGTGCCCAGATGGAGTGTGATGTCGTGTCAGAAATATGTCCAGATGACAGTGATGTCCTGTGGCAGCAATATGCACAGATGGAGTGTGATGTCATGTCAGAAATATGTCCAGATGGAGTGTGATGTCCTTTGTCAACAATATGCCTAGAGTGAGTGTGATATCCTGTGTCAACAATATGCTCAGATGGAGTGTGATGTCCTGTGTTAACAATGTGCCCAGATGGAGTGGAATGTCGTGTCAGAAATATGCCCAGATGCGAATGATGTCCTGTGTCAACAATATGCCCAGATGGAGTGTGATATCCTGTGTAATCAATATACCCAGATGGAGGGTGATGTCCTGTGATATGTCAGATATACGCCCAGACAGGGAATAATACGTCAGAAATATGCCCAGATGGTGAGTAATGTCAGAAATATGCCCAGATGGCGAGTGATATGTCAGAAATATGCCCAGATGGGAAGTGGTATATCAGAAATATGCCTAGATAGGGTATGATATGTCAGAAATGTGCCCCGACGGGAATTGATAAATGTATATCAGAAATATGCCCAGGTAGGTTGAAATGCCCAGATAATATACTGGTCAGTTTGCGATACAAATACTTGGATAAATTTAACATCCATAAAATTGACATGGTGTAGACAATATGTAAAATATCAGTGCATATGTCCAGGATAAACCTACGGCAAGTTACTGACAAAACATCCTGAATGTGACCGCATGATACTGATGGATGAGTCAAAATGAAGTGTTCTTCAACAATGGCCATTAGACAGTGCATAAGTCACTGTCATATGAAGCACTGTCAAAGGTTCATTGTCATCAAGGTCCCACCAGCAGTCGGAGCGGGACTGACTAAGTAGTAACAATCACATGATGTAAACTATAACAACCAGTACAACTGCATTTCTGAGAAAGTTATTTTCGTTTGAACACCAAAGTTAGTGTTTATTTCTCTTTAAAAAAAAAACACCAACAAAAAAAAACAAAACAAAACAATGATTTTCAGAGCCAGCACAAGTATCACACTGCACTGGACAAATATATACAGTTATCGTAGTCATGGATATATATATTTGTTTTTTTTATAGAAAGGATTGATCACCATACCTGCAACATAACACAAATCATGAACTAAACACATACAAATTACACTTTCATAATCCAATACCAATAATGGGGGGTGATTTTTTTTTCTGCCTAAGCAATCATTCAAACATATAGTTTCAACTAGCTATATCTTGCTGATTCAGGACCAAAATCAAAACAAAGGCAGCTTCATATGTTCTAAATTTTACATGAAAGATTTTACATGAAAAAAAGTCACCGGCATGATAACTTGCACAGAGCTGCACGGTTGTTTTATTAATGATATTAATGACTGACAGTGAATTGGTTGTCATACTGGGGGCACATCCACAAACCTCTGTAAGTCATATTTCTTGTAACTTTGTCTCGGTTACAGTTCCATAAACCAATGTCATTTACGAGAAAAGTTAAGAAAAATTGATTAATGAAGTTTTGTGAAAGAGGGCCCTGGTTGGCTAGTGGGTAAATGTGTCTAGGCATTCAATACTTGACACACGAAGAGGTTTCCCAAGTCTAGTAACCAATTTACAAGTAACATTTCTCTGTTCTACAGTTCTACAGTTCTAATTACAAAGCAGGTCTCCAAATCTGACCTGCAAACTACGGCTGTTGTGGGATGAAGTGGTAGAGCACAGTTATAATCAGCAGATGTCAGAAGTCATAAGATTTGCAGACAGGCATGGCACATCACTGCGAACCTTACAGATTACTGTTTTTGTGAATGTATGACATGTCCATGTAGTTCAATCTAACATGTACCAATACTGTTTCAGATCTCCCTTTCTAAACGGAGCAATGCTTCATGGCAATTTGAGGTCAGTCCCGATGTATACACACCATACCATACAATATAACATAATGTTTGCGTTTAGCTTTTTCAAGTGACACATTTTGCTTGATTCTGATTTACTCATCCACCAAGAAGGCCACTAAGAATATTTTTGTGAAATGTGATTAATTTCATGATGAATTTATCAGAAAAAAATCTCAAGAGTTGGCATCAACAGTGTCATTTTAATGCCTATTTGTGCTGTGTGTTATAATACATGTTATCTTTTTTAAGCTGGTGACATGTAAAATCCTTTCAATAATGAAAATGAAACCTACTTTACTTACATGTGTCTGTCAGATGCTTATTCCAGTTTCTAACACATCTGTAAAAAGTGACTGGAGAAGGTATTGCTTGCAACAGAAGTGTTTCTCTACCTAACATTCACTGTGTAGACTAAAGGGAGACAACTTTCGTAATGAGGTAACACCTGCATACTGAACTAAGGTAATTCTATTCATACATGTTAACAACATACATAGCACATGAAACAACAACATTTGACACAGCAGAAATGACCCACTGAGTTACACTCATATATTTGCACTTGTAGATTTATCAGAAATTTATACAAATCAGATCACAGTTCAATTTACCCATCCATACTCACACTTGAACCTGGCTCACATTTTTAAGCTCAGGAAAGACCACCCCAGTCACACGGGTACATGTTGCCATCAAAGATGAAGACCACCCCAGTCACACGGATACATGGTGCCATCAAAGATGAAGACCACACCAGTCACACGGGTACATAGTGCCATCAAAGATGAAGACCACACCAGTCACATGGGTACATGGTGCCATCAAAGATGAAGACCACACCAGTCACACTGGTACATGGTGCCATCAAAGATGAAAACCACCCCAGTCACACTGGTGCATGGTGCAATCAAAGATGAAGACCACCCCAGTCACATGGGTACATGGTGCCATCAAAGATGAAGACCACACCAGTCACACGGGTACATGGTGCTATCAAAGACGAAGACCAGTCAAGCCAAACAACTTCTTGAAAGGGAACCTTTCACAGTAGAAATCACAGAAACTAGGTCAGAATCCTGTTTTACCTAATGTGGCTGAATGGCTTCAAACGTCTGAGGCTAATCCCACTGGGTGTCTGGTGATCATCAGATAGTTTTCACAAAAAAGGGGCAACTTTGAATTCGGTGCATGTACCTATATAATTTGATTTTTTGGATAAAACTACATTGGCTTGACTGGCTTGAATAATCTTGGATGCTAAGTTTATGGTTGGTAAAAACTTCTAGTGATGTAATGATGTTGTTATTTATTCATGACACAAATCATCACACAATGGATCATAAGAGGTAAAGATGGTGACCGTCAACAAAGGCTGCACACTGTCAGTGCCAGGGAGTAGGTCTGCCATAAAATACAATACTGTAGCAGTAGCTCTGTATCATTAACCAATCAACGTATCTCAGTTGTTATTTGATTTAATGAATCCATCAGTTGTGTGAATATGGTATACTTGTGGCCATGTCTATAGTATGAAGACACATCAAGTTTATGAAATTAACAGCATGTTACAAAATGATGGTGCTTTTCAGCATTTCTCATTCACAGCCTCTGAACAGTCTCAACTTAAACACACTAAGACAGGGTGTCAAAGCGACAGGTGACATTTATCATGTTTACCATAAGTCATGCATGGCAATCTCTATATCATCTCAGACAAGAAACACTTACGTGTCCAAAATTTTATACATCTGCATGTGGAGTTATGACCTACAAAGTTTACTCTAGTGATGGAGACATGTCTTAGTCTCAGAACAAACTTTCTCTCCGACTGCCTAATCACGCAGAGTGACAAATTATAATATGAAACCATAATTTCTGAAAAAATCTCTCAAACTTTCAAAAGATTTCTTGGAAATTAATTAATTCACAAAGGGGAGTGCTGGAAAGCCTGATAAAACCGAGAGGTTTTGAAGGCGTATTCTTGTCTGTTGTTTTTGAATCTGCATTCTCCTAGATGCGTTGATTTTCAGAAACTAGATACTTGGCTCCAATGGTAAAAGACTGTTGGTAAAACAAACTATCATGTCGACTTTATTGTTGATTTATTTATTATTTATTTGACTGGTGTTTTACGCCGTACTCAAGAATATTTCACTTATATGACAGTGGCTGGCATTATGGCAGGAGGAAATCGAGCAGAGCTCGGGGGAAACTCACGACTTTCTGCAGGTTGCTGGCAGACCTTCTCACAGACTTTACTGTTCAACCAATCATGCTCCATGATACAGTGTTCAGTGTCAAGGATAGTGCAGACAAAAGCTTATTGTAACTTTAATAATAACCTTATTGATACCAATATTTTCACCAGGACATCCCTGTGCAGGTTGTGAAGAGTCTTACAAAAATTTCCTGAAAAGCTATCCAGGTACATGTATCTACAACCCATCTGTACTTAGTTCTTTTGGTAAATCAAGTTTCCTCATATCAGCTTCTTTCTATTTCCTCCATACACTTTTTCATATAGGATTTAATGTCTGTCATTTCTAAAACTGCATCTTTCACCATTTCGTAAAATAGCTGCGGCCAAATGCGTCGAAGCTCGTTGTTTTTTCTGTCACAATACAGCGTGTCCTTTACCACTTCTGCCACATAGCTCTTTGCAACATCAGCATGAGATGACTGGCTCTGAAATATGAAAAGTTTGTACGTGCACTTGAGAGTTCAATTATGACACTTTTCATCATGTTTGTAATATACATTATGGTAAATGATTCCAAGTCACTCAAAATACACATCTTTTAAGGCTACATTATTATCAACTGCTCTGTCTTGTGATATATATAAAAAGATATTTATTTTTCTACTTATTTGATCCACTTGAAGTGAAAGACAGCACCTGACTATAAACATTTATGTCCACTGAAAGACTACCATTCAAAGTATCTTAAACCAGCATTAAATATTTTCTTAGATCTTTTTAAACCCAGTAAAGATTTAGTGAAACTTCGTCTTGACACAGCTTCAGTGCGTCTCCATTATCAACAGCAAGGTGACGTCACGTTTGCTCTAGCTCTCTAACGTCTAAGGTATTTTCTGTATTATAGTCAATGCAGTAGCAGTGGCAGATGTAGATGTAGATTTTGGCGATGAAGGTCCAAGTGATAAATAGCTTTCTCGAAAATTGGACATACTGAAATTCAAAGGATAGTTCTTTAACTGCTTGAACTGTGATCAAGTAGGCCTGCTATATCATTTACAGTTTAAGTAGCCTGTAGATGCATGGCCGGGGTATTCCTGGTTCAGGTCCTAGCCTTCGGAGGGGTTGTGCTGGTGATTTTGACCCCTGGTAAATGTTTACAAAATTACAATAGGACTGTTGTACAACTAGATTCAAGCTCAATTTTGAAATAAATGCAGGCCTAAGCACCACTGAGGCTGATCTAAATGCTTCTAAGATGGAAGCAGTGCTGACACAGTTATCACGAACGCCAGAGAAAGCACCTCGGCTTGAAAACGGCATATCAATAATTTTACTGTATTTTAAGAAAACAAGAAAAAAAATCATCTCATGTATGCGAGAAAGATAACAGAGCAAAATTTAAATTCTTCAATTCTAATAAATTTAGAGAAAAGAAAAATGATATCATAAGAATTAATTCAATTTAAGCACTGTCAAGTGAGATGTTGTCTTCTCATTCCCATGAACCTTTGGTATCTTTAATGAATTTTTCACACTCCGATATTTGTTATTTAATATAAACACTAAAATGAATGACAAAAAATATATATGTATAATTTGAACAGCGTGTCTAAGTAGGCCTAAAGTCTACTGAGGAGATGAATGCTGTTTGAGCTGAGGCAGTATGCAACTGTCGGACATAATTTGTGATACCGTCCTTGGATATTACACAGCTTGTAAATCAACTAATTTTACATCTGTAGTGGTCCGTAAATGATACACACCTATCCCCCAACACTGTTTGAAATGGCCCTTGGGCTACACGTCACTAAATCATTGTAAACAATCTCAAAATGATATCTTATGCAGTAGTTCTTTGTTATCTTATGTTACTTCACAGACTGAATGTCACAGCTTAGGCCACACAATCTGACAGCAATATCTTTGATTGAATGAAATTAGCTAGACGTCTGCTTCAATTCACACCAGCTATTTGTGCAGTATTGTCATTTTGATCTACATGTTATTCGGTGAAGTCTTGTTAAAATAATAAAGTATGATACTTTTTAGAAAGCTTGAGAATCCTGCTTTCGACTGAAATATGTTTTAGCCAGGTGCTGTCTTGTCCTTTAGGAGTTTTTCTAGTTTCACTTATATCTCTTTGCACACAGAAATGCAGGACATTTGAGCACAATTACTGTTTTGGTATTACTGACATGGCCACAATCCATCACTCATTCACTTACTGTTTTGGTGTCTGCTACTGGCGGTGTGTAACCCAGACCTGATCGTCCCACAAACTCCCCTGGGGGTCGCTCTGTGGTTTTCACTTCTGATCTCCGTGACTTGTCCTCATATAGAGCCATGATCTGTTTTCTCCTGTCAAATAAAGGATGTGAATCTGTCAACAATTCAGTCATAATACGTGTAAAGAATCACAAAGAAACATACATATCCTAAAATATGGATTTACACTTGCAAAAAGACAAAAGTCTTACAAAGCAAAAAAACAGATTAGTTGATGGATGGGGGGTAGGTGGTAGGGTCATATTCTTTACTTTGTATGAACAGTAACTTTATTTATTTATTTGATTGATGTTTTACATTATACTCAAGAATATTTCACTTATACGATAGTGGCCAGCATAATGGCGGGAGAAAACCAGGTAGAGCCAGGGGAAACCCACAACCATCGGCGGATTACCATATTTCTAAACATTCATTAAAAATTACAAAACTAAACAAAGATCTACAGACAGGGATACAAAATGTGATTTTTGAATTACCACATTGTGACAGATTGATGTTTTTTTTGTACTGTGAAGTGACCACATTATTATGTAATAGTACTAATGTTAATATGCTATGTGTTTGACTTTGTACACTGTAACATAAAAACACTATATGAAGTGCTAATTCAGTAACTGTACTGGTTGCACTGATTTCATTGCTGCACATGTACAATTTGTATATGCTAGTTGACAATGGCTGACAAACTACAAAGGGAGATTCCTCTGCTGAAGCATCATTGTGCCTGTGAGATACTACGGTAGATGTTAACAACTACTGACACTGTTTTATTTCCAATTATGAAGAGACCACAGCACAACTACAGTATTAATGTTACACGCATTAAGTTAAAACACGAACGAGCCAGCACTGACCTACTTTCCCCTAACAATGAGAGAAGACGGGATGGAGGTAACTGTGATGTCGTCAGGTGTGACAGGGAACCAAACAATCGTTCTGCTTGTGCTATGTCGCTTGATGACACCTAAATAAAAATAAGAGAGGTTGAAATTTAATTAAGTATTTATTTACAGTGTTTAAGACATTGTCACTGACATGCAGACATGTAGCATGGCGGCCATGATTTCTACATCTGACAGCTATTTAATGCTGTTATCAAGAACAATTCACATATATGACATTGGTCAGATTTATACCCTAAATTCTGACCACTGTTGTTTGAGTGGGGGAAAAAAACAAAACATAAGCACTACTGTGATTTTTGACCTCTTTACATATTTGCATGGTATTTATTCAGTCATATTCTGAGGGCATTATTTTGTGTAGACCGATGAAATGATGCTTTTGGTGTCACCAGGTTCTTAGTGGAAACAGATGTAACTTTACTTTTTTGATACTTTTTTATGGTTCCCCCCCCCCCCCACCCCCCCACCACCTAAATATCTCACATTGGTAAAAGAAAACCAGGCTATCAATATCTGAATTACCCATTAAATAAAGACACAGTAAGCATTTTAAAATATCCATATATGACATCATTGCATGGTATTTATTCAGGCATATTCTGAGGGCATTATTCTGTGTAGACTGATGGAATGATGCGTTTGGTGATGCCTCAAATTCGTCCACTCAACCAATATAGTTTTGTCTCCCAAAAGGTGAGCCCGTTTCACTGAAAGTTGCTCTTTCTTACACAAAATGTTCAGGAATTAAAGGATTAGTGTCCAGATTTAGCTACTTGTCCCAAGTATAAAGAATATAACCTGCTCAACAGCGTGTTACTAGGAGGGCCTCTTAGAAACCTAATCATGACTCTAAATCCACCAAAACCAATAGATTTACTACCCTGGCTGATCACCATGTAAAGCTCAGCCGGTGACGTCAAAGATGGCCAACCAAAGCCTAGCTGGCCCGTATAACCTGGCAATTCGTATCAAAACGATGTCATTTTCGAGATGGATTCTACGTACACAGAAGCAAACATACTGCTATATCACTTTGAGCCCACAGTGGATGAAGTTGAAGTTTCGATTTAAGACACTGACATCTCTGATCAGCCTTCAGATTCCGAGTTTCCAGACGTTGAATTTGATCTTTAACCAGGCATTTCCAACCATACTGACAATGCGGACTGTTAAGCTATAGCGTTATCCTGTTTTACACTGTAGGTCTACATTTTGTGTGTGTATCAGATTTAATATTTACTATTCTTTGTTTCTGTCAGATTCACAATAAATATCATTCTATTCCCCGAGTGGATTTACTTCAAAAATGGGTTCACAGGTATTAATTTTTGTCATTTAATCACAGCATTACGAAAAAAAAAATTCTTACAACTGTTTAATTTTCCCAACAGGTACTATGAAGCGTGGCTTTAATCCTCTTTTGTTTCCTGCAATGTCGCTAATCCTCATAACCTGGATCAGAGATTAAAACAATGACGGATGGACTGTCACCGTAAGATTGCTTTCGCACCTACCTGGGGCAGTTTCTAAAGAGATGTCACCTGATTTCGCACCTTTGATGAGTAATTTTAATCAACACTCAGTATTTCAACCCTAGTCATTAATTCTTGAATTATGCAGTTAAGTAACATGATTAGATTTGGATTGTTTTCGATTTTCATTGTCCTCTGTAGCGTGTTAGAGACCGCTAGTATTTCCATAGCTGTCAAAGGCCATCGCGTTGTTGAATACAGTTCACAATTTGTTAGACTTGTGTGGCTTTTTTTAACACCAAGCTAAATGGAGAAGCTCTGACAGTTCGAAAAAGGTTGGACTTGTATAACGTCATACGGCAAAGACTACTGAGTTTTGACGGAAAAAATGCATAAACCCAGCCTCATTATCTAGTGATTTTAATGCCATATTACTCAGATTACTGTGCTTTTTTCCAATATTTTTTTACACTCAATTTAACAATATATTAACAACACAATAACAATATTAGCAGGAATAGCTAATTATGAATAAAAAACTAATCAGAACACTAATCCTTTCAGGTAATCAAACTGTAAAATATATCATTTAAAAAGTCACACCAGGTTCTGCATGTAAACAGATATAACTTTACTTTTATCTGGTGAAAAAAAAAATCTCAAATTGGTAAAAGAAAACCAAACTATCAATATCTCAATTATCTAATAAATAAAGACTGAATAAGCGGATTAAAATATCCACCACATAAGTATTAAAATCTTGGTGAATTTTCTTTACCTCAATATCATTGATTTTCTTGAGGTTAAAATGAGCGAGTCTGAAGAGAGTGTAAATCCTCCAGTGTGTAAACTTGGTTACGGGATTCCCTTCCACGTCTATCGTTAGGTTCTCCAGTCTCCGGACATTGGACAGCGCGTTCAGCTGCTGAAGGCACCGAATGTTGGTCGCACTGAACACCAGGGTCTGCAAAACATGCCGTGATTGAATGATTCAAATGACTGGCTCAGCATCCAAGAGAATAAATGACAGAGTTATCAACTGATACTGGTTCTAATAATATGTAACAAAAAAATTCACCCCATTCAATTACATTGTAAATGAGACTTGGCCAATATTTATCTTCTTTAACAGTACCAATATTTCAAATGTAAGCCACTTCAAAACTTAACTAATCAAATCAGAGCGAACTACTGCATCTCTGCAAGTACCACATAATGCTACAGATAAGATGATGAGATTCAAACCTGAACCCACAACTACAAGGGTGGGGAACTGCTGGACTTCATAGATGACACAGCCTTTATCAACTAAATAAACCTAATTACTGATGACAATACATTTTGTCTTAACTTTATCTGCTGTTCATGACAATGCTTAAAAAGTAGTACACAAAAAAAATGTAAAACCAACAACCTGACTAGAATGCTATCATATCAGATGAGTGTCACCTTGAATCATCTGTCACCTGATACCATGAATTCTTCAGCATGATTTATGCACCATATAGGATAGGTGAATGTAATTGGGGCACTTACATGGACGGATGGAAATCGTGTTCTGATTTTATGCAGATGTTTTGAGATGACATCAAAGTCTATAAATTTGAAGGTGATAGTGGTGACAGCCCCTGCAGCATGTATACCCCAGTTCTTGTCTAAAGCTTCCATTGCACCAGGACCATAAATACTCAGCTTGTCTGCCTCCAGATCTGCCAAGTGACTCATCTCAGAGTTACCTCCCTTAGATCCAGGGGCCCTGTAGGATTAGAGCTTGTGTCAGAGTTATCCAATGTTTTTGTGCATTGCAGTATGTACATAAGATAAAGTAGATGGTAGTGCCATAGGAGGAGTTGATTACATAGAAATTAACCTCATGTGAGGATATATAAAACATGAAAATTTGTTGGGAAGGCAAAAAAGTTTGGATAAAATTTTGCATTTGTATTTGAGTATTACTTTGCACAAGAATGAAACATGCTGGGTGTGCTTTTTCTTAGAACTCACACCTTTCTGCTGGTAACAATCCTTTAACAAAAACAGAATAGCTCCAGGACAAAATTCATAGATGAACGTCAATCATTCATATGGAAAGGAACACCTGTGACTTTAACTCCTATCACTTGTTCAAACTTTCACTCACGCAAATGTCATGGTTTCTTTCAAAGGTGTCAGTGAGGGTTTATCTCCCTTTCCTCGTGAGCCTGGCCTTGACCTTGTTCCATCTCCATAGGGTTCCGTCGGAGCACTTCGAACACTCGTGCTGCTCTGAGGTCGACTTGCTAGGTCACTACATTGTATAACATACATTAAGTTTGTCTTAAATTTCCTTTTTTTATGAGCAGTTTTATTTTAACCCTTTGACAAAAAAATATAACTTTGAGAAACTGTTTCCTTGCAGCTTACATTGAGATTGGAATAAGAAGGACATCAATTTCTCAAAACACATGTTTTTACAACATTACATGACTTAGTGAGAATTACCATGAGCAAAAAATAGTAACAGTTGTAGTTCATGAAGTGCTTTATAAATAATTTCCCAATATACATCTTTTTTTTTATATAACATTACATGGCAATCACCACGTGTACACAGTTAAAGTTAACAGAATCCAAGTTATTATGTGTCTTCATCTGAAAAGGTCTAAAGAGAGAAAAAGGACAAACCTGACAGAGGAAACCTCATCTTTGTCTTCTAGCGTTTCTGAGCGTGTATGCCTTATGACATCGGCTGTGGAAAATGTCCCTACGTGGTTTGCATACAGATCAGGCATTTTGCCCAGTTTACCGGTGTGATGTATAAGTGAGCCTTGCATTACCTCCCACTGACGTTTGGCATTGTTGATGGCCAGGCGACGTTTTTCCTGTAATAATGGTCAAACATGACTCAATGACAGGTCTGCATTCTAACATACATGTACACAGATAATGTACATGTTTATTCATGTACATAACCAACACGACCAAACCCGACCTAAACAGAAATGCGACTTGGCATATTTAATGCATACCATAACTGTAAAAATGGCCATATACATGTAATGTTTATAAACAACTGTATAGAACAGATAAGTGTAATTCCAAAGCTACAACACTGTAAAATTACCCACAATATCCAAATTTTGTGTGAAGTGAATAGCCCGATGGTAGGATCTTACTATATCCACGCTGCCGTGGAACAGTGTTCTGTTTCGAGGTCATACAGTGCTGGAAATTTATTCTTTCAAGGTAGCTGGAAAATAATGCATGCTTTATATGTATGTACTTATGCAGAGAACACACAGCATCCACAATGCAGAGAACAAAGTGTCTACATTGCAGAGAACACAAAGTATCAACAATGCAGAGAACACACAGTGTCCACAACACAGAGAACAGTGTCCACATTGTCCATATTGCAGAGAACACACAGTGTCAACATTGCAGATAACACAAAGTGTCAACAATGCAGAGAACACACTGTGTCAACAATGCAGAGGACACAGTGTCCACATTGCAGAGAACGCACAATGTCCACAATGCAGAGAACATACAGTTTACACATTACAGAGAACAAAGTGTCCACATTACAGAGAACACAAAGTGTCAACAATGCAGAGAACAAAGTGTCCACATTGCACAAAACATGCACTGTCCACTTTGCAGAAAACACACAGTGTCAACAATGCAGAGAACACAAAGTATCAACAATGCAGAGAACACACAGCGTCAACAATGCAGAGAACAAAGTGTCCACATTGCAGAGAACGCACAATGTCCACATTGCAGAGAACACACAGTGTCCACATTGCAAAGAACACAAAGTGTCAACAATGCAGAGAACACACAGTGTCAACAATGCAGAGAACACAGTGTCCACATCGCCGAGAACACACAGTGTCCACAATGCAGAGAACACACAGGTTACACATTACAGAGAACAAAGTGTCCACATTGCAGAGAACACAAAGTGTCAACAATGCAGAGAACGCACAATGTCCACATTGCAGAGAACACACAGTGTCCACATTGCAAAGAACACAAAGTGTCAACAATGCAGAGAACACACAGTGTCAACAATGCAGAGAACACAGTGTCCACATCGCCGAGAACACACAGTGTCAACAATGCAGAGAACACACAGTTTACACATTACAGAGAACAAAGTGTCCACACTGCAGAGAACACAAAGTGTCAACAATGCAGAGAACACACAGTGTCCACATTGCTGAGAACACACAATGTCCACAATGCAGAAAACACACAGTGTACACAATGCAGAGAACAGAGTATCCACATTACAGAGAACACACAGTGTCCACATTGCAGAAAACACACAGCGTCAACAATGCAGAGAACAAAGTGTCCACATTATACAAAACATGCACTGTCCACTTTGCAGAAAACACACAGTGTCAACAATGCAGAGAACAAAGTGTCCACATTGCAGAGAACACACATTGTCCACATTGCAGAAAACACACAGTGTCCACATTGCAGAGAACAAACAGTGTCAACAATGCAGAGAACACACAGCGCCCACATTACAAAGAACACAAAGTGTCCACATTGCAGAAAACACACAGTGTCAACAATGCAGAGAACACAGTGTCAACAATGCAGACAACACACAGTGTCAACACTACAGAGAACACAAAGTGTCCACAATGCAGAGAACAGAGTATCCACATTACAGAGAACAGAGTGTCCACACTGCAGACAACACACAGTGTCCACATTACAGAGAACATGCAGTGTCCACATTGGAGAGAACATGCAGTGTCCACATTATTTATTTGAATGATGTTTTTGTGCCGTTCTCAAGAACATTTCACTTATACAGTATTATGGTTGGAGGAAAACGGGCAGAGCTGAGGAAAACCCATGATCATCCGCAGGTTGCTGACAGACCTTCCCATTTACAGCTGGAGAGGAAACCAACATGAGCTGGACTTGAACTCACAGCAACCACATTGGTGAGAGACTCCTGGGTTATTCAGCTGCGCTAGTGAGCTAACCAAATGAGTCCAGTGTCCACATTACATCTGTTTCCATAATACTAGCTGAGAACACAATGTGTCCTCACTGCTGTGAATGAGAATGCACCATGTGCACACTGCTGAGAACACATTCTGACCACATTTCTGTGAACACAAATGTAAACAATTCCCAGCTACCTTCACAATAGCCATCTTGTTTATCTCTCGTTTTTTCTCTTCTTCTTTTCGTGCCATCACTATGGCAATTCTTCTCTCTTCTTCCTGCAGGTAAACAGAGTTGTGATTACAATCTAATAAAATCTGCATGTTGGATAAGAATCTGTTTAATGTCAAGGAATTCCTTATATGTTCACTATCAATATTATCAATGACTATCGGTTAATATACTTGATGAAATATAATAATTTTTTTACATAATAATATGTCAAAACTTAAATATGAAATACATGAATATGAACACCTACACCCATTACTTTTCCTGTGTAAATGCATGGGGTGTATGGTAATGCCTCATCCACCCCCCCTCCCCCCACACAAAAAAAAAAGAAAAAAAGGTGATAAGTTTTACAACTAATACAACAAAAATGTTTCCACTTCAGTTATGGCTCTAGTCTTTTCAATCAACTTTATAAATGTTACAAATACATATCCATAACATGTATCATTACAGAATGTTGCTCTTTGATCAACATCAACATTTCTGAAACTTATAGTTACTATTTCAGCTATTAAAAAACTATTAAAAGAACATCGAATACAGGAAATCTGCTTAAATACTGATGAATGGACAATTCTGATTTGTATATGAACAGAACAGACTTGACTTGGGTGATTGTCAAAGCTACGTCAAATCTGACCTTGACATTTCAATCAGGTTGAACCATTATGCTGTGTCATTCAATTTAAATGCGTTCCCTTTTAACCGCCGGTTATATTCTTATTGATTCCCTAATGTTGCTTTCAAAAATACCCAAATCTTCAAGCTTTCAACCACCTCTGCAACAAATATTTTGGGGCATTCTGGGAGAACTATGGGGTGTAGAGAAATAATTTGCAGAGTTTTATGAAGCTTGCATCTTTAATGACACACACAAGTTATTCTAGCACTATTTACATAATGACTGTATGCATAAATTCCACTGAAGACAGGCAGTTGAAAAGGTTGAAGATTTACAGTAAATGCTGTTTAGAGTCAAACATGCACCCATGAATAAATGGCCACCAGATTAAAGGCTGGTCACACAGTACACATGTACGCAACTGTATCTCACCGTGATGCGCTTCATGTCGAGCTGTTTGAGCTGCTGCATGTGTCTCAGGACAGACTGCTTGTAGTGAGACTCCTGGGTGAGAGGATTGCCGTCCAGGGACAGCTCTGACAGGGTGCTGCACTCTCCCACACATGATATGTCCTCAAAACTGAAAACACACATCATACAATTTCCTCAAAACTGAAAACACACACATGGTATGTCTTCAAAACTGAAAGTACACACATGGTATGTCCTCAAAACTGAAAATACACAGGATATGTCCGTAAAACTGAAAATACACGCGATATGTCCTCAAAACTGAAAATACACACATGGTATGTTTGTAAAACTGAAAATACACACATGGTATGTTCGTAAAACTGAAAATACACAGGATATGTCCATAAAACTGAAAATACACACATTATATGTCCTCAAAACTGAAAATACACATAATAAGTCCTCAAAACTGAAAACGCACACATGGTATGTCCTCAAAACATAATACATAAATGATACAAGATATAACCTCAAATTGAAAATATACATATGGCACTAACACTCAAGGTACACACACAATACATTGTTAAAACTGAAAATGCACATGGTACCAGTATGTCATATGTTCACAAAACTGGAAATATGGATGTGATAAGTGATGTGTCCTCAATACTGCAAATACATGAATAGTAATCCTCTCAAAAATAATGTTTACATGCATGCACACACACAAGAATTTTTCAAGATTATAATGCAGTGACAGCAGCAGAATTCCTATACACGGCTAGGGTTAAACCAACATGTTGTGTACCAAAAAGACTAAACCTTAATAATGGTACAACATTATCATGTGAGGGCTGCAAATCCACACGAACAAGATAGCAAATAGACAAGCAACCATTCTGAGCAGACAGGTATGATGGTAACATACATGAAGTTGAAAACTTGTTATATTCAGTTCATCACTCTTGTTACCCGCAGAAATCTACATTGTCATCAGTAGCAATCATGTTTAAAATAGTTATGCTAGGCTGACCCAGGCTTTGTCTTTATGGATCTACATGTATGTGAACGCTACAATCTGAACACCCTAAAGTGCAGTGTACTTTGTCCCTATATCCTAACATTGCTGCTGCTTTCCTGTTCAAGATGAAATGATTAATGAAATTTTCCACTTCATGTATCATGTTCTGACTATTTCATGTAGAAATTTATATATTTGATTGGTGTTTTACGTCATACTCAAGAGTATTTCACTTATACAACGACTGCCAGAATTAAATGGTGGGAGGAAACCAAGCCGAGCTTGAGGGAAACGCAGGTTACTGACAGGCCTTCAAATGCACATCCGGAGAGGAAGCCAACATGAGCTGGACAAACTCACGGTGACAGCATTGGTGGGAGGTTCCTGGGTCATTGCGCCGTGCAGGCGTGCTAACCCACTGAGGCCCCTCATGTAGAAATAAAATGTTTACCTACATGTACATGTACTGTTTACAAATTCAAAAATGACAGTTGGAGTGGGTTCCCTTAAGGCCCATTCATATCTAAACTTATGACAAGTTAAAATTAAGACTATGTAACAGTAGTATATCTTGGAATAACTGTACGATAAGACATGAGGGATCTTTGCACATCTTGATGAATCTGGTGTTCTTACCTGAGCTATCACAAGGAGGTCGGTGTGGTCGCAGGTATATTTTGTCTCGCCAAAAGAAAAATATATATCGTAGGAAGACCAGCCAAAAAATGCGTTTGTATCCTTTACATAAATACACATGTACATTTCCACCAATCCACCTCACTGTACTCACTTGGTGCTATGTAACAGAGCAGGACGGTGCTGTAAGGCCTCCTGCAGCCTCTGCTGACTCCACTCCCCCAGGGGCTCTAAGTGGTAAGACTTGCCCCTGGATGCATGCTCTGGCAGGAACAGCTTAGGACGCGGTTTCCGTGAGGTCATACTCATTGTAACCAACCGTAAAGATCCACGAATAACACAAAGTAATCAGCTTTGTCAGACTCAATGATACAGCCGTTTTCAAATATCCATGGTTGTAAAGCTCAATGGAATATCTATATGTGTATTGTCCTTTTTACTAGGTTGCACCTGAAAAGCATGAATCCAGCAAGGAAGTCCACACAAAGCCACAATATAAAACACATACACGTTTATGAACTGGCACTCGTTCATGTATCTAAAAACACGATTCCACTGTTAAATATGCAGGCCAGAAACAAGAGACAGGTTTGTATCTTACACATAATAGAAACATAATAAGGTCTCAGCTTTCAGCTGATGTCATACATGGTAGACAAAATCACAATGAGTCTGCCTGGTAGTAATGGAGTCAATATATTCAGACCATTCCTCAAGCAGCCAAGTACATGTACTCTTTGTTCCTGGAAGGCTTTGTCATTTTGTGTAATCCTGAGGTCTGTAAATGGCTGAATGTAACATGAAACTATTGACAGGTGCTTATATCTGTTACCTGATACCATCCAGCTTCCAGGTGAAAGAGAAATGCACTCTTGTTTCTGGTACGACAGAAATCATTAGGTCAGACACTGGCTTTTGCTTGTCTTATTGCCAACAGGCACCTGTACTTGTGATCTTGACACCAAACTGGACCCATTACAGCCTTTGGGAATTGCAAACAGGCCCTCAAAATGGTAATTCCTCCAGATATGTGCACAAGGACTTTTTGTTCACTGTTTTTTCCGCAAGTCTTAAAATCACTCACAGCTACTGATTCAACAACACTTGATGAAAATTATGTGAAGAAACTGCTCTTTCTGAAGTGACCTTTTGTAATATATCACTTACTTAAGCCTAGAATTCGGCCCAATGTACTCACACTCAGCTGTTCCTTGTGTCTTGATTCTTTTCTTTCAGGCTTTTTCTTCGGGCAAAATTATCTGAACTGCCCATGCAATACACATGTACAGAACAAATATGCAAATGGTCACCAAATATATTGTATTAATAGTATGGGCACATTCAGAATTTCTACCACTTCTTTAACTGTACTTCACCTCTAAAGTCTAATCGAACTGTACGCTTCTCTAATTAAAGAATACATACATCCAAATCTTGCCACTTGTATCCACCAGTTTCAGAAATGTATTGTTGAATATATATATTGGCCTACATCCAGATTTTGCTGCACCTTTCAGCATTCAGAACTGTTGTTTCTCGTATTCGTGTACATCCAGAGCATGCCACTTGTATCCACCACTTTTTCGGAAATGTCTGTATCCTTTAATATATATCTATATCTATATCTATATATATATATATATATATATATATATATATATACAGGCCTACATCCAGTTTTGCCACATCTTTCCACTTTTAGACCTGATTCATCTCTTGTTTGTGTATAACCAGATCTTGTCTCTTGACATCTGCTTTTTAAACTGCTAGCAAACATCCAAATGTTGCTATATCTGTCTATTTCTGGTACTCAGTTATAACCAATTATCCAAATCTTGCTTCATCCATCCACTTTTGGTATTCATCCACTCTATCCTTGCTACATGTCAGTTATAGCAATATTCAGAACAACTCCTCTGGCCTGACGTCCGTCTCAGCAGTCATCAATGCTAATGTTTACAGGTTTGCAAAATTCCATTTTGGTCCATTCTCTGCATTGACTAAGAGTGGTGGTAAGTCACAGGTACGAGGATTCCATTCTGGTAGACTTTTTCTGCTGTCCAAGAGCTATGTGTGTGTGGCATTCCAAATGACCACTTCACTGAGCTGGCAAGTCCACTATTATTAGGACAAGTCGAAGTAACCAAGACTATGACAATGGAAATACCATGTTAGGGATCTAAAATAACACAGGCCCGATAATAATCAAGGCTGCAGGGGCATATCCTTCTAATCTCAGTCGTGAATTTGTGAATTGCGTGCTTGGCATTTGAAGCAGAACAAAGGCTTGCTGAAGTGTGAAGCATGTGAACTAACTACAGGTTAAACTCGGATAAGGCACCAATCAATAGTAACAATATAGGTAGGGGCTACTAACGTTTATTAGGACTATAGACCCAGCTCTGTTTGCTTAATGGCCCCAGGGGGTGGTTCAGGAAAAGCCAGCTCCCTTAATGACTAATAATAGTCATAATGAGTGGTTTGGGAGCCAGGACGGTTCAGCAGACACTGGCAACTTGTCAACAACAACCCTGATGTACTATTGTAAGTTTGGGTACCTCTAGGCAGCGCCAGATGCCTGAATCTAAAGAACCCACAGCTTATTATATATCAAAAAGCAAAACTGTCAACATGTCAAGAAACTTGTTGCTGTGTATGTCACATGCTTACATATTATTAGAGTTAATTTATGACACACCTGCCATAGGAAAGAACAAAGCATAACCTTACCTGCCCTTTAGCAGACATATGTATCTCTGCTAGTACTGCATATTTACATACAGTCCAACTGAGGTTACACTACATCTCATGTAGACCCTTTTGCAGCCATATCATTTTACAACAAATGACTTCTGGGCATTATAGCTGCCATTGATATTTGCAACTGACCACTTTGTCTGGGAATGTGATATCCATGTACATGTAACTATTACATAATATCAAGTCAACATTACAATCATCCAGGACTACACAGTTGCATCAATGCCCTTGCTTGCAAGTGTACCTGACTCAACACACTGTCCTAACACAGCTCTCTTAACTATAGCTCTTTTAACTATAGCTCTCATGATAATAGCATATATGTTGTATTCCACTTGTGGTGAAAACCATTTTGCAAGCATGATGTACATTTGGAAAGAAATCAACTGTAGACTGAAAATCCATATATACAATCTGGCAAAAGAAACTATCTCAGATTAGAATCTCTATTTTCTTCAATTTACAGCCAAAAATTTTCAAATCAGTCTTTAGACTGAAAAGTCACATACATATATGTGCCAATGCTATTCATATTGGTACAACACATACGCCCCCGATCTGCAACTAATGTAAAATCTGAAATTTAACTTGTTACTGTGTTTTAGTGCAGTATCTGTTTGTGACATCATACCTGCCTAATTTTCATACACACTTTTGGCAATCCTCAAAATGTATCATTTCCATGGGTTTGCACCAATCATTCACTCTGCAAGTGTGAAGTTAATAGTATGAATAGCTGTGGAGTGCATTCAAGGACAGATCTACAGATGTTTCTCCTTTCACACTTGGATTAGCCACCTACATGCATGTGGTCCATATTTATAAGACAGAACGAAGCAAGGTGTTCTCATGTGTGATGGTTGTTTGAAGTGTCTACAAAACTAGTTTTAAATATATGTTGTTATTTTTCTTAACCTAACAGAATAACAATTTCAATTTAATTTCATTGTAAAAATGGCCACTTGCAAAAGCAACTGACGACTGCTCAGTTTTGGGTATTACAAGCATAATCTACGCTATCAGGAGTCCAGAGTCTAAACTTGATATCAGACCTCTCTGTTCATTGTATATTCAATAGAATATTGATAGTTTTTAAATGAGTTTTATACAAAACAAAACAAAATGAAGTACGTCTGACATCTTTATTATAGTTGAATAATTCGGCATGGACATACACATGAGCCGAAACGCAAAATTGAAAAGGTGATAATGTAAACTCACAACCTGGATACAATGATCATGACATGAAAAATGAATACAGGTGCATGTCCTATCAGGGAACTCTGGTAGGTCCACATCCTAGTGAGAGTAAGAGTTTGTGAACAACTTTGTTCAGCAGTTCATGTTAATAAATAACTTGTGAACAGCGCGTTCAATGTTAGTTTAGGACAGCGGTCCCTGCTCTTGTTTGTGAACAGCGGTTCACTTATGTTAGTGGTTGTGAAGAGAGGTTCACTTGTAATATGTTATTAGTTGGTCCAAGTTATTGCTCAGACAGCAGTCTAAGATCATACACAGTGAACAGCGCGTTCCCACTAATGTATATCGATGTGTAATACTGATAAAAATTTTCTTGCTTGTAAACAATATTGCTTAAACCATATTTGGTGCAATATTAACCCCCCAAACTAAGTTCTGAAATACTCACTGAGTGGAGGCGCTAAAGGGATGGAGGAGGGTTTTCTCAATGCAATAGACAAGTTGGATCCTCACACTGCAGACTGCAACTGGCTAACTGAACCATGTGCTCTGAAAACTTTCCTACACCCATCAGGTCACTCTACCTCTATTGGCTGCCAACACCCTGCTATTGAAATATTTTTTCGCTGGAATTATGGTGAAACTACTGGCTGTTTCAGACAGCATCAAGGCTATCTAATTGGTTGAACTATGGCTACTTTGATTGGCTGGAATTTAATTCACTGAATGCAAGTTGAATCCATTTGTGTGTATAAACTACATTCAATAAACATTGAATTATATATATGAATATATTTATTTATTTCTTTATTTGATTGGTGTCTTACGCTGTACTTAAGAATTTTTCACTTATGACGGCAGCCAGCATTATGGTGGGAGGAAACCAAGTAGACCCCGAGGAGAAACCCACGACCATCCGCAGGTTGCTGGCAGATCTTCCCATGTACAGGACATATGAATATCAGATCACAAGGAAAAAAGAGAACGACTAAATCATATTTACTTATACCATTATGGTGCTGAGTTTTATGGGATAGGTATAAACTTTTCGCAGGATAGATGATTTGCTTGTGGTTGCGTGTTGTACTTAAGAATGACCCCCTTTAACTAAGGAATTACTGTTCTGTCATGTGTACATTTTTCAAAGAATGCCCAAAAATATATATATATAAAAGAAAATTATGAGCTGGACCACAGAAAAGATCACTTGTCAAAATTCATACAAACTCACTCAAAAATATGCCAAAGTTTAGAAAGCCTGCAGTTTGAAGCTCTCCACATTACCGCCTAAATTTGATGTACAGAAAGACTGCAGTATTATTAATATTTAAAATGACACAACATACAGTGTACTCTCAAATAATGATATTACCGTTACGAAAACGATACATTGCCTAGATGATACTGGTTCTATGTTCAAGACAGTCACACACTTACCCAACAATTTCAAAGTCTTCTAATTTGATCATGGAGACATTCCTTGTTCTGCCTGCACTTTTGGGTCGGCGCAGTTTGCGATTACTACGATAACTGTTCATTCTGGCCATACTGATCACAGCATTAATGCCATTACAGACCTACAAGTACATATTCACTGCCAGCAATATATATGCGTAAACTTACTTTATGCTAATGTGCATGCATGTAGTGTACATGGAACTATACCTATACACCTGACGGCATATAAAAACGTTCTGTCTACACATGAGAGACCAAATGAATGATGGTACCAATTTCAAAAGGCTACATAGTCAATGTATTCACCTTGCAGACAACACAGGTACTGTCCAGCTATTTAAGTGTGTCCATCTAGCATGACTGATCTACTGACACATCCCCTTAAGTTATTGTCAATCACAGACCTAAACCAGACTTGTCCGATTGGGTCAATATTACTGAGACAGGGGACATAACAGCCAATATGGCATGTATGGGGTATATGTATGACCCAAATCTCTTCACGTGAAACCTAAAGGTTTCAACTGAAGGCCAAAGGTTCCCCTGTGACATCTGATTAGCATGCCTCTAGCCTGACTACAGTTTGCTAGTGGTGAGCCATAGACCACCCTTGAAGCTTTTTCACCCTTAGCACATCAAATAGTACCATTGTGTATTGTAATTCTAGAAATCTGGGAAAGGTGAGCTAGAGGTATGTCATTGGAAAACACTGTCTGATTCACTAATCATTCGCATCTGATTGCCTTTATTATTTTACTTGTTCAAGGAATACATACAAGTAACAATAAATATGTAAGATTTTCCTCTTTGAAAAGTATTCACATGTTCTGTCCATTTGTCCTGAAATGTGCAAAAGTAGTGAAGCTACATGTATGTCATGTTTCTCCCACAAAGACATCCTCTGATAATGTGTATTAAAAGGAACACATGCATAGGAAAAAAGGAGGGAGGGGTAGAGTGGGCTCTCGCTTAATACCTCCATTTCAGGGAGGGGAAAGGGGAATGCTTACTTGATGAAACTGACTAACAGAAAGTCTTTGAGTACGCTAATTAATACATGATTAATTTGTCATATATATGTATATACATGTTTAGTTAATCGCAACATTGGGTTAAACATTGGCCAGAAGTGTTTCCGCCGATGTAAGTGTGTGGGGCTTCCACAGACAAGGCAGTCGCTGACGAATCCAGGACAAAACTACCCCCGGACAAAACCACCCCCGGGCAAAACCACCCCCGGGCAAAACCCCCATGAACAAAACCCTAGGAGGATAAAAGCCCCGTCATCTAAATTAACTAATAAAACATATCCAACAGTGAAAAACATGATGTTAAATATTTGTTGACGGAATTCATATAGTGTGACTTCGCTTGCCATAAAAAAACTTGTCATCAAAACATATCCCAGTGGACACTCAGGTGCAACAGCTTTCTTCTCATAAACATTGTACACATCCTATTTCAACACAATATGGCAAAAACTGACGTTCTCTGATGTTTAACTATTACAATTATCAACTGCTTTTCATCAAGCAAATATGTTCATTGCCTAAAGTATCCACCACTGCATTCAATCTGTTTGGCTGAAATCTTTCATCATGGCTTATAGGCTACAGCTTATTCTGATTCACAGAATCACTTCGTGCCTGCCGTAACATATGCTTTTGGAGTAGGTTTACAGGCATCTTATGCAATATTATGTGTTCACTATAACAGATGTATTTAAAAATTGAGATTATTTAGAAATTTAAACCAAATCATATTATAGTTCCCCAGAAATACATTATTTTTGAAAACTCTTTAAAATGATAATAAGAATAAAATACAATACATTGTATAGGTTACTATTTTTTCTATTTTATATATCTATCATATATAGATCTATATGATAAATAAAATCAGTGATCTTAACATTAAATCGGAAGCATAATATAGTAACTGTGTACATTAAAAATCTATATATCATTAATTTCCCCAAATCTGGTAAAAAAAAAGAATATTGGCTGGATATTTTTGAACACTACACTCTGTAGGCAAGTTTTCTTTCTTCTGTTTTCTAGGGCTAAAACCATCACCTCTACAAGTATTTGGAATCAACCATTTTCTTTAGAGATGTTAGGCTATAGCATGTCAGTTATACTTCCAGGATAGAGAACACTGACATATATACATGTATACATCAGATTTGTGTTCTTAGAATAGAAAAAAGTCTTACACAAGCTGCAAAAGAACAACTGTAGTCATATTGTAGACTTCTTTAGTTTTCAGATAAGCCTAGAATGGACGTCACGCATTCTGTATACCCCTAGTACATATATAGCTCTTTCCGATCTTGCCACAAAATGGTTAGAATACATGGAATTTGAACGAGTAAGAAGGCCTTCTACTGACTTCAAACGTGTATTAAAATCTGAAAACATCACTTCAAGAAGAATGGTTCAAGTTTTCTGAAACAAGCAAACAACATATGCAATTTACCATATACTCTTAATACAAATTGAAGGGCTTATGTCCTCCCGCGCTCATGTCCACCAGGGTTTTTGTTCGTGTGGCTTTTGCCCGCAGGGTTTTTGTCCACTGGGACTTTTGTCCATCCCACGCCCCTGACACCTCTCCAGCCACGACAGTCAAACCACCTCTTCAGGTTGAAACCCATTCTGACATTACAGATAAATGTTTGTTTCACCGAGCATTGATTGAATAATGCACTTACCTTCATGCATTCATGATGATGTAAACTGAACAGGTATGTTAATCACAGGTATCCATTAACAATGTTGTTATACCGCTTCATGGCTTTGCTTACCCAAGTTTCATGGCTTTGATACAATATGCCATAAAACAATTAAGTGAGAAAATAATACACTAAGCCAAAATCAAATATAAATACCAACCCAGGTCCATCCTGAAGCAATCACAAACAGTTCATTGGTGCTTAACTTCTGAAAACTTAGGTACTATATTGTACTATTACGGTACACGCAGCTGTGTTGATGTTCAGAAAAGCTTTGATGTTTTCAGAGCACCAGGCAAACAACACATACATGTGGTACTAGCCATACAGCATGACACTCACACTAAACATAAGCGTCTATTTCCAGAACACAACATATGTATTATTCACCGCAGACCAATTACACATTGAGAAAACTATGTAATATTTATATTAACTGCTGGATACTGTAGCTTCTTCAGATCTCTGACCAGTGCCCTGGCCAGAGCTAAAAATATATAGGTATGTCCACGTGGAGTTCCATGTGTGCCACGTCACCCCGCCTACCACCCCACCCCCCCAAACATACACAATTCCTCTTGCACATAATTAACCACAGGAACCACACACTTGGTAAACCTATTTTAATTATGAGCATAATTAAAAAAGACCACATGACCAAAGCTCTTATCTGAACACCAAACTCATAGTTATTCATTTATCTAATTATCCAATCTGTGATCTAGCACTAACACAAAGAAAATAACAGACATAAATGATTTATTTATTTGACTCATGTTTTACTCCATACTCAACAATATTTCACTTATACAACGGCGGCCATCGTTCTGCTAGGGGGGAAAACGGGCAGAGCCTGGCAGAAACCATCGACCATCCGCAGGTTGCGCTGTGCTGGCGTGCTAACCCCCTCAGCCAGGGAGGCCCCTCAGGCATCACTCATTACACAATGATACAAGTAAATGAACAAGTATGAGGACAATGTCCATCAAGACTAACAGGGCCTATCACAGACCGACTGCATACTGATATCACAAAGCAACAAAGCATCAAATGAGAGTATACGTGCTAAGAGTTAGGTATGAGTTGATCACAACATGTCAAAAGCCCTGGCATTATACAGATGGAAAGATGAATTGAGGGCTGAATTTATCTACTTATTTAATTGAAGTGAAACCTGCAATAATTCACGGTTACTGGCAGCCCTTCTCACTTACGACTGGTGAAGAAACCAGAATGAGTTGGACTTGAACTCACAGCAACCAAAATGGTGAAAGGATCCCAAGTCAGTGTTCTTCATTAGCAGGCTAACCACTTGGCCACGGAGGCCTGGCGTGATAAATTATGAGAACAACACTTTAACAAAGGAACAGGGATGATCTTTGAAAAATTGTTACACTACCAAAGGCTTCTTCAGGCAGAGTAAAGACTCGTGCATGCAACATTTGTTTGAAGATTTGTTTGAAAGGTAATTTGTGTGTTGTTAAGCTAATATGGAAGCAAAGGCATTTTTAGTTTTAGTTCTGTTTTTCTCTGGCTTTGGAAAAGTGATTTCAATTTGCCATTTAGTTGCTCAGGTAAAAGTAGCATTATGGGTCATAAAATAAACATGTTTTTAGTCCTGTTCCCTCTGGCCAAAAATCCTAAGACTTGAATTTTCTTGCCTTAATGTCCCTTGGATTTTAATGAATCAAAAAATTGCAATATATTGCATGCTTATTTATTTAACTGTTGCCATCACAAGAGTCTAAATTAACAAAATTTTGTAAATTATTTTTTTGGAATGTTCTTCATAGAGAAGACTGCCTTGTTACTCTTTAACTAATAGACTACATGTTTACATAAAAACAGAGAAATTGAACTTGAGCAGTTTTGCGAATTTGGCAGTATTGCTGTTCCAAAGCCACTTTGTTAGTCATCAGTAGATGGTCAATCTGTCTGTCTATCAGTCAAATTTTTTACATCCTAACACTCCTACATTATACACCTCTTAACATGGGCCAAGTACTCAATAAGGGGTCTGAGTGAAAGACTTTTTGTGCACAATGTCATATACAAATACATGTATGTCACACACTGGTTATCTAGACTGTGGCCTGTGCTGGTCCAGCTGGTTTGAATACCACACAAAAGTCCAGAGGCTGGCCAATTATTTAGAGGGAATTGGTTATTTCACATAGCTCTGCCCAGTTACTCTCACTTTATACCTCATCACCATGCTGAGTATTTCAATGAAAATTTGTGTTTAGTGCATCATAAAACACTTATAGGGGGCCCCTATGGCTCAGTCAGTTAGCACCCTAGCACAGCATAGTGACCCAGAAGCCTCTCACCAATGTGGTTGCTAAAAAAAAAAACTACGGCGTATAACACCAATCAAATAAATAAATAAATAAAACACTTATGAAATTCACCTATACAGTTAACCTAAGAAAAAGCCTTAACAAGGCTATACCAGAGATTTTTGACACAAATAATCCATATTCGCTTATCCACTCAAAGTTTCTGTATTTGCCAAAAACAGCTCAAATTATTGTCAATCAGTAAATATCGTACTTGTACTGTTTATAGTGTTAAAATGATTGTAATGTTTAAAAAACTTACAATGCATCAGACTTTATACATTTTAGTAACTTTTTTACGGATTTTGAACTGTGACATGCAGAGAAAAGGCTGATATTTTGTCAAAAGTAATTATTTGAGCTGTTCCAAAATAATAGCAAGATTTGAGCTGATTAATTTTTGGCAAAAATCTCTGGTATAGCTTCTTCAAGTCTTGTCCAGACTGTAACCAATACATCCAATCTCACCTGACAATGTCATTAAAGCTGAGGAACAGCCTCATTATGCACGGCAGATTGTCCACTTCCGTCTACAAGGCAAAGACACACATATTTGGGGGTTTAACCATATAGTAACCAAGTAAATACATCACTTATATATCATCATAGTCAGGTTTATGAGTTGAGGAGAAAAAAACTATACCATTTCAATAGTAACTGACAAATGCCTAGACGAAAAGCTGGTAAAGTGTACTGTACTGCATAGTGTAAAAGTAATCCACCTCAGTTTGCTTGAATACATACATGTACAACATACTAGCAAAATATTTATTTAAACTTATGTTATTTGACTATTACATGTATTTAAAATTTCAAGTCATCTGAACTCAATTTTAAAAAATGTGCACAAATGCTTTCAAAGTTACCATTTGATCTGATCAAAAAGTTGAGGAAAACACACAGGAAGAAGCTTTGCTAACACTCACCACACATTTAATTTTGTTTCTCCGCAGATTGAGCTCTGCCAGAGAGTCCATGCCCGTCAGACCGTTGACATGTGTGATCAGATTACCTGCCAGGTTCAACACACGCAGTTCCGCCAAGTGGTTCAACTTCTCAATCATTGTGATCTGTCAGGGGATATAACTCATAACTGTCATACCATGGCACATTTCTCAACTCTACATGGAATATTGCCTCACTTACAAGCCATATGTCTGAGCAAACCTTCAAATTCATTCTACTGGTGTGGCTTAATGAACTAGTTCAGATGTATCTACATCATTTCATTTGTAGAATTTAAACCAAACTTTCTGTTACAACCAGCCAGGCCAGTCATGACCTACTCACTGAATGATATGTATACATGATTCCAAGGGTAGACCATAATGTTTGTTTGTATTGGGAAAAGCCCTTCAAATGATGCTCTCTTTACATGAGAATGAGGGTTTATCTTTCAACAGTCTTTCAACATTATTGTACAATATGTTTACATATTCATTACTGCCACAAATCCTGTACAAATAGTTTTTTCTTAACACATACCCTAAATAGAAAACCAAAAGAAGTTAACTTTCATACGATGAAATATTAAGCCAGCCCTCACCTTATAGTCATATTAAGGCAACCGAGTAAAAGTAAAAAAAACTACGCACAATAAATATATAGGTGTAAAAATGCTGCAAACATGCAGATGACATATGACATACATAGAACAAACCATCACATGACAGCATGGTAGCTTTCAGTGTGAAGTACTGAAGTAAACCTAATATGGAAATGTGAAACAGCTTACCTGGTTACCATGGAGATCTAATACATCCAGTTTTAACAAACTGTCTAGGTTCTCAATTTTCTTAATCCTGAAAACAGACAGAAGAAAGCAATGAATCTTAAATACATATTTCAAGATACCATGTAATTATTCATTGTTATTACCAGTACAAGTTCTGACAAACCTACCTGTTATTGCCCAGCATGAGCACCCTTAAACACTTGAGGGAATTGAGACCTGATATCTCCTCTATCTGGTTGTCATAGAGATCCAGGAAGATGAGTCTGCGCAATGAGCTGAGGTGTTGTATGCGGGTAATCAGGTTGTGTTGGTAATTCAACAGCTTCAAGTTGTCTTCTCCTTCCAGTACCGGACACACCGTCAGTCGTCGTCTGGAAAAGGGAGAATACACTTCCTGAGTGCAGGAATTCATCAAAGAAAAGTACTGTGCATAACAAACCAATTCTCTGTATACATTCACATTCATTCGAACTATAGTATATTTCAATATAATCAAACCTACATTTAGGAGTGGGAGATAGGGATATTTGTCTGGAAAATATTATACTTATATTTTATTAATATTACGATGAAGGATATCTGAATACTATTTACATTTTATTATGAACAAGCAATGATATCTACATGCAAACCCCTAGCTCAGTGAAAAAGGGGAAGTGTGGAGTTGTTCCAAAAGGGGCACATTTCCACAATAAAAAACACCACAAATATAGAAATTGTTTTCTTTATTATACTAATATTGCTGTTTGCTAATTCCCAGTCCCTATGAACCTTATTCCCATCATAATTAAGTGAAATTCTTCAGCACTGCATTTAACACCAATCAGATAAATATTTAACTTGTGTAATAAAGAAATCATTACTTTGGTGAGTCATGCATATTTATTAATAATAAGTTATTTTAACTGCATTTGTAGATTGGGTATTTCAATGAACCCACAATCAATTTTATTTATTTGGTGTTTAACGCTGTACTCGAGATTATTTCACTAATACAATGGTCACCAGCATTAAGCTGGGAGGAGTCCGGGGAAAACCCATGACCATCCACAGGTTGCTGCAGGCCTTCCCATGTACGGCATTGGTGGGAGGGTCACTGTGCTGAACTGGCATGCTAACCACCTTGGCCACGGAGGCTCCAATAATCAATGCTTCTGCTATTCTTTTTTCAGAAATATTGTTTTCCGTATAGTAACAGTTTCAGTGACAGGAGAGGATATGTCCTCAGCATGTATTTGTTCTCATAGAAATATATTTGTGCAGTTTTTTTAACAACAAGTAATGCAGCAATAATAAAAACATAAAAATAATAGAAAACTACAAGTAACATTATTTCAGATGGTGTTTAAAACAAATTACAGTAGTTCACTGAGGACAGGATCAAGATAAATTGTATGCTTCATATAACAGACGTGACAAATCAATAAAATAATTTCTTATTGGGGTATATCTTTAAATGCATCCCTATAAGCTAATTAAGGCTAGGAGACGGTTATAGCAAAACATACTTATTAAAGGAGATCCCCAACGACTTAACGTTCACACTAAATGTTCCATAGACACAATATTTATGCTATGTGAGTCTGTAAACTGCATTTAAAAAAATCCTGCGTCAACTCATTTCATTTAAAAAAAAAAACCCATTAAAGTTGGACCTTCTGCCTATCATGTCGACCAGAGAGCCCTGGCCGGGTGACGTTATGTGGCTAAGACCTGCTGGCACTATGTATTGGCAAGCCCTGCAAGCATTGCTGTATCAATGCATTAGGCCTACCCACTGTGTGCTTTTTCCAGAAACCATCATATGACTTTATCTATAATTACCCATACGTGTACACCTTTTAATTAGCACCCCAGAAATCATATAAGTTAAACAGTATTTTGAAAGATAGGCGACCAGAGTTGTACTAGATACTGGACAAGCGAAAGCAACAATTTGGACGTCTTCTCTTTTGGGTTTGTCTGGGGAAGGGGGGGGGGAGGGGTATTATAAGGTTCGTCCTTCAACCTTTTTCTTTCAGAAGGTATGGCTCACACAACTACAATCCAGTTCACCATAAATCAAAGGGCGTTTTTAATGAGATCTGGTCCATACTTTCTCAATCTGTGGCATTTTTGGGCCATGTATGTAACTTTACAGTATTCTGCCTTGTGTTATTGGAGTTGCAAGCCACACTTGGACATGGAATCATCTCAAACTTAACTGTAAAAGTATAAAATATACAGTGATTGTTCTCTGTTCTCTGTTTTGTATACATAGTGAAGACTCAGATGCCAGCAGTGAACGTAATTTTCTGATGTTTGATCACCAAATTCCACCATTTTTCTTTCGTTTGAACTAATCGGAATCGAATCAGGGGACATCAAACCATCTACCTGCAGTTTGGAAGGCGCAGCACTGGGTATCTAAAGGTCATATTTCACCCTGTAAAAGAGCTCCTGTTCTTAAATACACCAGACAAATTGAGAGGCATAATCCAATGTCATACTAGAGACAGCACTTGGATCAAGCCCTCTGGCTTCCATGGCATTGTATCCAATGATTCCCACCACAGCAAAGACATTTATTTTGCTGAATAGTGTGTTTGTCTGCCTGCTTTCCAAGGCCCTTTTGATTACTGTCCAATGTAACTTCCCTTCTGTGCTGCTCACTCTAAAGGTGTTGTATAACTTCATCTTGGCACATGCACCTGAAATACACAAGTTGCAATACAGCACACTCTCTCTGGTGTTGTTGGAAAATGTTTCTTTCTTTATCAAATCACATGGAAAATTTAATTTACGAATCGCTTTCACACCATATCGATGTTTCCCACTGAGTTTGGGATACGGAAATGGCTCTTCATCTTCATCAGACGAATAAACCACTTCTTCTCTCCGTTCCAAACTTCCATGTGTTTCATTATTTGAGCTATGAAATAATGAAACGGTGCTGTCATCCATTTCAGTATATTCTTCAACGGGAATAGAGTGAGTCCTCTGTCATCAGATACTGCCAATGACCGAGCTTTAACCTGGGAATAAAGTGGTACCGTGTCTTCTGAATCCAAGAATATTCATTCGCTTTCTGTAAAAAAAAAAAAAATAAAAAAAAATTAAACATAAGTTATTTTCATTTAATATTTTATGTATTTGATTGATGTTTTACCCCGTACTGAAGAATATTCCACATATATGATGGCGGTCAGTACACAAATTATTGGCATAGTATATATGCCAATAATTATGGATATGGAATTGTATATTTAATAAAGTACATTTTTTATTTGGTCTCAGCCACATTTACACACACACAATAATAGGCCCCATCCACATGTGTTAACAATAGTGGTCCTACAAGATACAGGTATCCTCTAGATAAACGTAATATGATTTAAATCTAGAGAATGTAACATGATAGTCATTCATGGCTGTGAAGATATTATGTGTATTTTAAATAAAACTATATATCATTCCACACAATTTACTCTGCTAAGTAACTTTTGATTTTGTTTAGTTAAAACAGTAATGTTGATAAAAAAGGTTAAACTAGGTGTCGACCCCCCATTCAATATAGGGGTGGAAACACACACAAAAAGAAAAGAAAAGTCCATCGTGAAGCCCCATGTATTATATTTTATATATCACATTCAAAACTTTAAACATCAACAAACTCATCGTTAGCCATAGGAAGACAGGAAATGAAAATGAGGCTCTGAACTTACCGTGCAAATAGTTCATCCAGTCAGCAATTTCCTTTAAAACTTTCGGTTAGCAAATTCTGTTGTTCGCGTTTTCTTGTTTGTGATGAAGGATTATTACTTTAATTGTATAGTCTTTCGTAGGAGTTTGTCTTTATGAATTTTTGGCCCATCTGATATAGTTTACGGGTAAAATATTTCTTTTCCTACCAAATGTACTGATTGATACTAACTCTCATCCAGTGAAAATGTTCATATCAACTGATGTACATGTATGTAATTACTGATGACTTGAAAACCGTGAAAAAGTTTTTGCCGTGCTTACGACCGAAAAGTAAATATACTTGATGATAAATCTCACGACATGGGCTGGAAAAAGTGTCTGTGACAGCCTAAATACCCACTGGTAAAATACGTCCACTGATAGCTTCTACCAACGTGTCGAATCGTGTCTGGCATTCCTACTAGGAACACACACCAGTAACAGCACTGAATGACAAACAGGCGGCGAAGGATCTGATAGGATTACTCTTGCAAATCCAACTGACGGCAGAAAACTGATAAGAACATTAGGCAATGGGCCAAGAGGCGGCGATTAATAGGGGCGGGGCACATTTTATAGTTTCCAAAAAGGGCACTGTTTTCAGATGGGCGGGGCGCAGCGCCCTACTAGTTTGAGTTAACGAGGGGTCTGATATGTACATGTACATGTAATCTTTTCTCTTTTATCAAAAGGATTTGTCACTTTGTCTGTATATAAAAGTTTATGTGTGCAATATTTTGTTTTATAACCGTTCATTATTGTTAACTCTCCTGTGAATGGGTTATATACCTGTTGGTGGAGGAAATAATAAATAAATAAATTAATTAACTAATAAATTAATAAATAAGTAAATAGAGTGCACAAAACATATGAATTATATATAGGTGTAGAGGCCAGTTTATTTATACAATGATTCACATCAGACTCACTTCATTTTCTCATCTCATTCAATCTAGATCTGATACACTGATTTCATTTGAATGATTGTTGCTGAATGATTGTTGCTGAATGCTTTATTCAATTATATGGCTGGAGGAAACCTGTGAAATGTACATGTAACAATCTAAATTTAAGGGCTGTTCCAAAAGTGTTTTCAAAACTAGTTGGATGTGACCACAGCTTTTGACAACACACATACATGTACATATGTAACATTGATATGTATATGATAAAAAAATTGTCCTCACAGACCTTAACATTCAAAAAAAAAAAGGAATTTATGAGCAGATATTATAATAAGGAGGAAATAATCTCCCATTCCAAAAACACTCAGAAAGATCAATAAAACTCTTGGAAACAGGCAAAACGAGTGACTGAATCATGGATGAAATTTCATGTCTAACATTAAACAGTGAGAAGTTAACAGCACATACCTGTCAAGGTTTAGTCTGTCTGGGTTGGACGCCCTCTCCTCAGGGGTCCTGTAGACCACTGGGATCCCTGGGGCTGAGGGACTCTCTGCAAAGATTACACGATCCCCTGGGGACAGAGAGGTAAAACCAACTTAACTTAACTGACTATTTAAACGAGGGAACTATTCTTAAATTTAAAAAGCTGATTGTTCCCTCTAGCCTTCTACAGTGATACAGGAAAAAGCAGACACAGTGTACATGTATATATACAATTGGATAAATAAAATGTGAAGAAAAATATAAGCATAAATACAGCCAGCATAATCATCAACAAACAATCAATGGTTTATTGGTTGTCCAACTATAAAAGGTCACCATAAATCAGTTACTTATTCTTATCCTCATTTCCAATCCTATTGATGATGCTGTTCTATACCTAGCCATACTCAAGAATAGGGAAGTCTCGAGTTTGAACTCTTTTATCGCTGAAGGTAAGAGAAGTCCTCATGTACCATGTGATCTGATGGACATGACAGACAACTATATTTTTGATTACATTTACTATAAATGGGCATCTGGAATTCTCAAAAAGTTATTCAGAGTTGATGAACAATTGAGAAAACTGTAGAGCTGAGTGTTTGACAACTCAAGATGTTCCTGGAGGAAAGAAGTGTCTTATGTACCTCTGGAACATGGCAAGACAGTTGATAGGTATTACTGTCAAGTTTAGCAAAAGTAGCCTAACATTTTTGACAAATCACATGGTGCAGTGCCCACATTTTTTACCTTTACCAACAAAAGACATCAACCCGTAAACTGCCCTGTCTTCCATTTATACAATTTGGCCATTATGCTGTTGGTGCAGGAAACCGGAGTGCCCGGAGCAAACCAATGACCTTTGACAAATCATACTGATGTGACAAGCGGTCTCCTTCAAACTTCATGTAACACAGCCTGAGACCAAGACCCTGAGAACAATGGAAGCAGCTCCAAGAGAAGGTTAAAGGATTAACAACGCCAAATGAATGTTGATTTAATATAGAACTGTATAATTCTTCGTATGCGGCAATTCTTCAAGCTTTTCAACCAACACTGCAACCAATATTTTGAAACATTCCAAGAGAACAGTGGGTTTCAGAGAAATAATCTGCAGGGTTTTATGATGCTTGCATCTTTATCGACACAAACAAATCATTTTTGGTGTCATTTTCATAATATATGTAATTACATGCACAAATTCCCCTGAAGAAAGTGCTTTAGTAATTGAAAAGGCTGAAGATTTACAGTATATATCAGTTGGGCATAAAAAAAATGGGCTGTATTGGACACTAAATGTCTCCAAAACCCTCTTACATCAGCTTCTAAAAATTTACACACTCAAAAGCTATTACGTCCTTAGTATACAGACTAAATTTCAATTTCATCCTTTAAGATTTCGGTTCATGGGACCAAAATCAAAATAGAGTCAAAAACGCATGTTCCGGACATTTCAAAATTATGTTCTACCTTGGTTTACTTGAAAAGGTGATCAATTCCTTGTCCGCTGCAGAGAAAATCATCTTGATTCAGCAAAACTTGTGCCTATCTGGCAGAAGGGTTTCTCTGACACTAGAGCCAGACAATTTTTCCACATGACACTTGATTGATGCATGTCACATAGGTGCAGCACAGCTCTACTCGTGACACCTGACAGGTGATGCAATGTGGGTCACCGGAACTTGCGTTATTGAGGCTGCTGCACTTTAACCCTGTGTACGGACTACTCAAGCTATGACCTTGAAAACTGGTCAGTATACTAACAAAATCATGCCATCTGAATGTCTTAAGTTCGAAAGGGTTTGAACAAAGGATAATGGAGCAATGCAGCATCAAATTATGGCGCATTTTCTTACGCCCACCCGATATATCTTATATTATTACTTTATGTGATAAATACACTTAAAGAAAAATTATTCATAATTAAAGAAAAAACAAATGAAAATTCATCAAAAGAACTATAAGCATACAAACAACTGTAGGATGGGTGAGTATGCATAATGATATAAGAACACTACACTTCCGTACATCATGCAAAAGCAAACTGGGAGATTAGCTCTAGATACATGCATAAATGTTGTTACCAGGGAAACACAAATTATACTGTAGATGCAGCTAAATGTACACACATGCACATGTATTATCAGTTTACATTAAACATTTGTGGCCAAATAAATCTACATGTGTGATAAATTTTAGCCGAGTGTTTTCCTGTTTTTTTTTTATTGAAGAATGTTGTTTTAATTATAGATTACAAAAAACTGAGACTCAAACATTGCCCTGCCTGAGCAATGCTTGGATACTTAAGACACAGCTATACATTAGATCTGAGATATGTTTCATTATTCCCAGCATAGCGTTCACAAATTCATTCACTCTTCCATTCACTTCCCTGGAACATGCTGTCCTCAATATGTCAAAGCTCTATGATACAAAAACATGTTTTCTGTAATCCTTCAGTAATTCTTACTTCATATCACCTAGTTATTCGTGAATAATAAAGACCATAACATCACAATTAACACAAATGTATGTGTTATATCAGCAGCAAGCCAAACTTCGCTAACCGCCATTTTCAACTGGAGTAGGCTGCACTCAGTATCATACGCAAAAAGATCAACTCTTGGAATGATTTCGATGAAACCAATGATATGTACACCATATGCAGGGTGATTGACAAATTGTTTAGGAGTTTTAACTTAAATCTGTTTGTTCATAATGAACAGAAATGAACTATAATCAGTTGTATTGTGTAAAAAGTTGATCTTAATTTTGGGAAGAGCAACTGAGTTCACCCTAGCAACAGAATCACATGATTTGAATGCGCTATTGGTGATGTTATGGTCTTTATTATTCTCACATAATGAGGTGATATGAATTCAGAATAGCTCTCAGATCATGGGACACATCTTTTTGTGGTGTTCAGTGCTGGCCCTCTGGAGACAGCACAGGTGACAGGACCGAGTTCCAGGTTAGTGAATGTAACGGTTCAGAGCGGTTAATGTGGAAGATAAGCTGTGAACATGGCTAACTGATCTCAGAGCAAACAATGTGGCAGCTAAGCTGGGAACATGGCTAACCGATCTCAGAGCTAAGCTATACATGTACTTCTTTGAAAGATTCCATGTAGTATACAGACGAATATATATCTGTGTGACTGCATGGTACAGGTCAAATTACCACGATTTAAGTAACACAAATATCTGTAATATTCTCCAAATCAACATGGTGTTTAACCATATTTTGACTGACATACACTGACAAAATTATTGTGAGGAAGACCAATTTACAGTGTACGTACATCGTTAATTTACATTCAAATTTCACAAATATCACATAGACTAATTCCTCAACCTCTTCAAATATGAAAGAGCAACTTTTAGTGTCATTTATGCACATTTTTAATTTGATTTTGGAGACAAAGCCCCATGGTTTGGATTGGCCAATTTCAGGGCTTCACAAAAAGTATAATTTTATCAGTCTACACAGACTAATGCCCTCAGAATATGCTTCAATAAACACCTCGCAAACATGTGAAAGGTTGAAGAATTATAATTGTAGATCATTTTGATCTGCAGTGTGCTGATATAACCCATCTCTAAATTTTAAAACTAGAAGAAAGAAACCCTACAAAATAGAGCAAATACCATGGTCCAAAAGAATTTATAATGAGTAACAACACTCAACATCTATAAGAATCTTTGGCAGTTTCCCTAACACTTGTCTGATGTGATGTGTTTTACTCCATATTGAATCAGGCATCATGTACAGTAAGGTAATTTGCTACAAAGATGTTCTCAGCTTTTCAAAATACAGTTGGCATCATTTGTGTCTATACGTCAAGTGAAACTATTTCAATCCTTGTCATTTAAGCCTTGTTTTAAGACACAGATATTTTGACAATAGTGTAGCTCTTTATGCTGTAAAAGATAAAATTTATTAACATCATAATAAATATTCACAGTACATGCAATGAGATCACAGGACACTGACCTGGGAGAAACACAGGTGCTTTGTGAGATTTGGGTGACACGGACGAACTGCGAGCAAAAGGGTGCACAGAGTTATCTGCCCCTCCATTCAGCGTCTCTGTGTGTGTGAGGTCGTGAGCAAATGCTGTCGCAGGAACGATGATTTTTTTACCCTGCGCCAACTGGGTCACGCCAAGACTGTTACCCTGGCGATAGTGAATGGGCAGCCTCTCTGTGGAGAGAAATGTACGCTTAGATCGGCTGGGTGGGGCAGAGCTAGGAGCGATCTGAAGGCGGATGTGGATCCGGGCCTGATCCAGCTGATCTTTACGTGCCCCACCTGGCATCTCGCCAACGTACACCATTGCGGGTCAAGCAGCCTTATTTGGATGAATGTCACATCAAGCTCTGTGTGACATCAACTGAATCCCTTGTAGCCTTTTTTCACTGGTCACAGCGGTTGTACTAAGCTTAACTGATGCTAATCATGAATCACTCCCTGACAGTCACACCCACACATGACACCACATATAACTATGTGTCCCTATCAGGGTTTCAGCCAGTAAACACAGTCACTGGTCACTTACTTTGAGCAGTGTTATAAACAAGAGCACAAGCACATGGAAATCCAACGCTAGGCAGTTAACATAAAGGACGCAGTCAGCTGACAAGTTAACCATGCCCACACATCCACATCTATACACTGTCCTCAACACACAAGGTACCACCACCATTCATTTTCCATATGACCAGATTTCAGTCAGGCCAAATAGACAAAACTCCACTCCCAATTTCGATACCTAATACAGGATAAAACATGGAGAAGCGTGCTACTTTAGGCTACACTCTTCACTTAAGCTCACAAATGCATTCTCCAGCTGTAATCACCATGCAATTATCCAATCTGTACAGTGAAAAGTCTGTATCAAGGTGTAACATATACCTCACTGAGGTGAAAGCGCTGCACAACTCATGCACTACATGTACATGAAATGCTCTCAATGAGAGCATATGTGGCAATTACTGCAGGCCTATTGTATGTACAATGTATGTGCAAGTATAGGTACATTATTAAACATTAACTATGCTAAATAGCAGTAACAAGGATTATAGGATTACCTGGGGTCAGGATAAGCCAGGATAATCCAAAATGGTTTACCAGTAGAAAATCCGCTGATATCTTTAAGGAACCGACCAAAAACTAAAGATATTGTTTGTTAAGGCATGTTTTCTGGGATCATCTCATGACATTGTCAGACTTCAAACTTTGAGGCAATCTGCATCAATGTGTTATGATTGAAGCTACCAAGGGATATGTGAAGTTCATGCAACAAAACGCATATAAGCATGTCTCAGTTTTATAAAGGCATTTGGATACATGTTTCTACACACTATGTAAGTCGCTTATTAGCATGACCTATATGTGTAAGCAAATGGTAAAACAGTAATCCTGTCTTAATTGATATGTGGTACTTTGAGAGGTGAACACGTGCCATGGTAATAAACTTTTTGGACTTATAAATGACTGTAACAGTAAATTGTACAATTTCATAAACAGTAATTTCATATGAATTTCTAGAGATTGCCAGTAAGTGAGAATGTGTCAGTGATGTATGATAAGATATAAGATTAGCAGGCCGCTCAATCTGCTTACGTATTTGTGCACAAAACGTTTCAATATATCTCCCTTTACTTTTTTCCTTCACCTTTCCCACGGCAGTAGGCTGTTTCAAATTATCCATTAGACAAATGGAAACCCAATTAGTGTAGATCTGATTTGACTTTTTGGTTTGCTTTTTGTGAATGAACAGAAATAGGAACGCTCAATCTCTAAGGATAAGATATATCTATATGTCTCATTTGAGTCCTGTAAAGAGTCTAAAGTTACAGTAGTAAATCACACAATTACAGCTAATCACTTTAACCCTTTGCATGTACATGTACCAAATCAGCTATTATATAATTATCCTTCATGACACCAGTACTTGAAAATATGGGGAGCACCTAGACATGGACTCACTGTTACATTGTAGGATAATAGGATTATTATTACACGTTGGTTACAGGTGATTAAACACCAGTGAGTGTATACTGAGTACTGTAGAGGCAAACTGTCAACTGTCCAGAATACATAATGTGTTGACTACCAGTACAAGTAATGGAATACCTGGTTTCATCAGTCACACATGTCCCCTACATGTATGTATTTAGCGTGGACAATGGGGCTGGTTACATAGACTGCAACTAAAATATAATTATTACTTTCAGTTTCATTGGTAGGGATCCTTTCATCTGAGTCTTAAATACATGCACATGTATGTGTTAATTCTCTGTGTATAGTTTTCCTTGTTTGTGACTCCAACAATATGACTACAAACGCTTTTAAAACAAAGTTGATTTTGGAGAAGATTGACACATCTTTGTATTCGAGGTAAGTGGAACTAAAATACTAAAACTTTGATGCCATTGCTAGTGTGGTAAAGTTTTTCATGGACACTTCGTAATTACCTAGAAGACGTTAAATACATGTATGTACAGCTGTATGTGCACAAAGTTAAAACACGTCATCTTACATATTGTTTTCACATGTAGTTGATCATTTTTCTTGTGACACATTCTGCTTCATTTCAAATGATTCATCCACATCATACGGCCTTTATGTGCTTCTGAAAGAGCATTTTTATATATGCCAAACTTTAGCTGAAATCTGGGAAGAGCATTGCTGAAATAAAGTATGCTATGCCCAGCTTCTATCAAACTGCTCAGAGCTTGAAGCCTGTCAATTCACAGTATAGCAGCCAGTATAGGGGAGAGAACTCTGACAGCACTTCTCATGCATCTCTTGGTCCCTTTCTCAGGTATGTAAGACGACCACAACATCTGCCCCCTGGGTTCAAACCTTACAAAAACTTGTCATTTTTGTTAAACAGCTGTCTTGACAGGTACTTTCCTGTTACAAGTAGGAATTATGCCACAGCACAATCATTTTGATGAACAGTGACGTAAAGTTAAAGTCGGTCTTAAGGAGACAGGCAGATGGTAAGATGGGTAAAACAGGTATGTGATATTGCCACATGGATAACAGGTACATGTAATATTGGTGCAAACAAACAGTGAAGCTGACAATGTTTAAAATGTATGAGCCTGACCACATTAATGTGTCCATTCTGATTCTAAAAAAAAAACAATCAAACAGATATATGTAACTATACTTGTAGAGCTACAGAAAATGTGAATAGAAGCAAATATATACAAAAAGCTGAGACAAGAACTATTAATTAAAGAGGCTATACCAGAGATTTTTGGCAAAATATGCATTTCGCTAATCATCTTGAATTTCCTGTATTTGCCAAGAATAGTTCAAATGACTACCTTTCAGTAAATATTAGACTGGTGTACTATTTATAATGATTCTAGAATATGAATAAGTTATAATGGGCCCACTTCAAAGTTTTAGCAACTTTTTCACTGATTTTGAACAATAACACATGCACATATGAGGCTAATATTTTGTGAAAGGTGATTATTTCTAAAACAATAGTAATGATTCAACTGGATTTGTGCTGACTTTTTGCCCCCCCCCCCCCAAATCTCTGGTATGGCCTCCTTAACAGAACAATCATAAAGTGTATAACATGTACATACAAAAGTAAAACAATCGATCAACATAAAGTTCTGTTCACACATTTTATGGCATATTAAAAATGGTACTGCTCACATACTTACTACACTGAGCGGTAAAACTTTCTGATCTGTGAGTGACGTTAGTTGCTATACTTACCAGCAAAGTGGTTGAGCTGGAAAGGCTCTGACTGTGAGATACGTCTCATTCTTACATCGCCATTGGATTGTATCATCACATGATCGTGATTTGGCTATAAATCATAAATAACATGCAAGTATATGTTAATGATAACACTGGCATAAAGTAACATTTTATTTTTTTGTAAATTACATTCTTAATTTGAGGTCACAAACCTGTAACATGATGAACTACAGATAAATGCGATGTGATTGTGATTCCCATTAAACACACAGTAACATGATCTGCATGTAACACACATATCCCTAAACGCACAGTACACAGATAAGCCACACACAGCAAAAATGTAGCACATAGATGAGCCGAACACAGCAAAGTGACACACAGTACAAATGTAGCACACAGATCAGCCACACACAGCACAAATGTAGCACACAGATGAGCCACACACAGCAAGGTGACACACAGTACAAATGTAGCACACAGATGAGCCACACACACTATAGAGATGAGTCACATACAGCACAAATATAGCATACAGATGAGCCACGCACAGTACATAGATGAGTAACACACAGCACACAGATGAGCCCCACACAATACACAGATGATGAAAATACAGAACACCTGACCCACACACAGCACAAAGATGAACAACACACAGCAGACAGATGAGTCACACACAGTACACAGATGAGTCATACACAGCACGCAGATGATAAACATACAGAACACAGGTGGGCCACACACAGCACACAAGTACATGTTCAGTTGAGTGACAGAGGTAGATGAGATGAAGACTGTCATAGTTTATAGAGTATAAAGTACATAGTAACTTCTGTAAATGATTATATTTTCAGACTTCACACCTGTCTATGAAGAGAGAGAGCATAACTGAACTGTACTACCTTGTGGCACTATACTACATGTCAGACAAGTTTTTAAGTCACTTACATTAGTACTGACAGATTTGGCAGATCTGGGTGGATCTATCCTCTTGGTTACAGCTATGAGGTTGCTATGGTTACCACCTCCACCCACCTGCAGGCCTAGAGACAGGGTGGGGGTTAGTATGTAAGGCTGAAATAACATCAGTGTGGTGACTGTGAAACATGTGAGAGTCAAACACAGGCATCTGTATGTGATATTCGTGTGGAAAACACATAATGAATATCGTAGGTTGGAAAACAGTATTTGTTACATAGAAAATAGTGAAACATTCAAAGAAAAACAGGAAAACATTTTAATACTTTAACCCCAACAGGAACATGTATAGCCAGATTTAACAGTCCATGCAAAAAACAAGCCCTTGTTTCATTGATAATAACCACTTCCAAACCAGGCTATACTTTGCTTTATGGACTTTCTTTCAAGACACTATATGGTTTAATTATAACACTGGCATCAAAGGTGCACATGGTACCTTTATTTCATATATTCTTCAGTTCATTAATTCTATATCGTAGATTGAAAAATTGTGAGTGACACTGACAAGTCTGTGGTTGTGAACTGTGACTGTGAAATTGGATAATTGATTGCTCAACACATCACACAGTAAAAACACATCTCCGGCAAGGAGTGAACAACAGTGCGCGAAAACGTACGCCACAAAATGTGCGCGAATCGGGGTCGATTTCCCGTCACACCCCAGCTCACCTCTTTTACAGATGACAGTTTGCCCCTCGGTTTGTTGTGATAGTTACTCATATCTAGGGCAACTGCCTTATCATGATCGGCGCCTAAATATATGCGACAGTTTCATGTCTAGAAGAGAAATCGTTACATTTTTACACCAAATTCACCGTTTCCACTGTCAACAAAAATGGCTAAGAGGAATAACTTTCCAAGCGAAAAATGCCCAAACCGCGTTCTCGCCAGATGGCGCGTCGGTCCGCATCAGTGGGCTTGTTAAAGATAATTGAAAGCTTGAAAAACATTTTCTTTATGAAGATCTGTAGTTTTTGCCAACTGAGCTTTGTTGTCCAAGTAGTTCAAACATTGCATTTAGTTATTTATGTTGCCCTGAAACCAGGATCACGAAGTTAACAAAGACTTAAGTCAAAACTTCGATGTTTAAATTTTGTATGTTCTCTTCCGTTATTTTAGATGAAATTTGTTGTACGATAACTTACCCAGAATTGACGTTGTTAAGGAACATTTTGACCTTGTAACATAAGAAACAACAATTTTAATGTGATTTTTGACTTAAGTCTAAGATCGATTTGTGATACCAGGGTCAGTACTTCTTTTCTTGTTTGTAGCTGTTTTATGTGCTTTAGTGCCTTGGCCATTGGTGCACCCATTGGTGACATGGTAGCAGATTGATACCATCATCTCATTTATCGATTAATTTCTAACAGAAAAATATCAACATCAGATAATGATCCTTAACAAACTATCAATCATCATATTACCTGTAACTATACTGTGGGGTTCCTACATTATCACATATCCCATGTAAATAGATCAGATCTATTTCATGTCAACATTGTCTTAACTTTCGTAGGATGCATAGGCAATAGTGGGGACTATCATGTGACATCAAAAGCACAGGCCCAATCAAAACATTTAATTACTCAATCAGGTTTCTTTTTGTAAAACGCTCCGCGCCCCCAGGTGGGACAATGGTACTCATTTGCACTCACGTGAAGTCTTTTTTTAGATACCGGATGCTTTCTACAGACATGCGCACTTTATGATGTCAAAGACCGGACGTTGTCGGCTGCTACGAGAAAAACGTGTTGATCCACTACGGATGTCTTGAATTTTATCCTGAAATCGTTTACGAAAGACACACTATGGCTTCATTTGATACTCAAGGTTGCTGTTACATTTAAAATTAAATTTGCAAGCTATGTTTAAAGTAGCTTTTGATCAAACCAGTGCTGTCAATATGAGTTCAAGTTATAGTTTTATGCAAGCCATAAAGTTGAACTGCAAAGGCTTTTGATCTGAAACTTTAAATTATCAGAGAAAATATATGGTAATGATCAGTTACGTTTTTTTTTTTTTTGATATTTTGTTTACGTCTGTGCAGTTTTTATCGTAAGTTTGCCAGAAATCCCGACAGTGTATAATTTGCTCAAATTGAAATGATTGGGGGAACTCGTAAAACTCCCTCTTGCATGTAGCAAAACTGTCCAAAGCGGTGAACTCATTTGTTCTTTCCTTTATTATGACACAACAGTCAGTATATTTCCGCTCATGAAACACATATGAAGTACACAAGCCCTGCCACATCATAGCAGAAAACTGCAGTGATGAAGACCTTCTGTGTAGCTCTTTGTTAATGTCTCACATTGCTCTCCATGGCATAAAAAGTGGCCCAGGTTCAAGCATCAGTGTCAACAGCATCAAAATAAGTTCTACCTCATTTTGTAAAACAGGAATGATGAAGACCCCTAATGACGACATGATATCCTATGGAACAAATTATGCAATGCACATTATGAATTTCAGTATTGTACAGTGTTACATTTGTCAGTTATATTGCTAAATTTATATTAAATATATGAATAGTTTTCAGAGAGAAAACTTACACAATCCTATACATTTAAAGAAGAAGACTGTAATTTTGTTACGAAATTTGAAATAAATAGTTGACTTGTAAATACCGAAAGTATACAAATATACATATACATGTATACACATGTAGCCTGGAAATATACCTGTACATTCACACATGTAATGATCTAATCTTGAAAACATCTAAATACACAACTGTCGTCCGACCTCTGTAAGGGGGAACGTTATATCCATTATAATAGCCCAGAGATCAGGACTATCTCTACTTAGTTCGTATAGAGCCTTAACACGTCCCTATCTTGTCTACAAGGAAAACGTCACAGGTACATGTGCCTTAGAAGTCGAGCACATCCGCAAAGACAAACATGTCATAATATCAAATTGCCAGTGACAAATATTGTTTATGTTTCAGAGCACCAGCACATTCGTTACAACCCTCTGAAGGCTGACTGGGTGCTGGTCTCACCACATCGCATGAAGAGACCCTGGAAAGGACAGGTGGAGAAGCCAGAGGAGAACAGTATACCCAGGTTTGACCCGAACAACCCACTATGTCCAGGGGTGACCAGAAGCAATGGACAGGTATGAAGGGTGGGTGTCTTGATGCAGAATGGCATGTTAGGATTTTAAGTAACTGTATGTATTTGGATCCCATATCTCAAGGAATCAAGTGGATTGGTCCTCTCTTATCATAAGGAGTAAACTGCTTGTGTTGACATGCCTTGCTGTTAATATTACGCCTGGTGCAAAAAAATTTAATGTGCCGCATTAGGGACAGGAATCTATGTTAGGAGCATTTCTGATATTTTGTTGACTGGTGGGTGGCATTGATTGTCTACAGATCTTTGGGTACCTATTAATTATAAATGCTAGTAAATATACAAGCAGAACAATTACAACCATGAAGTCATAATAAGGATAATAAAATTTAAAAATTGAAAAACAAAATATAATTCAAATCCAGGTTTCAGAAACGTAAGACTTGTTAAGTAATCCTTATCAGCTTTTCTCATCGCCATCTCATTGGCATCTTCATTGTCTGGTATTGGACATAATTTGATAGCATTCCCATGACTTGCATGTATTTTCTCTTTGTCAGATAACTCCGAACTATGAGAGCACATACGTCTTCACCAATGACTTCCCTGCTTTGCTGGAAGAAGGCCCAGATTATGGTAGGCAAAGATATTGAAATCAGCTGTTTTGGTACTTTATGTCCTGTGTAACATGACATTTTAGTTATCTCAGAGAAAAGGGAGCAAGAGAGATCATTCTCACAAATCAGTCACAAGTGACAGTTATAACGAATCCAGGATGCATCAAAGCAAGCCACCTAATAACAATGACTGTTTAGTCTTGATAGTGATGCTTTCATTGAATTATATTTCTGCATGTTATATTCAACTGATTCTGGATTTCTTGACAGAGTCACATGACAACCCTCTATTCCGCTGCGCCTCAGCTAAAGGTACCTGTAAGGTGATGTGCTTCCACCCCCACTCTGACCTCACTCTGCCTCTGATGACCCCCTCCGAGATACGAGCTGTTATTGACATGTGGGTAGAGATCTATGCTGACCTGGGCAAGAAATACGACTGGGTCCAGGTACAGTAGCTATACATAAGTTCCTGTTTACCCTGATGCAAAAGATTGCTGTATCAGGTTTATGTTAAACAATACACTCTGGGAACAACTAGTCGTGTAATTTTTCACAAAAATTTTGCAATATTTATGGAGCACATGTATATGTCTTTCTTACTTGTGTATAATTGTATATCTGTGATTTATTTCCAGATATTTGAGAACAGAGGAGCTGTCATGGGCTGCTCAAACCCTCATCCACATTGTCAGGTAGGTTTTTGGATCCATACCTACCATGTGTTTATCTCTTAACTCAGACCCTGTCTGCTATGTTTGTCTCTTAACTCATACCCTGTCTGCCATGTTTGTCTCTTAACTCATACCCTGTCTGCCATGTTTGTCTCTTAACACTGACTGCCATCTTAGTATCTTAATTCATATTCTGTCTGGCATATTTGTCTCTTAACACATACTTTGTTATGTTTGTCTCTTAACACATATCCTCTCTGCCATATTTGTCTGTAAACTCACAACCTGTCTGCCATGTTTGTCTGTAAGCTCACACCTTGTCTTTCATGTTTGACTCTTAACTGACACCTTTTTTTATTATGTTTGTTTCTTAACTCATACCTTGTCTATGATATTTGTCTGTAAACTCACACTGTCTGCCATGTTTGTCTCTTAACCCAAAACCTGACTAATATTTTTGTCTCTTAATTAATACCTTGTTTATTGTGTTTGTCTCTTAATACATGTCCTATCTGCCATATTTGTCTCTTAACTCACACCCTGTTTGTATCGGCCATGTTTGTCTCCTAACTTATACCCTTTTTACAACATTTGTCTCAAACCCAAACCATCACATGTTTATCAGACTTCTTCAAGCTACCAAGTATGTTTCTAACCTCCATTAAAACAAGGTGTATCTCCCGTCCAACCCATGTTGTCTAGTATCTCTTAAACAAACACCCGAAATGTCATGTAAACTTGAATAGATTGAAAGCGGTTTATATTATCAATCATAAACATTGAACAACTTTGTCTGATTTCTTCCTCAGGTGTGGGCCAGCTCATTTATGCCTAATGAACCAGCCATTAAGGACAGGACACAGAGAGAGTATTACCAGAAACACAAAGTGCCAATGCTGGTGGACTATGTTAAGCAGGAGATTAGCAAACGAACGGTACCTCTATTTGTCATGTTTGTACACATACCTTTGCATCATAGAAATCCTGCATTTATAAGGAAAGTGTCTTCTTGATTTTACATGAAATTTACATGAGGATAATACATGAGGAGTGTAACATCTCATATTGACTCAATATTAGGGCACTCAAGTTTGCCACAGAAATTTTATGATGAACATTACAGGCATGAATGAATGATTGAATGATTATGGCTAAACATCACACCAGTAATTTTCCAGCCATATCGTGGCAAGAAAAAGTTTAAAACAGCAGCCAGTGAATGGTTTTCGATTGAATGAGAACATAAAAAATAAAACAAAAATAGACAAACTTGTTTAAAAACAGTTAAAATGAACCAAACCGTCATTACAGACGTGCATAAATTTATAGAGACAAAGCCATGAAATTCAGTTCTCCAGATGATGACAAAATAAACAAAAGGGAAGAATAGTATTTAGAATTCATAAATTGATCATTCCTGCGTGGTTAACCTTTCAGGAGCGGGTACTTCTAGAGAATGAGAGTTGGGTGTGGCTGGTTCCTTACTGGGCAGTGTGGCCATACGAGACCATGCTCCTGCCTAAACGCCACGTCCCCTCCCTCACAGATCTGACTGATGCAGAGAAAACTGGTGGGTGGCCAGGGATTACAAATCCATGTTTTCTTTCTTGTAAAAACATGGAGCTCATTCTGATAAAGTGTTGTCCTTACTGGAGCTGGTCAGCCCTTGACTAGTAAGGTCACAATACAACATGCCTGAAAGACGGCTTTTGCTGAGGCTTTAGGACAAGAAGTTTCAGGCACATGTACCTTGCAAAGGGTGATTTACCTCGACAAGGGACAATGATTACCCTGGGTGCTCTGGTTTCCCCTGGCGAAGGGCATTAATTTACTCTGGGTGCTCTGGTTTCTCCTGTCAGTGGGCAATGATTTACCTCGACAAGGGACAATGATTACCCTGGGTGCTCTGGTTTCCCCTGGCAAAGGGCATTACTTTACTCTGGGCGCTCTGGTTTCTCCTGTCAGTGGGCAATGATTTACCTTGACAAGGGACAATGATTACCCTGGGTGCTCTGGTTTCCCCTGGCAAAGGGCATTAACTTACTCTGGGCGCTCTGGTTTCTCCTGTCAGTGGGCAATGATTTACCTTGACACAGGACAATGATTTACCCCCGACGCTCTGGTTTCACCTGACAAGGGTTGATGGTTTATCCTGGGCGCTTTGCTTTCCTCTATCCAAGTAACCTGGCCAAGTTTCACAAAGATGTTAACACTTTGTGAATCTGGACCCTGACCATTGTCTTATAAGTGAAAAACTACAAAATTCCAAAACACCGGCCTAGATTTGATGTAAGTTTTGATTGATGGAAGTTATTGTCTGGTATGACAAGGCTGTTTTTACATATAAATTTGCTTGTACTCACTGCTTGGAATGAGGTGGCTGTTATTGTTCAGGTCTTTATTTTCATAATTTTTTACCAGAATCTAAATGGGTTCCCATAGATTTTCTTTACAGGAATCCACAATAATCTAGGTCAAATCTAGCACCACAAAGTATGCACTTACTCCAAAGTTTGACATATGGTAAATAAAATCAAACAGTATTGGGGGTTCCAGGTGAAATAAATATACACTATACAGGGGTGGAAACAAACCCTACAAATCAAAAGGCCAGCAGGGCCAGTTGACTTGGAAATCAATTGGCCCTTCCCCAAGTTTTTAAGGCCCTTCATGATAGAAAAAAACACCATGTTAATAAAGTTTTAACATTGTAGGCTGATCTGATAAATATAGTTTATTATTATCTTTGTTCAAATAATTACATGATTACTGGTTACTGATGACATGAACAATTTTGTCTTTAGAAGTTCAGTTGCTTGGGAGTTTGTAACCAAATCAGCTGCTGTGAACTTTTAATATTGGGTTAGATGTTGGGGGGTGGGGCAGCGATCCTTGCTTAGGCCCTATTAGTAAAATACAAACCATCTTTAGACCAAAGCTTTCAGCTACAGAAGTCAGCTGTAGCTGATTGAGTTGCTGACATTTGTATTGGATTTGCTACATTTCTATGACATTTGACAGCAGCATGCCAAAGTAAAATTTTTCCTTTAGTTCCAAAACTCCAGTTTAGATGCGATCAAATTGACAAGCAACACTGTTTTTACAAAAATGTCTTCACGCACCCATTTTCATATTTATTTCATTGCAATCTTCTCATTAGTTTTGGATATGTTTCGGTTTTAATCTTCCTCTGTAACTACTACCACTGGTGTAGTTGTCAAACGGCCATTATGTTGTTGAACACAGGTTTCATTTCCGACAATTTGTTAGAAGCTGACTCATTGTTCCACTGGAGAGAGACAGCCAATGGAATAGCCTGTATCATAGTGACATTCACAAGAAACCAGCACATGTTGTTATGTGTCACTTAATCACAGGCTCTAATTTTCTTTCACTTTTACCGGCATGCCGAAGATTTATCAAACTAAAGGCGAATGAACTTCCACTTTGTTTACCCACCACGCCCTAACTCACCGCAGTTTGTGTACACGTTTAATGCCCTTATTTTCCCTCCCTGTTGTTAAAATTTAGCTTGGCACGTCAGACTTTCTTATCCCAACTTTCATCAGCACGTCATTGATTTCACCCCTGCTGTATTTCATTATTTTACAGTTAGTTTATGCTAAAGAATTTCCTTCCAATGTTCATCGTTTATTTTGATCTTGGTTCGTCAGTATAGATGTTCTGGTATTTGTATGTTTTGAAAGTTATGGTGAAAAAGAACCAACGCCCATTTGAAATAACATGTAAGAAAAGTCCAACAGAATGCGCATTATGACGACGTTTATGGTCTCACGTCCACTTATTGAGAGGAAACATAGTTATGAATTGGAAATTTGAGAACAAATTCATTTTTATTACGAAATGATTTTTGTGACTTTCTTACTGGAATCCGACTTGATTCCTGTAAATTTGCTTTATGGGAGTCATGGCTGGGAATCAGATTCCTGGATTTGCATCAAAAGTAAAACCCTGTTGCTGCATTTGGTATTTTTATTTGGTCCAGTTGATATCCAAAACCAATAATTTTAGACTTCGTTGTGAAATATGTTGATGAATTTTCACTATATTTCAGACCAGATATACATAAATGTAAATGTACCAAAGATATTATTGTAATTATGTATTTTGTCTCATTAGTAAATATCAGTGTGATATTGTTTTCTAGCTTTGGCAGACATTATGAAGAAGCTATTGACAAAGTATGACAACTTGTTTGAAGTCTCTTTCCCATACTCAATGGGATGGCATGGTAAGTAGCACAAGCATTACTGAACATTATGACCTCCTCTCTCACTGAAGACAGTGCTGTAAAAGTAGATATTCACAAGTGAACTACCCTAATTCCTCAACATTTTTGCATATAAAAGAGCAACTTTCAGTGTAATTTATACACCTTTTACAAATAATTTGAAGGCAGAACTATATTGGTTTAATTAGCCCATTTCAGGGCTTCACAAAAAGTATAATTTTATCTGTCTACATCGACTAATGCCCTCAGAATATGCTTTCAGAAACACCTTGCAAACACGGGAATAGGTTGAAGAATTAAATTGACCCATAATATACATTTTTGTAAGAAAAAGACTTGACCGAATGTATATATGCATTTATGCAATGCCTCACATAAAGTCTAGAAAGCGTACCTTTTTACTTTTGTGTTGTATAAGAGAGATAGTGGCAGCTCAAATTGAGCAAAATAGTGCACATCAACAAAATCGAATGTTCAGCATGTTATCAGTTTTAGCCAATGAGGCACAAGTTATTTCTATAGCCCGATAATGCAGGTGTTTCTGCTAACAGCAAACACTGTTTGTCATCTGTTCATTGTTGTTTCTACCCTTTTCAGAAATATTATTTGTTGTCTTCTCTTTTAATGAAGAGAATTTAAAGGGTTCTGGCTGGCTTTTTGAGCTCAAGCATTACTTTCAACATAACAGATAATCCCCTGATCAATGAGATCGCAGTTTCAAATCCAGCTCTTACTTGGTCAGCTTTGGCCATAGGACTTAGTTCAAGAATCTGATGGTTTGCAAGGATTTGCTCAACATCATATGGAAGAGTCTTGAGCACAGTGTTAAACACCCATCAGTTGCTTCTTTATTTCAAGAGATTTGTAAAGGCTATGATATGCACTGCCCTGATTTCCTCCACCTAAATAAAACTTAACTGATATTTTATGTGAGTATGGAATAAAACACCAAATAAATATATATGTAATGTGTACTTTCAGGTGCACCCACAGGTAGTAAGGCCAGTCAAGATAACAACCACTGGCAACTCCATGCACTGTACTTCCCCCCTCTGCTGAGATCAGCCACGGTGAAGAAGTTCATGGTGGGTTATGAGATGTTGGCTCAGGCCCAGAGAGATTTAACAGCTGAGCAGGTACATGGAGTTTGTCAAGCTTTAATTTTGATTTTGTTGACAAGATCTGGGTTTAATCTTTAAATTAGATTGTATGTTTTAGAAATTGATTGAGTTAAATGGTTCTTCTGGACTTTCCATGGCTAATGCCATTGTAAACATGCTTATGATTGAACTTTAAACAGCTATGTGATGTCAGAGTAGTGGAGCTGATCTTAGGGAAAGTGCAACGATATGCATTATGTGGCTATATTAACACATGTACTTGTTAAAAATGATACATTAATTCAACTGCTGTAACAACAAAGCAATCACCTGCTGGCACAGTTACTTTAGTACCAGTGGAACTTGCAGATGCCAGGCCCATGGCCAACAAGGTTGCATTTCAGAATCAGCGTTTGCTGGTTCGGCCATGGCTTTTTTGTTAGGGTGTTTGTCAGGTTCTTGGCCAAGAGCTCGCGTCGTTTCGCCCTCTCTGTATTAAGTGCAAATAATTTCACGAGAGCGTAAATCATTAATCACAAGATAAAACCTCAGGTTTTTGTAACATAAAATATCAGTGAGATTGTAAATTTAGCTTTGAAAAACATGATCAGGAATGCTTTTGTTGAGTTTGGTTTTTGTCACAATTTTTGTTGCAGGCAGCTCAGAAGTTGAGAGATTTACCCGATTTCCATTACAAGCTGCAATCAGGTGAAAAGTGAAATCACAAGACAGGTTAATGGTGCGATCTGAGTGAGAGTGGTAGAATCTCAGCCTCATTGTCAGTGTGTCTTGGTGGAGATAGGGGTTTTGTTGATGTGTATAGGATATGTATCTATACAGTATTTATGAAGGGATAATACCCTCTTCATGTTGTAGAGTGCTAATTTTCATTATGAATCTCAGGTGGTTTTTTATTATGGACCTGGTTGTAAAGATGACGCTAAAATCACAACAAGTACAAGATTTTTGTACGAGCTTTGCAAGCATAATGAAAGTATTTGTAATGAGAAACTTGAGGCAATGATGTGGATGATAAAGAGTTACATGTTATGTCCAAATGCCCGAAACAATTGCCAAAAAGTGCTAAAAAAAGAAATAATTACCAGGCTGAACTTTTTGTTATTGCCTTGATTTTTATTAGTGATGTGTTTTTTGTCTCCCACTGTGAACTGATTGTAGGTCATAGGAATTGGCATTGTCTGTCAGTTTGTCATTTTGTTGCCTGGGAAACAATGCTGGAATACTGTGACTGGTTTTCTTCAAACTTGAAAAGTAGTGATTGTATGTTATAAATTAGAGAATGGCTGGGATTGGTTTTCAGTGAAAATTATAAATTGTAATATAATATTAATAAATAATATAACATTAATTTTAAACATGTCTTGGAACTGTAAATGTTAAATCGCCATGCTCTTCCACTTCGCCATTGATTTGGCTGTTTTGGACAGAGTTGCCATTGACCTCAACGATCTATTTTATGAAAGAAATTCTACTGATAACTGATGCTGATTGCACAACTATAGATCTGTGATTGAAGCTGCTGTCATGTATAATGTACAGAACCGAAAAGCCTTAATTACATTTTTGCTTGCCTCACATTGTATATGTAGACAGTGATATTTATGGGTTGTTTTTTTTTTAAATACTTACTACATTTGTACATGTATTTTTTATAGATACAATGGAATGAGTTTGAGGTGTATTAAATAGTATTTAAACAATGGTTGTATTTGTAAGAATTGGGTGAAGATTTTTTAGTACTATTGTTATAAATTTTGCAAGGTTATGACTTTTGAAATTTTTTTAACATTTTTAGTGTTTTTATGTTCTGGAGAGTAGAGATGCAGTAGCGTTTTGTGCAGACAGCTGCAGTGCTATCACTTCTACTGAAATTCGTTACCATTTCTGCAATTTATGGGTGGTTTTAATTTGATTTTGGAGACAAAACTACACTGGTTGGATTTAAATATGTCAGGGCTTCACTGAAAGTATAGTTTTATCAGTCTACACAGAATAGTTCTCTCAGAATTTGCTTAAATAAACATGTTGCAAACGTCAGAAAAGGTTGAAGAATTACAGTAGTGTTTTTATTCTTCAAAGTAATTTTCAGATTGAGCATCATACATATTAATTATATTAATTGTACCATCTTTATGCCTATCTTTCGTAATGCCAGTATAGAGCAAGGGATGGTCAAGTTCACTTATTTTAAGGGCAGTTTATTTAGTAATTGTATGTGCTACTTTCTGATGTGCAGTTTCAAGTTCAAAATAACATTCTTGTTTACATCATAACAAAGATGCATATAAGACTACAGTCAAGAACTACAAAAGAAATTTCTATAACATTTTTTGTTCGTTATTATAGGATTATGTGTATATATATATTTTTTTATTTGAAGTTTTAGATTGAATGTACGTTAGTGGTTATGTTTGGTGGAGGAAACAAGTGCCTTGAGTAATCATCACTTTTCCTCAAGATACCCGACATACCTCACAAGATAACTTCAGCTCGATTTAGAGCATGTAACCTCTTTTTTTAAGCTACCAATCAGCTTCGCGGAGAACTACGCCTTAGGTTAATTAGCTGGCAAGAGTGGACATTATTGATTGTTAGGTATTTGTTTGTATTTTACCCTGTTTATTGGAGCTGTGTGCATTTGGTGTCAAAAAGTCACTTATCACTCCAAATCAACAGTTTCTTGGAAAAACAAATTTGGCATACATGTGAAACAGTATTGGTTATAAGTCAGAAAGTTGTTTGTTTGATTGACAGATAGGTACAGGTGTATATTTGTTCTCATGAAGTATGTTAAAAAAAAATGATAGAAGTTGCAGTCTTACTGCTATCAGAGGGGTCAGTCTTTTATACAATTATGTACATTTAGTTAAACATAACTGTTATTCAACCTCTCAAAGAATCTCAGGGGTAAACTACGAAATAAAGCCAAATCTGAATGTCTGATTGAGACAGTTGTGTTATTATTTAAGCTCTGTTGGGTCCTCTTTTTGGCATCATGTTTATGGTAATACGATACTAAAAAGTATGACAGGTAGAGGAAACCAAAGTCGCCAAAGTAAAACCACTCACCAGTTATACTTCTGAACTTTTCCAAGTGTGTTACTGATGAAAAGCCTGTTGTCTACATGTACATGGCAGAGTACCATCATTAACGGCTTAATGCTGCCAAGGCTCAGAGAGCAATGGAGACGACGTAAATCTTGAAACTTCCCCGCCCAAGAATGGTACTGAACCCATGACTCGCGTGACCTTGCCATAGAAAAGCTCAAACCCTGTGCTAAGAAAATGTTGAAGTAATTAGGGCAATAGGTAACGAGAACCTGTCAGCCTCTGATAAAAGGAGCCAAGTGAAAATACATGTATCCCAAAAATGAGAAAACAATACTTTGAACTTCGTATAGTGCAAAACAGATACCTGGTAAGCTTCCTGACATACACTCCAGTAACAATATGGCATGTTATTTTTGTAGAGGAATGGTTATGAGAAATGTTTCAATGTGGTTAGATTTTGCTTCTCTAACTTTCCTTTTGTCACACAGCAGTACTGTAAGGCAAGAGCGTGGACATGACCTGCTTCATAAGTTTATGGTGTACATACAATTTTCCAGTGGAACATCCAGCAGATATCACTGGACACCATATTCAGTACACGGGCATCAAAATGACATGCATTTAACATCTCTGTGTACTGAGAGCCAAGTCAGTAAGTACCAAGATTTACCAAAGTATTTTCGCCTTGCCAGACTCTGGATTGAACCTACATCTTCCAGTGCAGTGCTGTTTATCCACCATGATCGTAGCCTTGACAAGGTTGTTTCAGCTGATATTAGCAGAGAGCACATCGTTTACAAGTTGAGTTGGTGACAACGATGTTTTTAATTGTCTTACACCACACTCAACAATTTTTCGCTGACACAATGGCAGTCGGTTTTCTGAGTGGAGGTAACAGGTGTGCCCAAGGTACATGTAAACCACTAACCTTTGGTAAGTTACTGACAGACTTGGCCACTTGACTTTTAATATATATGCTCTATTGCTCAATACAAGCGGTTTTTAACAAACAGATAAGCAAACGGCCACATGAGCTTTATGAAGAACAGTGAAAACACTGGAATCAACCCATTTGTCAACTCGCTGTTGAGGAAACAAAAGAAAAGCCAATCATTCAACTGAGAGCAACCCAGACGTGGGATGGTTTATTTACAGGTGATTTTTTTTTTCTTTTGTTTTAACTGTACAAAGGTCAAAATACTATGCAGTCATACACACACTTCCGACCCCAACACATAACAACGTTCCACATCCCACCAAGACTTGACCCAACCGTACTTAACCCCACCCTGTACAATGAAATAGATGTCCCCAAACTTTTATAGTTATGTACTTTTTTTGCTTCTTTTCTAACATGAACTCTCAATAATCAGGAGTGGACATCGTCTTGCACTGTAATTTTTAACATCTGAAATTAAGGTTGCAAAAGAAGAAACATTCAGAAAACGTGTAGATCTACAAATACTACAAACATACATATATTACATATTACACTAAAACAAGATCTACATGGAAGATAAATTAAATTAAGAGCCTATACAAAAGTGCAGCTTTTTTATATTTCTTAAAGATGTGTCCACATAACCTTTCCCATCCAAGCAAGCATTACATACATGTATAGATGGTCGAGCGAATTAGCAATATTAGATGGAGTTTCATGGTAATTTGCTGTAGTCATTCTACATATAGTTCTACCTGGCAAAGAAATGGAATACAAATTTCCACTAAGATTGGATTAAATGAGCAGCAATAGTTAATATGACGAATAAAGAAACAACAGTAATCAATAGCATGGTTAGGGTGCTGCTCCATAATGCAGCATGAAATCCTAGAACTCTTGATGAACTCTAATCCACACCTTGCTCTCACCAAGTCAGTATCCAGGGTGCATAAAACAAGCAAAGTCGATGTAAAATTCCATCCCCGACCTTTGTAAAACAGATGTTGGAATCAAGACAACTCCCGACGAAGAAAAACTGGAAGAATGTGTATGAAATCCTGCACTCCGCATATTGCCATTGCGCAGAACTTCTGTGTCGATAAGTAATTTTTTCCACTTCATAGGCGAATGTAATTGTTAAATTTTGAAGTATCCAAATCCTGTTGAGTTGTTGTATAATCCCGTTTGAATCAGTTGCCACAGTAACTTGATAAAAGATGAAATTTTTCTCTGAGCCTAGTCCATTGTATTACACTGCATATACACATCCCCTGAAAAATGTTCCACAAGAAAAAAAAAGAAAAAAAAAAAAAAATTAATATATGTATACAAAATAGTAACGGTGAATTATCATGTTTCACCGTTGCCCGAATCGTCATCATCTTCCTCATAACTATCATCCATTTCATCGTCAATATCATCTGGATAATCCTCATCCATATAGAAATCATCATGGATGTCTGGTTTAGGCTTTGAGGTTATACAATACTCCTGTAATGTGGTTGGAACTGTCACACCATCTCGCACTGCATCATCTTTTGTGGCTTGGACTTGTTTTCTGTAAAATCATATAGTACATTTATTTCTTTGATTGATATGCATGCTCAAGAATTTTTCACTTTTATTAAGAGAAGATGGTCAAGTTTATTTTATGGGTGGGGTAAGCCAGAGTGCCCAGAATAAACCACCACCATTCATGAGGTACCCGACAAATCTCCTCACTCAAATCTGCAGCTTAACCACTGAAATCTGGATTTGAGCCTTCACCTCATTGGTCAAGGGCTCAAATAAGTCTTCTGATACATACTCGCTAGATGCCAAAAAATTTAACCCACTAGAAGTCCATTCATGAATATGATGAAACACTACTGTACACCAAACTGAATAATATTTAAATAGCTCAGGTGTGGAAAACTTAACCTTCTCATGTTTTCTTTCATTGTTTCAACTGTGTTATGCCACAAAGTTTTACATGCAGGTCTACCAAGTGTACCCAAATAACATGCAGGGTTGATCAGGGCATTAAATGGTAGTAAGTGCTACAGCACCTACGTGTATAAGCCTGCCTCAAGCACTGCAGGCATGAAGTCAACCACACTCAGTCCAGCAGAAATATATATGGTCAGGAAATGTACAGTTTTTGTAATTCTCAGTTCACATGCAAAACCCTTGACTTTGAATCTGCGAGTTAATATTTAGCTCATCAGAAGGCTTGTCAAGTAACTGGTGGTATGAACAGTGACTTGGTTTTTTCGCAGATTCTATTTCAATCCTCTGACTATAAACCAGAATGCTGTCAACTACATGAAAGTGACATAGTCTCAGATACCAATCAAAAGAAATAAGTAAACAAATATAGCTAGACATTTAACCTGGTGCCAGTTTCACGAAGCCCACTTAGCTAAGTAAGCCCTCAACTTCAATGGCAATGTATGTTGTAGAGATAGAGCTAAATGCACTTAGCTAAGACATGCATGTACTTAACACTAAACATGCTTTAGGGAAATGACCCCAGGATGTTAAATAGTTCTACTTGTAAACGTACCTGATAATTGTTTCATATTCTTTGTCTTTTCCCCTGGAATCCCTCCATTTTCTGTACATAACTGATGCATCCACATTGGCAGGGAAAAGGTATTTGGCTCATTCAACAATGATATGATACTCAGCAAAATTGTTCTGAAAAGAAAATGTTGGTTTTGTGATGACCTCATAATGGGTACATGTATGACATGTTCAAGGACTGTCCATTTATTTAATTGACAGTTAACCATTAAAGTTCAAGTGTATCAAAGCATTGGAATTAGCTGACCACAATAGATATATCATGTTGACTGTATCAGAGATTAGCTGCAGCTGGTCTTTGGTTTCTACCATGTAAAAAAGGCCATCTTAAAATAGGCCTGTTATAATTATATTACAAATTCTGAATACCATGCAAGTGTAAACTTGATGATAGTGCTAGCATTGCTACAGCCTTAAGTTTTGCTTGCCTTGGTTGTTTAATTTATTTGATAGGTATTCTATGCCATAGTCAAGAATATTTCACTCATTTGACTGCGACAAGCATTATGGTGGGAGTTAACAGAGTAGAGCCTGCAGGAAACCCCAGACCATCTGGAGGTTGGCCGTGGACCTGCCCATGTATGGCCGGAGACGAAGCCAGCAGGAGCTGGCCTTGATTGTTTAAATACGCTCACATAATGCCATGTATATGTTGTCTTTGAAGTGAAACCCAGGGTGATGTCATACCTAACATTCTGTGTGGGATTCCAGCGTTCTGAGGGTAGTTCTCCACTCTGTGGGTCATCCACAGGAGGGTGGAGGATTGAGATACATACATCACCATTCTAAAACAAAAAGCGTGTATGTAATGCCACCATTTAAGTGTTGATTTAATATGTGAATTGAAGAAAGGTACACAGTTGTATGTATATTTACATGTATCAGAGGATGAACACTTGTATCAGTTTATTTTTTTTCCTTCCTTTCCTGGTGATAATTTAGTAACATACTGAAAATTTACTCATTTAGTGTACTCACTACTGCGACAAGATTTAGTTGAAGAACAAAAACAACAAACAGAGCCTGGGGCTAGATAAGCCAGCAAGAGCCACATGATTTGAACATGATTCATTAGGCAGAGGCTGATCTTCAGTCATCTACTAACTTCAAAAGTTGTATAAATTAGAAAAGGATATAAAACAAACATAATACACACGACTCCTTGTAAATGAAGCCACATGTTTGAACCCACTACCAGCTGGCTTGGCTGAAGCTTTACATCAGCAAGTATTAACTTTTAGCATCAAAACAGTCTGTACATATGTACATATATTTTCACATATTTACATTTTCATGCAAAAAGTTCTATGCACATTATTCTGATAATTTCCACAGGATAAATGTCCCCATGTCATACGTAAAACATATCCCTTAATACTTACCTCATAGACATTTGGGTGCCACATCTTGGAGACAAATCTGACAGTGGGAGGGGAGTAGGGGTAATCTGCTGGAAATGTCATGTGTGCCTGTCAGTATAAACCAATACCTCCTCATAATCAGCATCAAACAAAACAACACAACATTTACTGCGTCAATGTTTTAGTGCAAGTCATATTGTCTCCTGAAGCTCACTAGAATTTTTTAAAGTAGCATTACCATCAGCTTAGTTTTCCAGCTGGTAACCAAGCTGTAAGTCACCAGAAGTAAATGTGCATATACTTGTACCTAAATGTAGATATTATATTCCAGGGATTTCTTCTCCTTGACAAAGATGATAATTCTTCATTACATGTCAGTGTTTAAACTACATGTATATTACAACTTTCTTAAAACATGCAAATTGCATAAATTTTAAAATACATTAGCAATAAATAAAATATATACCTAAAGCCTACAGTTAGATGACTGGTTTGCAAGTTAAGGAAATGAAAAAATCCACATAAGGGCAAACAGTGTAAAAAAATCCAAAAAAGTCAGTATTTACAATTACTGCACGTTTTGAAAACAGGTTAACTGATTAAAATATAGCTGTCCAATTACAATTTGTTACCCAAAATTCCCTTATTACATCATATCGCCATTATTAATTATGAAATTATCAACCCACAGAGAATGAATTAGCATGTATTTAGATTAAGTTTGAACTTTTACTGAAACCATATGCAGATGAATCACGACAAACATACCGATAAATACGGATGAACAAGATAGCTCCCATCAATATTTAGGTCTGAGAGAGAAAGGCACGCGCAACACCCATATAGTGTACATGTATATGTGTGTATGGAATATACACCTATGAATGTACATACACTACAAGTAATCTCAGACATGCTCTGGTTAAGTTGGTGCTCATCAGAGTGTGAATACATGTGAGTAAATTAATTTAAACCATATTCAGTGGAAACAACATACCCAACAACAACAACAAAATATTACTTGTTGGTTCAAACAACGTGCACACTGTCCATTAAACAGTATGGTTAAACAATTTACTTGTATGTATAAGTATGATAAATAATTCAGACAATAAAGACGACGTGAGACCCAGCTACAGTAGTCAAAATTATGCACTTTTGCAAGCACTCTATCCTGTTAGTCATCATGTAATTCTTTTGTGCAATATCCAGTTCAGTCATATAATTTCTCAGAAAAAAAACCCAAAAAACAACAAAAGAACTCACACTACCTAACTGCTGCCTTTGATGGATATAACTTGACCATTGCTAGCATTTGGGTGCGTGTGCTTCTGCAGATGTATGTGATTTGTACAGGGTTAGCCAGCTACCCATCCACCTGTCTAAGTGGACGAGTGAAAATGAAAACTGGTGCTTTTTGGACACCCGGTTTCAAGAATTTTTAACATGGGAAAGATAAGAGAAAATGATATCTGGACACAATGCTATAACAAAATGGCCCCCAAAAAAGGGATGTTTGGACACCCTCTTTCACATTTTTAGCGACTCTCCTTTGGCAGAGGTCATAGCCTAACATTTTATCAACCTCTGATAAAACAGCCTGCAAATTCTTGTAGGGGGATCTGGAGGCCGCTAATCCACACCGACCAATGGAAATAAACCTATTAACACCTAGCCGAAAAAGATGGTTGTTGTTGTTTGATATAAGAAGTCAGTTTGACTCAGCTGAAAAGTTTGAATTACTGGATTTCATCAATGTTAGAAGACCGTTTGCCTATGTCAGTTGGGCATAACTTTTTAGCATGATTTGGGGATTCTAAGAATGGATGGGCTAACGCTACAGTACTCTGCATTGTTTCTCACAAACAATAATGTTAGTTTCTCTACAAATTTATTTAATTTAGTGTTCAGTGGCCAACGTCTTACTTCTTGGTTAATAATGAATATTAATGAAGACACACCACAACCTCTATCAGTGAAAATCTGTGGTCTTTCGCGAAGGCTTTCAGCTTGTACGGAGTTCTCACTGGCTAACAATGATTGTGTCAATCACGACTTGTACCAGGAAAACGAGTGCCTTTTAACCGAGCCTGAAACCATAAGTTTATAGGGGTCTGTCGTACAGAAAGTAATTTGTAGCTAGCCCCCTAGTGATTTGCACTTAATGTTACTTTCAATATTACAGCTTTTATATAACATGTATCTCTCAAATCTACTAAACCCCACCCCCCAAACCCAATTTTTTTCTTTTACGTTTATTTCAGTATTATTTAATATCAATAGTTTAAAACTGATTTACAATCATCATTAAGATGTGAAAATTATTTTCCGTAAACACTTTAAATTTAAGTATGTGAATTTACTTTCAGTAAACTGTCAGCCATATATGCCACTGCACCTTAACCCCTTTTTACAATAATTAGCAGAAATATCAAACATGAATGAATAAATGTCATTCAGCTACGATGGGTTGACTACATTATAAAAAAAAAATCACAGAAATACATGTAAACATTTAACAGAATGTAACACATAAAACCATTCACGATATTGCACATGCAGAAATGAATATTTGATAGACATTCGAACCTCACTGACAATCACAACTCACTCTACATACAGCTATAAATAATTCTGATCCCATACTGTATCTATTTCTGTTTATAGACAAACAGTGATTCAGTAAACACTAAAAGGCTACATGTGGTGAGAACTGTCCACAGGCTATCTGGTGTGTTGACCCATATACACATTCATTAGGATGGAGGTGAGCTGATTGTGGCTCTGATTAAACTGGGTCATGGCCTCAGCTTTAGACTTGCTGGCCATCTTGAGGAAGCTGACACAACCACATGGACAACAGGGAAACTGGAGCAGCAAAATCTTAAGCCACCAACCACATGTATTACCTCAGATTTAATAAAGGATTACTGACATCACTTTAATTCTTTACACCCATTTCTATACAAACAGGGGTGGGACAAGAAATTTTCCATCACAGAATGTACACAACTGACTAAAGGCTGTCTTTTCATACAGGGCTGACTCAAACCAAGCCATGGTTTTGAAAAGCAAGGTTGTGGATGAGATACATGAACTTTATGTAGTCGTTATGTCATTTGTGTAAACTTAACATCGAAACCCTCTAAAACAAATAACTTAAATAATTAGACTGATCAGAGTCAAAACTGTTTAAGGAGCTTAGGCAATTACATTAAAAGTTGACAAAGAACTCAGTATTACAGTCACAACTTAGTCACAGATGGTTTGTCCAGATGTCAACTCATGAAATTATACACCTTTCCTTGTATAAATGTCATGTGCTACAAATGTACTGCCCTTATATAGTGACTTATCCTCACATCTTCTTGAGGAACAAAGAGTATATGTATGTATGTATGTATGTATGTATGTACAATGTACATGTATGCTTGGGGCATTTTATAACGTCATAATTAAAAAATTTTCAGTCATATGATGAGGAGGAGTCATAAGGTATATACTATGTCTTCTTGTGGCAGGTCAAATCCATGTTACCAACGTGCTGCCGCCATTGAAGTATCATGCCTAAGATATCAGACATGACACTCCATCCGGTCACATTATACTGACCGTGGGCCAACCAGTCATGTTTCCTGGCTCTAACCTCTCACTGCTGAATCCCATGCAGGCAGCAGCAAGTGCCATTTTTACAGTCTTAGGTATGACCTGACCCAGGTTAGATCCCGGCTCTCCTGGCTTTGAGGCGAACGCTCTAACCATTAGGCCACTGAAGTGGTTTAGGAGTAAAGCAAATAACAAAAAATAAATATCAATTACACAACACTTGTAAGGATTAAAACCTTATTTTGATCAGCTTTGTTTTGTCATTATGTTGTTTTTTTTGTTAGGGTTTTATAGGCCCTTATTCATCTTACATGTAGTATGAAACTACCTAAATCACATCACTCAGCATAGACTTTTAATTAAGGATTTTTATTTTTTTCTGTAATTCTCTCCAAACAGCCATGTACACAGCTGTCACAAGGTTTCTGGTTATGTGTTCAAAGTCATTAAAACCTTTCACACAATGGTGCATGTGAACTGTCTGACAAATGTACTCTTAACACTATTTTTAACAAAGGTCAGGATGGGCAAGCTGACAGCTGCAGAGTTATGTAACCTTTACAGGCAGCATGAATCACTAGTGTTCATAGCTATAATGCCTATATAATTCTGACAGCCCTACATGTACACCTTTGATATTAGGTGAAACTTGCAAAATCTGAGAACTCATTTTTCTAGTAACTTATTATTGCATATCTGTACCAATCCATATAACATACCACTGCTGTTGTGTTAGGCAATACTTTGTTACACATGTCATAAATACATGTATGGAATTTAACTGGGAAACTTTACAGCCCAGAGTCACCTCTTCTTTAACATTGTGGTTTGTAATGATTTTACTACACTGGGATATTCCCAAAAAATAATTCTTTATACAAGTGGGGTCCTGATATGCTGGAGGAGCTTTTAAATGGATTTTTAAAAATGGATGAAATAATGACACATCAATCTTATCCTTGACGCACTAAAAGTATCGTACCATGTACTAGGACAGCTACTTTCCTGAAGTACTACTTTTCTGCCATGATGTTGCTGTAGATTAGGACACAAAAATGCCTGTATGTAACACCATAAAATATACGCTACAGCAGATTAACATCAACATAATAAAACATAGCTGATCATTGCATGTCCACTAAATGGATGTCATCAGCTGACACTTTTGCATGTTGGAAATGCAAAAACTATGGATGACAAACCTGACATCCGGAAAACACTTGGATTCACACCACAATGTAACTGGAATTAAGCAACTACAATAGCTTTGATTACCAATCTAAGTATAATGTGTCAAGAAAACACATCCCCAACGACATAAAGACACTTACATATCATTAAACAAAAGAAGGCCAAATGTAAACAAAGCACATGGATGATATCATTCCCATGAGCAAGGCCAATATCAGATCAAAATTAGAATCAAAGAAGCCACTCAAGAAATATTTTTTCTTGATTAAAGTGTTATAAAATATCTGCAAAACCAATAAGAAGACGGACCTTAAAATATCCGCCCTCATATAATGTCCCTGGAGGTCCGAAAATCGCCACTTCCCATTCGAACAAGTTGTCTTCTTCTTCGCCCAAAAGCTTCACTTTGAACCCCTCCACTGGTTCTTCATTGATTCTCTTGTATTCTAGTTGTAAAGTCTTAACAGCTCCACCCGTAGGACTCTGCGCCATTTGTTATCTTTCTCTTCTTATCTTATAATGGCGCTCTCAAGGAGAGAAATTCATCTAAAATACGTAAAACAAAAGTCGCGAATGTCTTTGTGTTGAAAACGCAGGTAAAATATGGCGATCCTCGATTGTGACGTCACAGATGCTGCAAAATTCTAAAAAACTTAGGATTTAAGGGATTAAATTCAGTTCACATACAAACTTAGCCATATATAAATAAAATTGTGTACTTAAAATGCTCAATATCACATAATTATGAGTACGTTACGACAACACAAAGCCAAAAAACGATCTGTCAATCTTCATCGACTTCCGCTTTCAGCAATGGCCGACTTTCTGTCACCGAGTGAGGCGACGGTACGTTCTTTAATTCATCTTTTAATTAGGTCGCATAGCCTAATTATTTCTCGACCTGTGGTTAAGAACATGGTATTTAACGATTGGCGGAAACGATAAAATTGTGCGTCTTGTGATCTGTGCATTAGCTTTACGAACTTCACGGATGTGTAATTGAGCCCACCGGCTTCCGGGTCTCTGTGCATGGGTATTTTTCTCCGAAATGTCGATAGTTTACATTTCTTTAAAATCAAATATCGTTTACTAGCAGTCGAAGCAGTCCCACGAGAAATCACATCACCTGTCTAGCTTAGTAACCCTAAATAATGTGCAGCTTTTAATTACATGTGTAAAATGTAATTCATGTGTCAGAATTCCTTTTGAAATTGTACATGTACAAGGTGGCAACATGACCAGGGCCATTTGTTTGTATTTGCATGTTACACATGCGCCTTATCATTCTAGAGCTATAAAATTTTAAAAGTTATCATCATATTTTACATAATTTTTAACATCCTTGATTTTGTTGGTCACAGCGATAAGACTGCACACAACTGGATAGATTTACTTTTCAACAGCAGCTAGCAGAAGACGAAGTGAAAGGATAACACGGGAAGGTTTTAGGGAAATAAAAGAGCAATGGATGACATATTCTGGGAATTATGACCAATCAGAACAGGAAATTATAGTATTTTAGACAACAGAACATTTTATTTAGTGGGCTTAGGCCTGTGTGTAAATTTTGAATGTCAGCAAAGTATAATATTTGTCCTATGTTGCTGTGAAGCAGAGTTGCAAGTTATTTAGACAATATTTTCATTGCCATCGGCACATGACAAAAGTGTACAGGCATGAGTAAATGAACACTGTATGGATCATTATTATTTGTGTTTTAATCAACCATTAACCAACTGTGGTAAAAGTTTTCTTTACAAAATATACATATATTCATTATGTTGTATGTACACCTTAATTTGTGTGGAATTTTGGCATTGATCTTTCCAGTTGCATGTTTTTGTACAATTTTTTGAGAGTAGCATTGTTGTGTCTATGTATGTGAGTGATGTTTGATAGCAGTTTTCTTGAATGTGTGACAGTGTCAGGCTAAGGTGGAATCTACAGAAATGTTTTGTCATGATCATTCAGGATTAGTTGCGGAACTCAACCCTCTGTATCAATCAACATGAAGTGTTGGGAGAGTTATGGGGAATAACTTCCTCTAATGTGTCAGATCAACGGTAAACCACATTTACCGCATTTTCAAAATGTATTTATTTTGTGAATTTGTGCAGTTGTCATCGATTGTTTTTTGGTCGGTGAGACTCAGAACAGGTAGGTTAATTATGGGGACCACTTGGTTGATATGGATTTACGCTAGTGAAGATTTAATGCACATTTGAAGATGCGGTAAATCTAGCTTACTGTCGATCTGACACATTAGAAACAGTTATTCCCCGTACACTCTCCCAACACAAAGTGGTTGGATTTATCTTTTAAAATTTTTTTTAACCTAGTAAAATGCATGTGAATCTTTAAATTCTTTGTGACCATTTTTTATTGGGACCTATGACGTCACATTAGGATTTTGCCACTTAATATGCATAAACTTCAAGATTTCATCATTCAGAATGATTATACATGTGGAGCTGTTCATGCATTCACCGAATGGACCTCATATATAACGACATTTATATTCTCTGGGTCCTAACAGACTGCCAAAGAATGTGATGTATGCTGTAAAGTATTTTACTTGGTAGAAAAAATTCTCGAAAAATAAACTAATTTTCTGGACAGTGTTTATTTAATTTTAATTTGATACATACTTCATTTTAGTATTTGCTTTGCCTTTCAACTATTGTGAGATTGAAACACCTTCATCAACCTGGTGAACCACATAGCCACCTTAATCCCACAGAGAATGAAAGTGGGAGAGTCCACCGATTTCTTTGTCGCGATTGAACCTGCATTGTAGAATATAGAAATTGATGCAAACTGTCTTTTTTTTCTTATCAAGCTCTTTTTTTGAAAATATGAATGCTCTGGAACGGTGTTATGCTTACATCATTTAATAGAGCAGAGGTTCTGACTTTCTTAGCTAGCATGGCACCTTTTACGACCACCCTGCCATTTAATAGGTTGCAATAGACATAGGTGAAGTAAGTAGCAAAAAAGGAGAAATCCCTTTAAAATCCCTCATTTTTTTTCACAAGTAAGATTCAGATGAAGAGAAAAAAAATTAATTCCCGACCAAACTACCCTATGTTTTATGATAGGATTAAACTGCTGGCAAGAAAGAATTCTTTAAGGATTGCATGCTAATTTTCAACCTTGTTCACTTTCTTATCAGCACATCTGCCCCCAACCCTCTACCCTCTATTGTGAAACCATATGTAACACCTTAAACAAAATTGAAATTGCAAAAACATACACGTATATAGAGTAGATGAGCTTACATGTAACTGTCACATTTGGCTTGTACTTTTTAACATGCCTGTGAAAGGGTGTTCACTGTGTTCTGAACAGTTCTTGTGTGATGCTGTGGTGACAGTTATTTCCCTTTAATAGTGTTTATGTGCATTGAATGATCACGATCTTTACCCTCATGTGGGGTGAAACAACAAAATTATGTTTGATAGATCTAATGAACATTATATAGGTAGATATTGAGTCTGAATCCTACCTGTTAATGTAATCAGTGGCCATACATGTATAATTAATAAAGAAAGAAAATGTATTGTAAATGAAGTAAGTGACGCTGTAAGGCTTTTGTCACTTGATTCCTTGTTTCCTGTCATAAAAACACAAAATATTTGGAAACTTGTGTGGGAGCCAATACAGATTCCATTTCATTATCATTTGATGATAATCTCACCTTTTGTGATAATTTTTTGCCAGAAGTTGAAATAATGAATTTCGATACGAGGGTGAAATGAAAGAGTCCAAACCTGTGCATGCCTTTAATTCAGTCAGAAAAGAAAATTTAAGCAATAAATGAAAGAAATTTCCAATGGCCTTTGTCTTCATAGTGATATCATTTTTACTAGGCTCTTTCCATGCAACATGTTGATCTTTCTCAAAAAGCTTTAAACATTGTTCCTGATGTTAGTTATCCATACAGTGTACAGTGTGTACATTTCTGACACTGTTGTCAGTCTACTCCATAGAATTGCAATCAACGACAGATACAGCTAATATGTAATACATGTAATTAGGCATGCATTCCTTCAAATAATGCTTCTACGAGAAACCATTTTTCTACATACGTATTTTCAGAATATTTGCATTTTAGATGATTGTGTTTAACACTGTATTCAAGAGTTTTGGAATTATCCGGAAACCTGATTCAGTGTATTTAGCAAGCATCGTGGATACCTTGTTATCCAACTACCTGTATCCCAGGTGAAAGGTCAAACTTGACTGTAGTACTCCCGGTTTTAAGCAATTTTAATATTCATGCAAAAGATGGGGGGGTAGGGGAGTATCTGCATTGACACATTTGCTGAAATATAGTGACCTAAAAAGAGATGTTTGATGATGCGAAGTCACATTCATGCCAGATCACCTAAACTGGTCATTAAAGAGTGTTCTCAACCACTGTTTGCCAGAAAGTTGTGAAGTTAAAAGAATCTCAAAAATTCCGTGTGTGAAACTGGAATTGAACCTGTACATGTACCTGGTGTGTCCTGGCTCGCAGTTGAAAGATAAGCCGCTAAACCACTCAGCCACTACCCATATCTGAAAATATTTATTTAAGAAGATATTTGTTTAACTGTGTAAGGTGGAGAGTGTACTTGTGCATGTCTCACATGTACATGTATTTACTTGTACACATCTTCCTTCTTCTCGGAAGCCTGGCACTTCTTGCCTCTGGATGGACTGGTGTTTACTTTATGTGTTTACACCATGCCTGATAATCAGGCATCATGTTCCATATGAGCTAGTTTAAAGTGCTCAGACATGTAAACTAGTAAAATACATGTACCTGTAATTCAGCCAACTTTTATTTTGATATAGTAATATTTTTTTGTACGTAATAGTGTCATTGGGAAAGTAAAAAAAAAGTGAAGCATTTGAATTTGCTTGTAAAACCTTGTGTTTTCAATGTTAAAGATTTATTTGTTGAGAAAAGGTACATGTAGGCTCTTGATTTGTGGTACAGGTACATGTTATTTTTCTTTGAAGGAACATTTTTTGAAGAGTCAGTCCTCTTTGTTAATAACAATTATTAAGTGTTTTATGAAATGGAAATTAGGCATTAATAACAAAAAGAGAATTAAAAGCTGTGTCAAGTTGTATATGACCCAAACCATTGGACAGCTGTTTTCAGTCCATGCTGTAATCTGTGTCAGACACTGAATGTGTGATAAAAATAATGTGGCATGTAGTTTTCAGGTGAAAATATTTATTTCATGCATAGAGTTATATTTTAAGTTGGTTTTTTTTCTGAATATTGGGTACATGTAATTACAGATGTACTTGTACAGGAAGACCAGTTTCCGGAAAATCCCCAAAGGATAGATCCTTGAGTGGAAGTGGGTTGTGACCTCAGTGTCTATTATGTTTACCTAACCCTCATTCTGTGGCTTGTACACTACCTGTGTGATGTCAGATTATTTATGTGTACCTTAGAGTCTGTAAAAAGTATGTTCTAATGTTGTAGTGCTAAAAATGTTTAAACACTAGTTCCTTTTGATGAAAAGTTTCCTTTATCTTTCAGAGCACTTAAAGTATCCCATAGCAAGGAAAAGGTATTTTGGAAAGTAGAAAAAAAATTCATAGTTGTAATTTTTGGTAATATTTTGGCATTATCTAGAAATGGAAGTTCAGGTGCTTTCATTTTATTGCTGAGGTAAAACTATGTAGGTATGTGTAGCCACACCTTTGTAGACACAACTTCCATAGGCTAGCATTGACAGGCTGTTCGCTAAAAGCATGCTGGTGTATAAATCCGGTGTTTGAATCCTGGTTCTGTTGTAAAGCTGTAGGCGTTTGTGGGAGTTTTAGTGACTAGTTTAATATACATGTATATGATGTACCAAGTACAGATAAACTATTAGATCTACTCTGGTATATCATTGTATATCACGGGTTGAGAGCCTCCCTCACAGCTGAGTAATGCTTTCTATCATCTCCTCTCAGCTCCAGTGACTAATTTCATGGTCCCACAGCAGCAATTATATGCTCAGCTCATTCTGAATATTTTATCAGCCATTACATGAAGTGATTTTGATTGTTCTCTGTTGGACTGTTGGCGGAGCCACTGAGCTATATTCGTCCTGTTCATGAGTCTATTGCCGTCTACAAACATGGAGGTATTTTTGGAGCTGTTAAGACACTGTGTTTCCACTTGTTTTGTCACACATTCCATGGGTGAATGGGAGGTGGTATAAACCAGAACGTTGGGCTCAGACTTCACTTGAAGTGGTCACGGTGATATCCGCATTACACCCCAGCCACTGTAAGAGAGACAGCCAGTGACACATTGTGAAATCGCTAAAGCACAGATCGCTAGCAATCCCACCGTACATCCTTGTCAGTCGCTGAGCATTCAGTTCTGAGCTAGTCTTGATTCACTGTGGAATATTTATTTTGTGCTTAAGATGATTGTCCTTCGTGAGGAAGATTTTCATAAGGTAAGTAGACAAGTGATTTATGTTTGCTAGAAACTGTCAGTCTCAAATAGGTGCAGTATCAACCAAAAAGTTTTTATAAATTGTCATCAAATGTTATTCTCTTCATTTGGGGCTTTCCCTATCAGATGTTTAAAATTTCATTAATAATTTTTTTTTTTTGTATTATGAATGAATGATTATGTCTTTACCAAGTTTAGGCCACATCAACAACATTGCAATCATAAACATGTAGTTATAAATATTGTTACATGTACCCTAAATGACCTTAAATTTTCATCCATCACAAACTTTTCCTGATTCTAAGAGTTCTGTTGGGTTTGGAAAGGGGATTTTAGGTTTGCTTGGAACATGGGATGATATTGTTCTGGAAAATTATTGTACATGTAAGTTTCACCGCCAAAAGTAATATTTTATGGCATTTATTTGCCTCTGAAAATACACTTTTGTGGACAAAATTTTAGGGTACATACATGTACAGTGTTACCTGTATTTGAACATGTACAATTTAGTATGGTTAACAAATATGCATTAGAAACATTAGAATAAATTTGATTGTATTTAATTGCAATTAGAAGGGCACCTGTAAAGAACATAAATGTGCTGTGTAGACATAATGTAATTATGTAACATGGCATGAAGTCTCAAACATTGTAGCGTCACGACATGAATTGTGATGCAGTGTCTTAGCACTTCAGAATGTCGGGTTTGGAACAAAATTGAAAACATGAAGTAGGTCTGTTGTTTTACTGTTGCATGAAACTTTTGTTAATGTCTCTAGGTTATGTTCTAAGTAAAAATGTGTGTAGTAAAAAGTAATAATGAATACATGTGGGGTTTGCACCGAGATGAGGTACATGTACAAATATAAAAACGGGATCATTCACCTGAACAGATATGACAGGAAATGTCATGAGTGGGTTTTTTTTAGCCATTATATATATATATATTGCTTTATAGTTGCCAGAACCAATATAATGTTGCCAGGGGCTATTATAAAGCCCTATTCTCTCCCTATAACATACTGCAGTAGTTTGGACAAGTATACAAGAATACTCCTACATTGTACATGCATCACATAAGAGTGATAGGGTACTCTATGTACATGATGTAACTTTACAGTGTAAGTATATAGAGTTACAGCGACAGCACATGTATTGTACCAGTGGTTTGAAAAGCCCATTGAATGATACCAAGCCCAGTTATTACATGTACATGAACATATCTACCAGCACATCCTTGTTAACTATTTGACCTGTGATATACATGCATGTGTTACGGGGAGATATGCCCCTAGCATTTATGGAAACCTATATACTGTATGTACGGTACATATGAATATAGCAAATTATATGAACTGCCTTATTATCATTATTGTAATTGTAACATTTAATTCTGTTTATGTTGTTAAGTTGCAAACCTCTAATTTCTGTTTCTTGTCTGACGTGTTCTGGTGTGGGTGCATTTTGTGCTGCATCAGGAGCCTCTGTGGCTCATTTGATTAGTGCACTAGCGCAGCGTAATGACCAAGAAGCCTCTCACCAATGCGGTCGCTTTGAGTTCAAGTCCACCTCATGCTGACTTCCTCTCGTACATGAGAAGGTCTACTAGCAGCCTGCGGATGGTTATGGGTTTCCTCCAGGCTCTGCCCGGTTTCCCCTCACCATAATGCTGGCCGCATATAAGTGAAATATCCTTGAGTACGGCATAAAACACCAATCAAATAAATAAATAAATAGATTTATGCTGCATCATTACCATATTTCCTCAAATGAAATTCCATCTTTAAACCTGTAAAATCTTTAGAGCAGAGCCCTTTTTAGAGTGCTGTTGCATTCCCTCTAACATCTACATGTACCTGGAAATATATATACTTCACATTATGGAAAGGAAATCGAGAATTGGGCGTGAAGAAATGCAGTACCCATTATGGCTTAATGTGCATACAGGTGTGACCTCATGTACATGTAAACCTACCATGATATCTTTATATGCATGGAAGCACTCACTACTAATACATGCATTTTATATTGTACTAAATCTGTGATTTTATGTACTCGCGTGGAAAGTAATGGAAGATATAAATATACAGGCAGCATATTGGTGTATAGTTTTATCACGTACATTTAAGTGTTCAAAATTAGACTGAGCCAACCAGTTTAAAATAAGGATGACTTTCAAAGCTTGGTTGGCTTTGAAGTTTGTACAAATCGATTTTTGCTAGGTGTCTCATTTATGTATATATAGTCATGTGGGCAAAAAAAAAAGTGAATCGTGGATTACTAAAATGTTTCGATAAAACTGTTTTACTACTCTCCTAACACAAGTAGATTCATTTGTACATGTATGTGCAGTGTAATCATTTCTTCGGTTGATTAAGTTTCAATTAATCCATGGAAACATTGGCCTTTTAGATTAATTATAATTATATTTCTGGACTGATACATTTGATTCATTTTTGATACAGTTTGATTCCGCTTTAACTGGTGCAGTTTGGTTATTTTTGGTTGTTAGCTGGTAGTTTGATAATCATTCTCTTTGCCACATAGGCCAGTTGACTAGTCAAATAAAGATATGACTAACATTGCACATATAATATGTAGAATTCAACTAATTTCATTTTGAGGCTACATTGTACATGTTATCAGCGAGATTTACTTGGTATCAAGGTAGTGATCATTGGCTTGATAACTTCACACATGTCCTCCGGAAACTATGGGCTGTTATACTGTGAACAGTTATGGATGTCTAATCAAAACAGCACCACCAATTTATGCTTTTAAGTTCTGGTATTTGAAAAATTATTTCAACCATTAAATTGGAACACATCCAGCTGATATACATACTGATGTACAGTGCAGAATTGACTGTATATACTGGTTGTACGTGTTCAGTGTTCATGGAGTGTTATAGTGGGCCTCTGAGAAGAGCCAATTGTTAAATTTAACAGCTAGCCTCATTCATCCAAAACTCTTGACAGTTCATCACTGTGGCATGTAAGTGAACATGAAGTCAGCCATTAAGGCTGAATTAATTAATAAAGGTGTATTCCAGAAATGTTATAAAAATATTTTAAAAATTCTACAGCTCTTATCAAGCTGCTCATTTGGTGATGCCATCTTGCCATGTTGTACCTATCTGGAGCGACGTCACAAAACCTAGGAGCTCTCCTGTATCGTCGGTATTGAGCAATGTGGCAATCAGAAAATACCAACAGAACTCCTGATACCCAACCATATGAAAGAGTATTAGTTCTGTCCCCTTTTCAAAAAAGGGGACAAGGGCCTATGTTATTCTTAGGCTGGCGCTCGGTCTGGGCGATTTTTGTGGGCACAAGTGTCATGTTTTAGCAGCCCTGCTTGACCAGGTCTTTGAGCTGCATTAGGCCTAGCTGGCTGTACTAACATCAGAGAATTTACTGACAATAGCAGGAACTTCTGAATGCTCTAAAAGTCTCTTTAATGTAGATTTCCCAAAGATATTCTCCTAATAAATCGAAAAATAATGCAATGCCAAAGTATTTTCTTTGAGCAATGACTCTCCCAAGGCGGTTTTCTTGCCAGCTTACGGAGACAAGTTACTGCAGCCTCCTGGCCAACGTACGCATTTATAGAATTTTTGACATATTTTTCTGTGATAGCTGTGTTCTATATTCTTTTTTCTATGTATATTATACATGTATAGTGTCAAATTAACATGACATTAGACTGTACTGGCTCATTCTTTTTCTTCTAATTTTAAATTTTATTCTAATAGTAGAGAGAAACTGTTTCCGCAGTACAACTACATACATACAGATGCATGGAGAGTGCTGCTGTTTCTGTATCAGCTCAATGAAATGTTGAGGAAATGTAAAATATTGATAATAATTCTATATATAGCATTATTGGTTGTTTGTGATGTGCTGGTTGATCACATGAACAAAATTATGAAGTTAGGCTGATCGCTGATTTTTTTTCAGCCAAACACTGTCCCATGCATGAGCCACTTGCTGCGATTTACACTGAATGACTGTGTGGCATGGTGGGATATGAAGAAGAAGTTCACATACATAGATATACAGTGTGGGAATGTGTGGTGTTAGCAGTGAACGTTATCAATACAATATACACTCATTAGTCCTCACAAGGTCAGTTACTTGGTAAATTACGTTTAGTGTCCAAAACCTATTGCTGCTTTGGCTGCTACTTTTAAGTCAAGAGGTTTGTCAGGTGCTCAGGTAAGGCCAGTTTTTTACTTCAAAACTTCATGTTGTTACAAGTAACAATACTCTTATTTCCTCCACTCATAAAACTGACTGTCATTTACCCATCGCCTTTACTCTGTTACCTGTGTGTATGTGTTTTACCTTCGTTAGCGTTTCCGGTTAATATATTTGGTGGAGTTCAGCTGTTGCCTTACCCCTCATGCGCTTGTGCGCTAGCTTTTCTGAGTTTTCTCGTTACATTTGGTGGAGAAGTTCACCCGTTGCCTCACCTGTCATTAGACTTGTACGTTACCTTTGCCATGTTTTCTTGTTACGGTTGGTGGAGAAGTTCACCCGTTACCTCATCTGTCATTAGACTTGTACGTTACCTTTACCATGTTTTCTTGTTACAGTTGGTGGAGAAGTTCACCCGTTACCTCACCTGTCATTAGACTTGTACATTACCTTTACCATGTTTTCTTGTTACAGTTGGTGGAGAAGTTCACCCGTTACCTCACCTGTCATTACACTTGTACGTTACCTTTACCATGTTTTCTTGTTACGGTTGGTGGAGAAGTTCACCCATTACCTCACCTGTCATTACACTTGTACGTTACCTTTACCATGTTTTCTTGTTACGGTTGGTGGAGAAGTTCACCCGTTACCTCACCTGTCATTACACTTGTACGTTACCTTTCCCATGTTTTCTTGTTACAGTTGGTGGAGAAGTTCACTCGTTACCTCACCTGTCATTAGACTTGCACATTACCTTTCCCATGTTTTCTTGTTACAGTTGGTGGAAAAGTTCACCCATTACCTCACCTGTCATTATACTTGTACGTTACCTTCCCATGTTTTCTTGTTACAGTTGGTGGAGAAGTTCACCCGTTGCCTCAACTGTCATTAGACTTGTACGTTACCTTTCTCATGTTTTCTTGTTACAGTTGGTGGAGGAGTTTACCCGTTGCCTTACTCCTCAGGGACAGGTGGCATCGGCCATAGAATGGAAGACGGCTGTCAAGTTTTTGATGGCACGCAAGTTTGATGTGCGCCGAGCTGTCGATTTATATCGAATGCACGAGGTATGTTAGTTTTACTTGTACTGTATAATTCTAATGTATGTTTGAAATTCATGTCACCTCTGAAATATGTGTAAGTTCTATACAGATTTGATTTCTCTGATCAAAAGAAGAAAAAAAATCTGAGCTCCTGCCTACAGTTGTCTATGGTTCTAAATATTCTGTGTATTAAAAAAGTCTTTAAAATGCTGGTCATTCTTTGTAGATATGAAGACAGAGTGTTGATCAGTTTCAGTTTGAGTTCAAAGGGCATACCTGCTCATACATCTAACTGTTTGAGGCATGGCTGAAAGATTTAAAACCCATTCAGTTTGACTTGTGTTGTGAAGATTTCTCATGATGTTTATACAAGTTTGTCAGACTGTGCATTAGTTTGTACCTGACAGCATGTGATTTGATGCCTGACATTGTCCTTCTCATACTCCTTATTTTCAAGATTACCTTGAGGGAAGTTACCCGACATGGCCTTTCATCTTACAGACATCTGTGACATTTCAATAAATGTGTTCCATTGTGAATCCTTGGCAACGCATCCATCAAAAAAAAAAAAAAAAAAAAAGAAATTTTGAAAAAAAAGGCTGCAATATTTTTATAGTGTGGTGCCATGAGGAATGTTGATTAGGCAGATTTTTTCTGGTTAACTGTGTAAATGAATATGACGTGTACATGTATAACGTGTAAGACCAGGCAGTCGCAATCCAAATATGTGACGGAATCAGATGGGTATACATATAAAAGTATATTGTGAACAAGATTCTTGATTTTTGAGACCATGCATTTGGAAGGGTTCATAGTTTAATCCGTTACCACTGGTTTTGAGGACAATCAGTGCTGGTCCATTGGCTCTGATTGTCAATAGTTTTCCCAGCATTTTCTGCCTAATGACAATGTACCTGTACTCTGTGAATAGTATCGAATGTATTTTTAGAAGCTCCTAGATCGATTGGTTTGTAACTTAACAAGCAATTTTGTTACGCAAATGTCATTATCTGATCAACTATTGCCAAGAGACATTAAAGCTTTATTGGCCTTGCTCTTGCCTGGAGTGGCTTCACTTTAACATATAGCTTAATGTGATGCCGAAAATAGTTGTGGTGGGATAATGTGCTGACTGGTTCAACATTATGACCGTCATGCGTCAAGTCTTCCTCTCGATGTACAAGTATGTCACTAGTGTCTAGCTGTTGCCAGGAATCTGCTCAGGTTTTAAAAGAAAACCTTTTTTCTTTCAAGTCGTAAACTGAGATTTTACCCAGAGAATGTTTTTTGGAAAGCAGACGTAAAATTTGTTAATGCTTCACAGTGAATATGGCTAGAGCAATCCATCCCACATTTATGTGCTGAGGTGGCAAACTTTGTACCTGTAAAGTTTTTCAGGATATCAGCAAACAATGTTTGAAATGTTGGAAGTTTTAAAATATTCAAGAATGTTCCATTTATGCGACTACAGTTAGGTTTATTGGTAGAAAAAAACATGCAATGTCTAGAGGAAGTGATCACACCAACCAGTTGTGGCTGTACCCCACAAACCATGAAACCATAGCCGAATCATTAATACTTTTTTCGAGCTGGCATACACACATCGTAGAAGTATGTGTGTAGAATATCCTACCATTGCAGGTGATCAGGTCCGTGAATTTTACCACGTGTTTTACTCTTTATCTGGTTTTATTCTTGTAAAGAAAAAAAAATTCAGACAGAAAAAATAGATAACACCAGAACGGTGTGAGATTGACGGTGTTATTGATTTCTTTGCTGTACAAGCAAAGCTACCTCAGGGCTAAAAACTGACATTAAGCTTGATTGGCTGCACTTAATTATTTATATCTCTGTCTTTAATCAAAGTTTTTTTTTTTTCGAATTTCAAGATCCAAGAATAGGCTTGAGAGATTTGCTGAAATAGGTCATTCCAAAATGCTACTTTTCTAAGATATCTGCACAGAATTTAGCTAGGACATAGCATAGTCAGATATCATGGACAGGAATAAAATTTCATACGACTGGATGAAATGGTTGTGTTCGAATGAAGGATTGGTTGTGGTGTATTAAGGGTCATCTTGTTGACAAACATTGCTGCATCATTTCTTGCTGATGTTCCCTGATGCTGTACTCAGCTTTGGAAGCTGTTGAGATTAGAAGTTTAAGGGGTCAAGAGAAGGATATATGTATCTTATATGCTTGTCATTTACAACTGATTGTCTTATAGAATTATATGGTGTCTGTCAGTGAACTTTTGAGTGAATCACAGTACTTGCTGTGTATCTGAAGAATCTTACAGCTTTTAAAATTGAGATGGTCACATCTATGTTGGGTACCTTCCCTTGGCACAGAAGCAAAAATGGATCCCCATTTGTAGGAGGTATTGGTTTTTCATGTGGTTACAAACATTACAGCTACAAATCCTCTTCACCCAGAGCATTTTAAGTCATTTGCCCAAAAGTGTACAGAAAATGTATCACTGGCTAAATTTCACAGGGTTATTTCCAGTTTTGTGATATACAAATGAAGAACTTCATAATGGTTAGAGCATCCACCTCAAAGTCTAGAGACTAGGGATCAAACCCGGGTTGGGTCATACCAAAAACTTTTAAAATGGCACTTGTTGCTGCCTCACTTGGTGCTCAACACTGAGAGGAAATGGAAATTTAAAAAAATATTCTTAAGTAAGATATGTTTCAAAGAATTAGCAATCAGGAAATGTCTACTTCATTGACCAACACACATGAAGTTTTAAACCAGTTGGAACATGACAAAGAAAATAACTCACAAATAGGTGATTTACTTATTACATAGACTTATCAGTGGTAACTTCAAAAGTATGCAAGTGGTTTGGGAAATGATCTTGCTGATTAGTTAGCCCAAGAAGCTTCTTCCTTTGTGCACTCTATTGTTGCTTAAACTACATGTATTAGCTGTAGTTGAGCCCATGGGACTGGAGTGTATATATTGTACACTGTATTTCACCTATTTAAGTCCAGCATTTTTCAAGTGACACGTTTTGCTTGATTCTGTTTGATTCATCCGCTTCATAAGGCCACTTAAAGGAGAAGAAAACTTAAAAACATGACACTGTAGGCTGAAGAGCACAATTTTGTCTATCTGGTGGTGCCTGCTGCATAATTTTGTGATTTTTCTTCACCATACACGTGAAGTCTGAAAGTGGCAAAGCTGGCATAAATCGCTGAGTTCATCACTTCTTCCATCTTTAACACCCTGTAATTTATGGTGGGGTTGTGTTGCCTCTCAGCCAGTGAGAATCGTTAAAACTGCCGGCTTGTTCCTGTAAACTTGGAACACACGTCCAACATTCCGGTTTCCCGATCGTCAAGTGGAGAACAAACTGTACTGTTTGCTACCTTCTGGGAAGAAGAGTTCTAGTGGAAATGTACGAACTGTACTTTTCCGGTTTCCGACGGCTTTTCTCCTCCTAACACAGAAGACTTCAGGACCAGTTCCTCGGCAACAGGGAGTTGCCCACAGCGGATTTTGGCGCTGACATTATTTAAAATTTATCAGCTTGAGGTACATATTAGAATTTTTTACGGCATGGACCTGCGAGGAAATGCATACTCTTTCACTCATTTCAATGGTATTTGTTTGATATTTAAATTTTCTTCTCCTTTAAGACTTTTTTGACGAGGTTTAATTTCTTATCAGAAATGTTGAAAAGTTGGCATCCATAGGCCTTCATATATATGCTTCTGAAATTGCATTTAAAGGCAAAAGTGTAGATGACCTACGGTAACAGTTAGATTGGGATATTAGGTGAAACATGGTAAGATTGGGATATGGGGTACACTATGGATGGTAGGGAATACATGTTTCTTCACGTGTTGATGTACATACATATTGGATGTGCAAGTTATGATAACTCATACATATCATGTTGATGTTTGTAGCCTATTAAAAGACTTATGGAAATTGGAATGCATGAGCCATGCTTCATCTTGTGAAGAATAAACTGAACAAGCTATACACTGTACTAGCTATGTTTGGCACAACTATTTTTGTTTTAATTGTGCAACAACAGCTCCTCTGTGTCTCAGTCTTACTTCATGTATACGCTCCCATGTAATCAGGCCTAATTATGAAAATATCCGTAATTACGAGTTACATTTAGTACTGGTGTTTGTCTGACCACGCAGAGACAGATTTGTTCCCATAAACATTTCCTGTCATGGATTTGGGGCTATTTTTGAGCAGAGTTTCCGGTGTTTACCTTAGTGTCCAGGTTAATACTATTTCTAGAGGCTCATTTACGACACATCATGTAAATATATATATACATGTATACATGTGAGAAATGTGTTGCTTAGTCTGCGTGAGGCATGTCAAGGCTGGTCATGATGGCTGTGTGTATAGGGATGTATTTGTACAGTAGAGACGTGACAGTTTCTCACCTGTGGATAGGTGTGCTCTACGTACCTGGACATCTGATGCACCAGGTACGCCAGGATGCTCACGCTCCTCATACACAGTGGCCAACCACGATTTTCATCAATGGGTGAAAGAATACTTGTATATATAAAAGCCTGTATCATCTAAGACCTTTGCAAGACACTTTGGTGTGATCTGCTGTTCATTTTTAAAGGATAATAATTAATTTGGTGTTTTGTGTTTTAATTTGATTTTGAAAATATTGATTTCAAAGAATTTCAGTTTTTGTCTCCTCGTTGTTATTGTTGCAAGCAGCACTGTTAAAAGGACATTTATGTGATTAGTCAAGGTGTGTGGGACATACATGTAAGATTCAGGTCCTTTTTGGCACTCTGTGATTCAACAGCTTTTGAATGAATTGTTATACGTACATGTTTACATTTGAATGCCCTAAACACTTCTGTATGAGCACAAATCTCGTCTATGATTAACTTGCGCGTTTTTCCTGGTTCTGAGAGTTCTATTGAGAATAGAAAGATGTTTTGAGCTGTGCTTGGAACATGGGAAATGATTTAAGGAAATGAATTCCAAGAATCTGGGTCGTGATATCTTAGAATGTAATATTAACAGGATGTTTTCAAACTTCAGTCGACCACATCCTGTTTTCTTTTACATGTAAGTTGTATTACAAAACTAAAAGAACACAGAGTTGTTTCATTATCACTTTCTTTAGCTGAAGTGAGGCGTATTAATGTGGGTAGGTTCTTCCCTCTTAATGCCGTCCTTTATCGTGCTTTGGTTTCAATGCAGTAAGTGTTTAAAATAATGCAGTCCAATTTTGATTACATTGTAAATCAGATACAGTTTAAAAATTAACCTGATCCATGCGAAAGTTTTGCATACTCTAATTCTTCAATCTTTTCAAACATTGTTTTAACCAGTACTTTAAAACATTCGGAGAGAACTATGAGTGTAGAGAAATACTTTGCATAGTTTAATGACGCTTGCATCAGGAGTGACACAAACAAATCATTTTTAGGGACATTTTCATAATGATTCGTATTGTATGCATTAATTCCAATGAAAAAAGTTCTTTAGCGGTTGACTAGCTTGAAGATTTACGGTATTTAACACTTTCCATGAATGTGATTGGTGGTTGGTTTCTCGAGAATAACTGCTCCAAATATTATAAGATTTTTATAAAAGTTTGTGTTCAGGTTCATTTTGTGACGTCCCAGATCAAGTTGGAAAACCAGCTAGCTTCATGGATGACTTCTATGTATTTAGTATAAAATGACGTAATACATAAATGACTTCTTAATTTGGGCACCCTTTTAATAGGCTGATTTGGGCTGAAATATATTTGACATTAAGAATTCATAACTTACTATTTTATGTACTTGTATCAAACTCAGGTGTGAACATTACTTGTAAATCTAAAACACCAATCAAAAAAAAAAAAAAAAAAACATTTAAGTTAAATCTATCAGGCCGTGTTCTCCATAAATTTGGGATTTTTAAAATATATGCTGTAATTTGGACATCTGTAAAGGTTCAAATTTGCTCTTGTATTTGACCCTGCTTGGGGTATAAATTTTTGGAATACGGTTGATCATTTTAGTACACCATTTAATACATGTACTGTTTATGAAATTACATACATATATAGTAGAGAGCAAGCTGATGAACAAGGACCTCATGACTTTGATTTTAGGCAAGATACAGCACGTACTTGTGTATGTATCTTCAAGTGAAATGTTACATTTTTTCACATTATATACCCATATTTGTACATCAGTTTATCGCAATTGAAGAACTCCCATGCTTGCTTTGTGAGAACATGAGACATCAAATTGTCATATATCTGTAAGACTGCCAATAAGAGTGTACTTTTAGTACACTAGTATGCAGTGTTATTTTCATTTTTAACAAATGTGGGAAAAAGGATTCTAAAAACTGTACTCAGTGAAGGGTTTAAAGAATTAGTCATATCCTGAAAGGTGGTGTATTTAGTTGTGTGATATATGCCAGTCACCCTCATAACAGATCATCTGCCAGATGTAGGAAGGTCTGTCAGCAAACTGCAGATGGCCATCGTTTCTCTCACCATAATGCTGGTCGCCCATCGTGTAAGTGAAATGTTCTTGAGTACGGAATAAAACATCAATCAAATGAATAAATAAATTAAAGCTCACTGTCCTGGTATTATGAAAGCAGACATGAAATTAGTGAAAAATAGCCTTTTCAGTCCACCATGTATATGACTATTGACACACCCCGACTTCTCTTCTGCAGAGCATTCGTACCAGGGAAGGGTTCCACTTGATCAATGCTTCAGATGAAGATCTCCGTAAAGAACTAGATACTGGAAAACTCACAGTGCTGGTAAGGACATTTATGATTTGAAGAGCAAATCCTATAAGATTTTGGCCATCCAAGTTAAAATGAATTTGTCAACTTTTCTCACCAGTTTTGCTTATGTGTAGATCTACATGTGTGTCTAGTGTAACATACATGTATTTCATTCATTCTTCTCCTCCATCATTAAGTGTCCAAAACTTCCAGTCTTTCTCCCTGTAGAATTTCAGAGTTTTGCTTATCAGCTGTGAAATCATTTTATTTATGTTAAACTTATGCCAGCAAAAAATGGTTGCTTGTCCACGTTTTTCTGTAGTTCTATTAACATGCATCTTCTGTACCTGGTTTATCGATAGTTGATACCTTTTTTCAGTTGAATAAGTTCATAAATAACAAGTTGTTGACTGTCTGTGTGTGTTTGTGTTACAGCCGAGTCGTGATCTAAATGGAGCAGCTATAGCCTTGTTCACAGCCCGCCAGCACTTCCCACCTCTCTCCACCCACCAGCTTGTTCTCAAAGGACTGGTCTACCAGCTAGATGCCGCCTTAGAAAGGTACCTCATTTTTTCTATGTGACTGAAATGGAAATCTGAAAATAAACAGAATTTAATCTTGTCATTTTTCTGTCATCTTGGTCTGTATATAACTTTGAAAGATGTACATGTATTGGGTTTGTATGGTGACCTATTTACTGCAGAGAACCACTTTGAATGTCTTGACAGGGTTTTAGAATCTTTTGGATAGAACTTTTCACAAAACATGCAGCTTGATCAGGGGTATTGAGCATTGCATCATCACTTTTTAGCCATTGTTCTTTTGCATTGTCTCTTGACTTTTTATTGCAGTTGCAAAACCAATTCAGATTTTTTAAAAAAAAAACTTAAATACAAATTCATTTTTGAGGTTAAACTTCTTAATGTTTATTCCATAGTGGGATGTTCATGAGAAGGTCTTGTTTTGACCAAGACTAGAAAACTTAAAAAAATGACTCAGTGTAAAACATTATACTTTTGATATTTGTATAGTTATAAAGTACATAGTTATAACTGGATCGGTGCACCTTGAGGCATTTGAAAATTAGTTTTGTGATTTTCGTGGAATCTCTTTAGTTGAGCTATTTATGAACAATTTTATCCGTTTTGCATGTAGAAAAGAATACAAAGAGAATGTCTCCAGAGTTATCCCCCTTGAAAAGCTAATCTTTGTTGGCAAGCCTAGCGTACATGTAGATACAAAGGTGCAATGTAAAGGTCATCAATCTTGCATTTTGTACATGTGTGTCTCATTATAGCATGTACATGCTTATGCTTGAATGGTAACCCAACTCATTTTATTCCATTACAGTACACTGTCGATGTTGGTTCTGTTTCTGTTCTTTTTTTTTTTCTGAATGCAAAATTTTCGGAAATTGATGATAAGTGTTATTTGAAGTTGTGTTCTAAGGAATCAACATACATGTAATTTACAGACCTTGTTCTGTGTCACTTTGAACAATTATTGTGTTTTTTGCCTTTTCAGTGTGGAAACGCAGAGGAATGGTCTGGTGTTTATATATGATATGACGGATTCTAAATACAGTAATTTTGATTATGAGCTCAGCATCAAAATATTAACTATGCTAAAGGTGAGTTTATCAAGAAAGACCTTATAGCAGGTTATAGAAAAACCACCCTAATTCTTCAACCTATGCAGCCGCCTCTGCAACCAATATTTTGAAACATTCTGAGAGAACCATGGAGTGTAGTAAAATTATTTGTTCAATTGCATCTTTAGTAAGACAAACAAATCAGTTTAACGTCATTTTCTTAATAACTGTATGCATAATTTCCACTAAAAAAGTACTTTATTGGTTGAAACGTTGAAGATTTACAGTATAGGCTTCAAGGTTATGCTGTTTTCTTTACTATTGGACTTTGGTGAAAGACAACTCGATAAAAGTATTGTCCATTACTGTTTATGACCCTAATGATTTGTTTTTTTTGATTGGTGTTTTACGCCGTACTCAAGAATATTTCACTTATACGACGGCGGCTAATGATTTGTTAAGAAATGACAAGATGTCACATACTAAGAGTATGTCTGATTTGCTGTACCAGTTGCACCATGATAAGGCCACTGAAACTAACAGCAAAATTAGTGACCAACCTTACAGCATTTGAGCCCATATGTCTTGATGCAGCCTTCAAAATATAGGAACTCCACAGAAACCCCTCTGGTAGCCAATGGATGAATGGGACATCAAATGAGAACTCAGGCTGTTTTGTGGCTAAAATATAATAGATCTCTGAGTACATGTGCAGATATACAGGCTTTGTATGCATATTTGTTTTACAGCTGCAGTGCTTCTGAATCGACTGAGTGACAAATACGTGTAAATAAGCTAAAACCCTTGCAAGTCAAAACAAGAAACATTTGAAAAGAAGATTTAAGATCCAACTGGTTAAACTTTTTTGATGGAATTACTATGTCTCACCTAAAGTTTGGTGCATTAAATGAACTTTCAGAAGCACATGGTCTTAAAATGATGCTCTTGATTCCAGTACTTAAGTTTTTCTGATAAGAAATTAATCAAACTTCACAAGAAACTCTTAACTGGTTCTGTCAGGTGGATAGGCAATGTATGAATGAATGTGTCACCTGAGAAACTTAATAAAATATAAATCTTTTATATTTTTACTAAATTTGAAAATGTTTAATTAGAATTACTCTATTAAGCAATTCTATATGTAGTTCATTGATGTCTGATAGGTCAACATGTGTGTTTATTCCGATGATGATAAGCTCTTACTCATTTGATGTTTGTTTCAAAAAGAAATTGAAATTACTTTAGCTTAACATAATTTATGTAACATGCATGTAACAGCTTCGACTGAGAGAGACACTTAACTGATTGTCCCATCTTTAGTATGCATGTATACCTCCTCCCTTCCTCTCTGATAGGTTCTTGAGAATGAGTAGGCAGATTTGGCTCACTAAGCCTGGATCAGTGAGGATTATCTCTCAGCAGGGGATGTCATGATCACTGGTTTAAAGCCACAAGATTACTAAGCTTAGTGCTGTCCTAATTGGCTGATCTTTGCAAGTTATATTTAGCCATGCATCCACTCATATACTGTATTTGTACATTTTAAACAATTTGAATGAGATGTTAAATTTACAAGCAAACCTTTACTCAAACTGAGGCTGTCATACTTTTAATACAGTTTTAATCTTGACACTTAGCATCCTCGAGCAGAGAACTAATGTCATGTGTGTTAGCCTGACCTTGTCATGGTGTGACTGTTCATTCAGTTGATCTTGGCTTTTGTCCCTGTGTGATCATGAGGTGGATTACCACAGCGTGTGAACAGTGTGTGTGGTTTACTTTTTCCCCCTTCTTCCTCTTCACACTGAACCATTACCCAGCACCCCTGTGTAGCGCACACATTTATCCCTAATGTTGTAGTGTAGTAGAGCTTTACCTACACTCTAAAGCTGATGTAATTTGTCAGCTGAGCACCTACATGTACATCCACTAACCCAGCAGTACATGACCTGTTGTTGTTGTTACAGGGTGGGTATCCAGCCAGACTAAAGAAAGTATTAATAGTCACCGCACCTCTCTGGTTTAAAGCACCTTTCAAAATCCTGCGGCTCTTTGTTCGAGAGAAGTTAAGAGACAGGGTAAGTTCATACCTGGAAAACTGAGAACTGGTGTTAGAATGTTTTGACTTGCTTAATTTGGAAAGGTCAGTGGCAGTTTTTCCCCTGTATTTCTGAAGATGTTCTCAGCCATATGAGATGTATGTAATTTGTACAGTTACAGTTCAGCCAGATTGATTTTAAATATCATTAAAATTTCATAAGACTTATGAGATTTCATAACTTTGCTTGTTTTCCCTTTATGTTCATTTAGATGTACATTCTAATAACTTATTGAATAGCGAATGTATTTTTTTTTGTTTGTTTCGTGAACAAGATGTGTATCTTATTTCAGTTTCATTGAATATATGAGTTCTATTTCCTACATATGATATGTTCCTATGGGGCATCACAGACTCAGACAGTTAAAGTTCCGCCTCACTATGACTGTCAGGCTCTGCACTGTTGTGCTGTTTTGTTTTGTTTGTTTTTTTTTGTATAAAAAAAGTGTTTTTAAAGTTTTACTTGTAAATTGTGTAGGACAGCTTGTATAATTTGAAGGCAATCAGGTGTTATAGCTTACATGTTTATGTTTGCCAGGTGTTTACTGTGAACAAGTCCCAGTTGCCCAATCACATCCCCCGAGACAGTATTCCTGAGCACCTGGGTGGAGGTTTGAAGATTAATCATAAAGCATGGCTACAGGTCTGCTTGTTAGTGGCTGCCAATCAGAACCCCGATATGGACAGCTATTTTATCAGCCGGGGTCTTCACGGATCGCTACGCCAGACCAGTATGTCAAGTGTGTCCAGTGACACGGACAATAACGTTGTGTTCAGTGATTTCGAGTCAGAGGGCTCACGTGAAACTGTAAGTGAAAAACACAACCACGAGGAGCGCGAAAAGGAAATGCATGATGCTCTGTTCTTGAACAGTGACACTGAAAAGGAAGTGGCTGTGGAAAAAGAGGACTCACAACATTTCAACTACAAAAGGAGCGGTCTGACAGAAGCCAGCAGGAAGCGCTCCTCAGACAGCTCCCCTTCAGACTCTTACCCCGGGGACGTTCCCCCACCCCCACTTCCCAGGAAAAAGCGCCCTCCATCGGGGCCCAACATTTTAGAAGACTCTATTCATTTGCCAGATTCAGGAGGCATGACTCTAGAGGAGCTTATCAATCACATAAAGACATTACGCAAGAGTGGGCTGTTCCAAGAATATGCAAAAATCAAAATGGAAGCACCCGCTGGAACGTTTAATACTTCAAAGTAAGTAAAAGTGTAGATTAGAGATGTTTGACACTGTTCTTCATGTACTAGAGCTGATATGTAAAGGTATATGTGTGTAAATTATTGTTACTCGCTGATGTACATACATGAATTTGATGTATGATAGCTCATTACCCCGGGTCAGATCCGGATCGGGTCATACAGAAGACTTTAAAAATGATACTTGCTGCTGCCTTGCTTAGTGTTCAGCACTGAGAGCCTTGAGCAAGGAAACATGACTGGCCGGCCCCCGTTTTAATATTGACTGGATGGGGTAACGGTGTCGTGTCTGGTGTCTGCGGCATGATACTTCAGTGGCATCTGCACTCTAGCGGCATGAACTCGCCCTGCCACAAGAAGGCAAAACGTATATGTTGACACACCTGTTGACTCCTCATCGTCATATGAATGAAAAATTGTTAACTAGGACATAAATATTAATTATTCTTCTCTCTGTTTAGTAAGGAGATTAAATTCATTTTGTCCTTAAAATTTAGAATATTTTCTGATTTTAAGATGTTGTTGCAAATCAAACTACATGCCTGTACTCCAGTAATTTGTTTACAAAGTGGTGATCACATATACTGAATAACACTGCTGTAAATTACAATACAAATGTAATACATTACAATCAAATGTTGATGAATATTATATCTTTGTTGAATTCAAGCTCTGAACATCTGCAGTTATGATCAAAGTTCTGGTAAAAATAAAAAGAAGATAAGAAATCAGAGAAGACAACATATATATGTAATGAGCATAGGATATCACATGTATGGTCAGATGTCTTGTGACTAATGATATTCGTATGTTTCTTTTACTTGGATAGAGCTAAGCACAACTTAGCAAAGAACCGCTACACAGATGTGTTGTGTTTTGATCACTCACGAGTGATTTTACCCACGACGGATGATGATCCCAGCACGGATTACATCAATGCTAACTTTGTGGATGGCTACAAACAGAAAAATGCCTACATCTCCACGCAAGGTGAGTTTACACCCTTTGTTGTGGTTATATCAAATGGAATAAAAGCTGTGTGATGGGGAGATTTTGTCTACACCCAGACAACTTTGTACATGTACTGTTTTCTTGAGTATCAAGTCTGTAAGTGTAGTCAGAGGATGTAAAGAAGAGGGGTTATAGTGTAAATAGTGTTTACCACAGTCAAACCTTAGTGATTCTGTAAGGTAGCCTGGATTGGAAGTTGGAGACCATGTGATCACCTTAGCATGAGAAAATGAAATGACCATCTCATGTTGAAACATAGAGAAAAAGGCCTGTTTGTTACATTCCCTCAGTGACCAGTAAACCCTAGTTGTACAAGAAAACATCACATAAGCTTTAATACTATAGGATTACTCAGACTGTCTGGAAATCTGAAAATTTGACAAATCCAATAAATACACTCTCACTAACAGTGATTCTAAAACAGGCATCTTTTTATGTTAGAACATTGGGACTATAATTCTTTTCTCACCATGCTTTGTGTTACTGAGATCACATGGCCTCTGGGCCGTCTTACGGAAAGTCACTTTATAGCATGTTAAGGTTTAATTTGAACTGTTGTATACAGACATACATGTGTTCAGTAGATTAGAAGACATTCGTTGAAACTGATAATGAAATAGAATACATGTGAAGCAAACGTGAAATGATGCTTTAGTTTATCTGTCCCAAAAGTCATGATCGTGCTGGTAGCCAGTGTCCCTTTCTCTGGGGATGATGTCTTTCATTCTAATGGTCAATGATTTATATCTTTTATGGCTAAGATTTCCATCTTGTTTCAAGTTTCTCATCCCATGTAATACATCTTCCTCATTGTAGGACCACTTCCAAAGACATCAGGGGACTTCTGGAGGATGGTTTGGGATCAACAGACTCGGGTGGTCGTCATGACAACAAAGTTAGTAGATGTACTGAAGACGTTCCCTAAAATAATAAAGTGCTTGCAGCAGACTAGGACAAAATCACCTTCTCTGTGGAAGATTTAGAATTGATATCTGCTGATTTGCCATTAGCCCACACCAATCTTAATTTTTGTTTTATAGGCAGAATCACTTTTCGCTGTTAGCAAAGGATAAAAAACCAGGAAAATCATAAAATATCAAGATCAGACAATATAAAAAGGTTTTATTTTTGTTCCATGTGTGAATTTTTTAGTGTCCGCTCACCCTTAAAGCACAGAATAAAGGTGATGTTGCCTTACCTATACCTTTACGATTTATGAATCTATGAACGAGATCAGGTAAATGTAAAAGTGTAGAGCTTTTCCCTAATTAGGTAATGATTGTGTAGCTGGCATTAGTGATGACATACTGTGTAAATGACTGATTTGTTATGTTGACAGAGCAGTAGAGAGGGGACGTATGAAGTGTGGTCAATACTGGCCTAATGAAGAGGAGACCGATGACCAGTATAGTGAATTCCTGGTGTGCAACCGAGCAATCGAACAATACAGAGACTATACAGTCACCTCTCTCATCTTACACAATACAAAGGTAAGAGCCCTAGCTGAACTAGACCATCCATAAATGTCATATATCATGTGATGGTAACAGTGTCAGGCAGTGGGGCATTGTTTACACTTGTACTGCTCAAAAACAGAGACAGGGCAGTAGGAGATAACTAAACCACACCACATATTTTGTGTAATTTCAGTAAAGGTGGTTGTTTTTGTTTAGGGTTTTTTTTTTGGGAGGTCGGGTGGGGGGGTTAAGTGCAAAGGGTATAATCAAACAGTATGACTCAACGTGACGAGGAGCTTGTTTTACCCCTCTGACTAGACAAGCAGGCTGTTTTGTAATTGGCATTGTTATTGGGATCATTTCTCAACTGTTTCCAAGCTGTCATGCTTGTGAACTAGCTCTTTGCCTTACGAACACAATGCCCGTTTTCCTCCCACCATAATGCTGGCCATCGTATAAGTGAAATATTCTTGAGTACAGCATAAAACACCGATCAAATAAACAAATAAATTATGGTCATACATAAAAGGAAATATTTTGGAAAAGAACAGCAGCTTACTCAAACTTGTTTTACTTGTTCTTCATTGTGACCATGATCCAAAATTCATTGCCAGAATGCGGTAACATGTAACATAGCTTGTAAGAGCTGCTTTTCTTTAAGCATACATTGCAGCCATTAATTCCTCAACCTTTTCCCACACAAAAGAGCAACTTTTAGTGTGATTTGAGCACATTTTTAATTTGATTTTTGAGACTAAACTACGCTTGTTCAATTTCAAGTCGAAGTATGAATTTAGCAGTCTACACAGGAAAGTGCCTTCAGACTATCCTTTAATAAACATCACGCAGATAGATTGAAGAATTACACTGACAGAAGTGTGCCTTATATAATGAAATTGCAGTCCTTGACCAGCCTGTAATGTGTTGTATTGGTCATTACAGACGGAGGAGTCCAGGGAAGTTATACACATACAGTTCACAGGCTGGCCAGACTATGGCATACCTCACTCCGCTTCGGCTTTCCTAGACTTCCTGTTCAGCGTCAGAAAATACCAAAGCGAATGTACCAAGGTCATGGGGTCAGCGTGGAAAGGTCACCCGATGGGCCCGCCTATTGTCGTTCATTGTAGTGCTGGGATAGGTAGAACAGGTACGTACAAGTATGAGGCTCATATATTCATGTAATAAGTACATGAAAACAAACATTGTGGCTGTTGCTAATGGATGGTCTGTGATGAGATTTTTCATAGTGACAATGCCAGAATGTTGATTGATAATGTCTTCAGTATACATAGCTATAGCATATATGCCCCTCCCCCACCATCCCCCCAACCAACTTCCAAATTTAAATGACATGCACGTTTGTAAACAAAAAGCAAAACTAAAGGCAGAATCTTAAGTAATCGGCCTGCCACATGGCTTCACTTTTCATGTTTTCTTTTCAGTAAAGAAGTAAAGATACTTTGCAAAAATCAAAGTCTCAGCGAGGGCCCCTGTGGCTAAGTTGGTTAGCGCGCTAGTGCAGCGTAATGACCCGGGAGCCTCTCACCAATGCAGTCGCTGTGTGTTCAAGTCTAGCTCATGCTGACTTCATCTCCGACTGTGTGTGAGAAGGCCTGGCAGCAACCGCCGATGGTTGTGGGTTTCCTCCGGGCTCTGCTCAGTTTCCTCCCACCATAATGCTGGCCGCCGTAGTATAAGTGAAATATTCTTGAGTACGGCGTAAAAACACCAGTCAGATAAACCTCTCAGTGATGCATTGATGAGGCTGGCAGCTGTGTTGAGTTTAGCCCACATTTAAAATTTAAAAACCAGGGAATTTTTGTGTGAATGTTACAGTGCCTGTGTCTCAGACACCTGAGGATTGTTGTCATAAATCTGCATTCTGCACTTACTTCTTGCCAACAAAAAGAGGATTATGAATTTATTTTCTTGCCATTAAAAAGAGGATTATAGATTTGTTTCGTTCCATCAGAGGTTATTATGGGTTTATTTCGTACCATCAAAGAGAATTGTGGTTTATTTCTTGCCTTTAAAAAGAGAATTATGGATTTATTTCGTTCCATCAGACAGGATGATGGATTTATTTCTTGTCATCAAAAAGAGGATTATGGATTTATTTCTTACCATCAAAGAGAGGATTATGGGTTTATTTCTTGCCATCAAAAAGAGGATTATGGGTTTATTTCTTACCATCAAAGAGAGGATTATGGATTTATTTCTTGCCATCCAAAAGAGGATTAGGGATTTTTTTTTGCCGTCAAAGAGTATTAGGGATTTATTTCTTGCCACCCAAAAGAGGATTAGGGATTTTTTTTTGCTGTCAAAGAATATTAGGGATTTATTTCTTGCCGTCAGGAAGAGGATTGCTCTTGTATCACATCATGCTGCATGTAGCATCACATCACGCTAGGGTGCCAGCTTAGAGTCCCATGAGATGGACAGTTCTTGTTCACCCCGACATGTGTAATTCATGTAGACAAATAGTCCCTACCCACCAAGTTTTTTTCGTAATAATGTGTTTATTGTTTATTAATCAGTATTCATAGACTTGTCAGATTGTTTTGACTTCTTACATACAAATATAGGTGAGACGTATGGATAAGGACATGATACAATCATGCATCAACATGATAACCATAAATTTGATATTGGTATAAACCATGAGTTCTGATTATATTTTCAGGTACTTTCATCACAATGGACATAAATCTTCATCGCCTTCACGATGAAGGTGTGGTGGATATCCACGGGACAGTGTGCCGGATCCGCTCCCAGAGAGCCTTCAGTATCCAGATGCCAGATCAGTATGTCTTCTGTCACTTGGCCATAATTGAGTATGCTCAGGCAGAGGGCCTTCTGCTCAATGAGGTGGACTTGGCAGGGTTTGAGAGTGACAGTGACAGCGAGGGTTAGTGCCGTGGATATAGGACGAATACAGCTCACTTAGTTCGGAGTAATCAAGGAAAGGAGCAGTGCCATTGGCAGTGTGTTTCTCAGGAACGGATTTCTTTGGTCACAGTGCAGCCATCGATCACCATTTTGATATTGTACCCCCATTTATATTGGTTGCTGTAAATAAGACCGAAATCATTCCATAAGCCCCTACTTGCCATGGATAGACCCTTATGTGCTGATGTCTTCACAGTCCTTTGTGTAAGATGAACACAGAAATTGTTAGGGCTCTACTATGTACATGTACACACAATAACATGGTGGACATTTGATGCAGTGTTACACCAAGGTGCTCTGAATTTCCTGTTTGGGTTGAACTGGCACCTACAATATTGACAAACACCAGTATGCAGTGGAGTATGCAGATCAGCTGTCACTGAAGCTTTTTTTCAGTACACTTTTACATGAGCCTGTTTTATACAGTATATATTGCCTGTTGGAATCGAGTCAGCTATTGAATTATCATGACACCTGAGTGAGTGAGTGATGGATCATGCTGTTCATTTAGATTTAGAGGTCACAATCAGTCTCATACCAAAGCTACAGCCTTTTTATTGGGTTAATAAACAGGGTGTTGTTATTATAGGTTAGATCTACTGCAAGCTGCAAAGTTTCCGTGTGTTCAATTCAGCACTTGATTTTCAGCTGTGATTTAGACGTCTTATTCTCAGAGCCGTACGTTATTTTAATACTTGCCTCTCGGCTTGAGACTACATCTTACTTCTCATCCTTAACATCATTTATTTCCATACACCTACCTTTATTCTATCTTTTTTCCATCTTATCTTTCCTATGAAGTACTTCGCCTTATTTATTAGATATGGACATAAGCTTTAATAGAGAAAAAAAAACTGAAATACACTATTTTGTTTATGTGTTACCTTTGCTTTAGCACAAGTTTGTTGTCAGTCAGTATTCAAATGACATACAGTTCAGTTCATTAGCACTGCCTGTTAGATGTGAATAGGTATCCACAGGGAATGTATGATTTCTCTCCCTTGCACATGATAATGCTTTCTGTTTTAGTCCCGGTACACCCACTAGATACATGTAATTTTTTGCATCAACGAAAGAAAAGAACAGTGGAGTTTTCCCTGGTATGATTATGGCTCTGGCCATCATTTGCAAATATTGGTGCTTCATTTTATTTTATTTTATTTTAATCATTTTCTTGTCATGTATTTATCTTTGAAAATTTGGAGTTGATGTTATGATCTTTGACAGTATGTGATGGGGAAATCATGTAAAGCGCACATTTATCCATGCAGTTTTCAGTAGTGTAGTATAAAAAATTTTAAGTTTGTTGACATCTAAATATTTTGGCTACAGATACGAGATGTCCTCAAGTCATGTAATGCTTAATCATGTGGGACAAGATTTAGAATAAATCCTTAGCTATTTAGTGACCAACATGTTCAGATTTTTACACATAAAATGTGCCATACTTAGACTTTGATCATTTGTGATTTGGCCCTCATTCGACTTTTATTTGTTTGTGCAAATCACAGTACATGAAGCACTAAATGGCTATGACTTCATATGGTGGAGGGTGAGCCAGGTACTGTAATTTTTCAACCTTTTCAACCACTAAAGCACTTTTTTCAGTTTAATTTATGCAATTAATTATTATGAAAATGATGCTTAAATGATTGTTTGTGTCATTAAAGATGCAGGCTTCATGAAACTGTGCAGATTATTTGTCTACATCCCATAGTTCTCTCAGAATGTTCGAAAATAATGTTTTAAAAGGTTGAAGAGTTACGTGGTATTATCTTCCAGACAAAACTATGGAGCGAGCTGCGTACCTGTATGACAAAGTATATTCTCCGAGTTAATGTTTTAGTTTGGGAGTTAGCCAATGACCTTCCAAATCCCTGTTTTTCGTGACAAAATATTTGGCCTATGCCCCGCTGCTTTTACATACATTTGTATGCACTTAATTTTCCTTTACATTCTTTATTGGTGACCAGTCCTACCTTGCAGTGTATTTTGTCTGCATTGGGCCTTTTCATTGCTGTTAAATTATAAATGTTTCATGAATAGAGGTAGAAGACAGAACCATCTAGTAAGATATGTGAAAATGTTAAGAATGAAAAAGAATAGGTCACCTTATTAGAGTAGCTGTAATAATTAATATAAAGGGTGGTATGTACTTCATGCGATTTTTTTAATATGGAGAGTTTTAATGGCAATTTTTGTGGTAAGTGTCTGTTCTCAGACACTTTAAAAATGATACTGTTTTCTGTTCTGTTGATTATTAGCTCATTGTGTGATCTGAGAGTTTTTATATGAAATGTTGGTAGTATAGCTTGCACCTGTGGAGTGTGTACGGTGTGCTGTTAAGTACTACTGTTATTATAGTCAGAGGGTGTGTTCAAGTGGCGTGCAATGCATAGAATTTACCCGGTTGACCAAAAAAGAAGTTGTGTGGAGAAAATGCTTTCAGTAAATTGAATATGGAAATCGAGACATGGACGATGGGTCTCATCACCATTTGTTGTAAGGTTTTCTAAACTCGTATTGGAAAAAGGTACAATTTGGGCAGCGTTTATCATCAGCATGCATCAAAATGTCAAAGTTGTTATCTGAGAGCAACTTTTGGCATAGAAACAGTATATCGCTGCCCCATAATTACTTCACTGCTTACTTATGCCAGTGCATTCTGGGAAAAACTTTGGCACCATTTTTGTTTGTTATCTGGTTTGTGAAAATTGTAGGTTTTCTGAAACTGCTTTAATTTTATCACAAGTTAACTGTTGTGTGCCAGATCGTGTATCAACAGCTTAGACTCCTTCCCAAACATAGTAACGAGGTATGAACATGGCTTTCACCAACAAATGTTTGGCCGCAAACGATTGATGGTGTAATTAGGTTTTGGGGGGTTTGACTTTCATGACGTCCCGTATATGAAATCTTACAATACAGCTGTACCTATTTGGTTGTAGGAAGGGTTAAAACTTCTATCTACACTATCTTCTGAGTTGTAATGTTCAGCTATTATTTGAGAAATCAACTTTGATGTGTAAATTGGCGAAGTGTTTAGATATCACCTTATCATTTAAGCCTGTTGTGTGGGTTAAAGTGTTTTAGGGTCAGATCTGTGAGTAGGCTAGATCGTGTTGTTTTACTGTAGAGATGGGTAGACCTAGCGTGCAGCGTCGCTGATTTCAGCTTTGTTAACTGTTGTCATTGTTTATACTGTTAATGGTACACTTTTTGTGTAAAACTTTATTAGATGGTTGCTGTTTTTTTTTTACTTAAGTAACTATCTAATGTTAAATCTGGCAAATAAGAAGAAACAGCTTTATTATATTACTTTGCGCTTACTTTAGCCTCTGTTAAACCTGTCATGCAATTCTTATGCTGTATAGGTTATGTAAATATCAAATATCCCAGAGTATATGTATGCGATTGTTTTCTTGACACATAAAGCATTGTATATATCATATTATTATTATTATTATTATTTTGTGATTAATTCATCTTGATTTTCATAAATCATTTGTAGTCGGCTGATAATATTTAATGTGTTCTTCCACATATTTAAGCATGCAAACTGAAAGATACTGTGTTACTTGGTTCTGAACTTTGTCAACAGCCGCTACTTAACAAAATCCTTTGTAATTAAAACTGTATACCTGAATTTACTGTCTTACCATCTCAGTCCTTTGAGAAGTCTGATTTTTCGCACATGTACATTTTGATTGATTGCGACTTTTGAATTGATGTCTGTCTTATAAGAATTAGATTGTTATTGAAGCTGTATTATTGAACAATATTGCTTCACTGGGAGGAAAGGTAGGCCTGTGGCGTCCTTATTGTCACTTTTTGTGGGTCTTAGTTAACGAAACTGGTGTTGAAAATTTACGCGGTCTAAAGTTTGTTGAAAACCCACTCTTTCTTCTACAGGTATGGTCTGCTCGTCTATACATCACAAGTGGGAATATATGTCAGTACCTTGCCAATTGAGATCAGTGGTTTGCCTGCTCTCTGCTGCTTCCTCATTCTATAATATAAAGGACAACATCATGGAGAGTAAAATTCTGACTGCCCGTGTTGAAACTAACGTCATATGCTTTGTTGGTATCAAATATAATACACAGTCACAAGTAAACGAAATACCAGGGTGATACTTATGAAGCTGACCACCGGGAAAGCAAATTCCGCTCCATGTGGCTTTGGTCTTTCCCAGATCAAAGGAGATGTGGGTTCAATCCCATTCTTGGGCGGGGAGTTTTCTAGCTTTTCCTGCTTTTGTTTTTCTCGGGCCTGTGTGACAGTAAGCAGTTGACAGACCCAGCTTGTGTAGCCTTGCATGAAGTTTACCTTAGTCCACTTCCATCATTACGACCTGCGTTGTGCTTGGGAGTAACTCTCCTCTGATATGTATCGCTTACTCCTGGCATTCCATCTTCCTCCTCCCTTAAATCTGACCACTTTCGTATCTGAAATACTCTTGAGTAGGGCATTTAAAAAACCCCAGTCAAATTAATAAATTACATAGTTTTTGTGTGGGAGGAAACCGGGCAGAGTCTGGGTGAAACCCTTGACCATACACAGGTTTTTGCCGCACTTTCCCAGACATAACTGAAGAGGAAGCCAGCAAGAACTGGACATGAACTCACAGCGACCGCAATTTATTAGACCTTTTACTCCACATTAAAGACTAGCTCACTAAATACGATTGTGGCCAGCATTATGGTTTGAGGAAACCGGGCAGAGCTGGGGTGAAACCCTCGACTATACGCATTGCTGACACACCTTCCCAGGCACACTCACACCGGCCGCATTGGTGAGAGTCTCTAATTCATTGTGACGTGCAAACGCGCTAAAAACTCATCCATGGATGCCACATTATGTAGGCAGATAAAACGCATATAGGCCTTTTTAAATCCAAATTTTAATGTATTGAATGGCTTGTAAATCTGATGCGCAAGTGCCAAAATAGCAGACAAACATGCTACATGTTATAGATTCGACACAGAAAAAGAAGCAAAACTGATTAAAAAGGTTAATTCATGAATAAGGTGAATATACTTGGATCAGAATAGGGCCTCGGATCGAGAAAATAATAGCGGAAAAACTGATTTTATTTTATTAAGGTCAGATACGAAAGTTCTCTTCAATTTTATGATTTTTTTTTATGACGGCAGAAAACAGAAACTGTTAAAGTCATTATGCCTCGTAGTATATGTAATTCTACTTCAATCCTGAAAATTGCATGGTACAACCCCTGCTATCAGAGACCCTAATATACGTATGGAATTGATCTTCCAGACAATTCTGTGTATTGATGTGTTTTTAACTTTCAGTATCACCCTACATTGATTCCAGCTCCTGATCCACCAAGGCCGGTGGTAAACTCTGCATGGGCACTCCGGCTTCTCCTAAATACTTGTACCCATAATCCTGGCTATTGGATCATGTTGAAGAAAGATCCGTGAGCACCGCGTTAAACACTAATCAGGCAATAAAGATGGCAGGGCCACGGTCTGTCATTGCTTGAAATAAAATTGTGTTGGAGTCATATTGTAGACATGCATTTCGTCACAATGGTACCATCGCCTGATCTTCTAGTTCTTAGTTCCAATACGTGCACATTTCATAAATGTTCAAGCTGGATGGCCATGGACGTAGGCAAAATAAGAACGCTATGTAAATCTGATTTCCATGCAGTGTAGGCTTTAGCCAGCAATCGATTCATGCCTACGTGTCGCATTATTTTAAAGCTTTAACAATGCCGCAAATAAGTGCGTATATCGAGAGAACGAGGAGTGATGAAGGAATTATTCTGGGATGTATTAAAAGAAAGTACTCTTTAAGCCAAATTAAAGGAGTAGATTCATTTATTTATTTATGTATTTGATGGGTGTTCAAGAATATTCAAGAATATTTTACTTATATGACCCCGGCCAGCATAATGGTGGGAGGAAACCGGGAAACCCACGACCATCTACAGGTTACGTAGGGCCGGAGAGGCAGTCACCATAAGCTGGACTTGAACTCACAACGACCGCATTGGTGAGAGTCTCCTGACCTATTGCTCCAACTTTCCGTGCTAACCACCTCGGCCACGAACGCCCTCAGTGGATGCATGTTGCTGGTATTTTTCCTCGTCAACCCTTTGTCAAATTTGGCTTCTCAAAGCACACTACATTTCATAGAATATGTGTGTAAGCTACTACTGTGTTCAAAAGTGCATTAGCTAATAATGGTATTAAGTCATATTACATATTTAAAACCGGGTATAGGCCTATATTTGTACAAATCTATATATCTCTTACATAGCAAGAGTCACAGTGGTTTCTGTTTAACTTTAGGGGTAAATTGGATTCAGACTACATGTGCAGAGGTTTCAACTTAATCTCATTAACCTCTGAACACACCACACCTAATTGATCGATTCTTAATTGTAAAGGGAAATGCGTGTTACCAATGACATCTACGAATGTGTGTGTGTTGCGCGTATAATTACCGTGACATGTAATGTTACGTGGTATCTGTAATGAAACAAATTGTGAAAAAAGAAATAACAGCGATACAATGTGATCATTTGTCGCCATCTATATTTTACAGTGGCATAACAACAACCCATTAATTGTTTCGAGACAAAAGGTTCTAACACTGCGAGACCGACCCCCGCCAGCATAGTTGATAGAGCGTCCCCTTCGGGAGCGGTAGATCCAGGGTCAATTCTGGGTCGAGTCACACCTAAGACCTTATAAGAGGAAGTTGTAGCTTCCTCGCTTGGCGTTCAGCATTAATGGGGATAGTGCAACTATACTGGTTGACCCTTATCAGTATAACGGCTCCGGTGGAAATCGGTCCTGCAAAAAGGAGGCACATTACATGCATTCTAAGGATTCCTTCGCCGTCATATGACTGAATATTTGTTAAGTACGACGTTAAACCCCAAGCACTCACTCACTCACTCTAACACTGAGTAAAGGTGTACCTGGGCAGGTAAGATTATATATGCCTAATGGGTTTATTAAAATGTCCCTGTATTTTAATCTAATACATCTCTCAAGTCCAGACTAAAGTCAACACAGGTTTAACAGACAATACACTTTTAAACAACTGGGCCCTTTGGCCCGGTTGTCCAAAAGTGTATTAGCTAATAATGGTATTTAGTCATATGACATATTTAAAACTTTAGCAAAATTGAGCGGCAAATACAGTTGTATGAAGGCCAATTATTATAGCCGCAGATTTAGTTTTTATTTAAAATACTTTCACACCATTTATTTTGAATTAAGTACAAAACCGAAGACTTTGCTTTTCATTGATATCAGGTGTTAAACCTTAAGACTTTTGACGACCGTACCCAGGATGTCATCAAGGAGGGCTTACAGGTGCTGTAGTGACAAGGTTAGCTATTTTCATAACGCCTATATATATAGACCTAGACCTTTATGTTTTTGGCTAATATGTCTCTAAACGAACATTTTTCAAATCATTTTAGTACCGTAAGCTTCTCTGCATATAGGCCTATATTGGCCTATATAAATGATGCGTTATGTCCCAATCGATTTTGATCCACCAAAATGGCATATTTATACATAACACGGTGCTGTTGCATTCATTTAATTAGAATTTCTGAGAGAACATGTGTTGTTTTCTTAATGTGTCCTCACTCAGTAATGCACTTCTTAGCTCGTTGAAACATATGGCTTTCACCCAACCTAATTCTAATTTGTTGGGCCTAGGTCTATATAGGCTAACTGAGAAAATGTAAATTTTCAAAAAACCAACACATACTGGGAAATTCATACATTTATAATACTATATTTTAAATATTGTAACATAGTAAAATTTCTCTATGCAAAGATAGACAAAGTGAAAAGCAGGGGTCCTATGTGCGATTTTAAATTGAAATGTCTATTCAGATACATGTCTCATGCGAGGGGAGATAACCCTAAAACGCAATCCCGAATTGTGGAGAGTTCCAAATGACAACTTCCTTTTCACTTTCCCACCACGCGACTTGGTGATGTGGTTTCACGTCAGGTTGAAATTATAGATCAACATCTCGATTTCTCCTTCAAAAGGGAGACAGAAACAACACCAAAATGGTAAGTTCTCATTTATGGTTATGTTGTGTAAATGACTCTGGGTCAATATCTTACTGATCAGTATTAAACCATTGACGTAGAGCCATGTGTCGATGTGATTTGTTGTTGTTGTAATATACCGAACTGTTAAACTGATACATACGTTTATGAAACCTGACGAACGTTGTTTTATTTTTTCACTAGTACATTTCATATTAACTTTAACTGCATAGCGTTTTTCTATATATTGTAGGATACATGAAAAGGAACTATCAAACAAAGATTGTTTCTTCGCCAAATGAAGAAAATTATGTCCCAGAATTTTTGTTAAAAATATTTCATTTTGGGGATTTTTTTTATACCTGTTAATTACCCCACTATATTATGCATATTTTCTGTCAACGGTTTGCTTTTTCACAAATTACATCATCGTTTATCTTGCTTGGAACTCGGTGAACACCCCCTGAAGATCTTGGTGAACCGTTTCGCTACAGTGTGGGCAAGGCGACATGTATACAGATATTGAATATGGTTTCTTGGGGCCAGCTTATTACCTCCTTCAGGCCCCTACACTGGCCCACATTCTGTCTGTTCCCAACACCCACGCCACTATTTGGCCAGGCCCATTCGGTCTGGCCCCCCACAGAGTTCTTTTTAAACATGGGTCATCGTTGGCGTCACCACTGCAAGCTACTTAATTTCCGGACTGACCACTGGGGCCTGAACAAAACTGTACTTTGAAGCCATTTTTACCCCCCAAAGTGAAAGCCGAAAAATGTGTTTGTACTGTTATATGTTATTACACATGATAATCTGCACATTAAAAAATACAGCCAAAGCCTTTCATGTATCCCCTAAAGAAATTAATTATTCTTGTCAAAAAGTAGCAGAGCCGTCTCCACTTTTCATAGTTTTTAAGTGATGTCACAGCTGCTCTGAGCCAATCATCTGCACACTCTTTAGTCACGTGACATGGGTGCGGAAGGTGAAAACAAACCAAATTTAACCCAGGTGAGATAGGCCTTGAACAAGATTTTGATCAAAAAATAATGAAAAAAATAACTTCTAGGTAAGAGTTTTCTTCTGAAAATGTAGTCAGAATGTGCCTAGCCTTCAAATATGCTAGTTCCGTTGTCCTGTAATATTGTAAACTTTCAAAATCATCAAAAATCGGCATTTAGCTCCATGTTATGTATCACCTCCTGGTCCTTGCGAGGAACCCGGATGCTCAAAGCTTTGAACAGTCTATACTGTAGCTTGATTCCAGCGTTGAGGCATATGGTGTGAAGGTTCAAACTTGGCCTTAGACCGGGACGTCATATAAATGATGATTTCATTTGTGTGGCATTAAACAACAATCAAAGGAGATCATTAAATAAATATGTACTAGTGGACAAGATTGACTCAAACTAATATCTTGTGAAAAGTTGTGCTTTTCATTGTGATTAAACTTGAAAGCTCCTTGTTGACTGCCAATCAATACACTTTTTCAACATTTCTTGTTTTTCTTTTCAGCCTCAGAACGAACATATAGAGCTTCACCGTAAGCGACATGGCTACCGCCTTGACTACCATGAGAGAAAGTAAGAATAATATGAAATAGCTTATGGATGGAATCCCTGGCTTAGCTGTTACTAACATGTCCCAAATGAAAGACTGCAATTTTGGAAAAGTTTTTTGTATTCAAAGTTGTTGATATTTGTCATGAATTCAAAGGAAATGTCATTATTATTAACTGTCGTTTTTAAGATTTTATAGGAAGTTACAAAAGTAAATTGATTTGTTTTTACCTTTCCAGGAGGAAAAAGGAGGGCCGAATGCCCCATCTCATGGCAGAAAAGGCAAAGAAACTACGTGGTTTGAGGTAAATAAATAAAAAAAAATATTTAAATATTGCTGGTTTTCAGCAGTTAATTTTTGTGTCAGTGCATTTCAGAAACACCTAATGATTCAGTATGGCATTAAGCAACAATGAAATAAATAAATTAAAAACAAAGAAAATTTAGTGACTCCATTGATTATTCACTTTTCATTGACTAATAAAATTTTTGAACTTTTGACATTTTTAGAAGTGATAAGTAAAGATTTTTACTAATCTTCTGTTGCCTGTTTTCTCCCATAGAGCAAAATTACACAACAAGAAACGTCATGCAGAGAAGGTCCAGATGAAGAAAACGTAAGTATATGTAGAAACTGTAAGTGCACAAATACCATCAATACTTACTGTTTTTTTTTTGCTCACTGTAAAGGAATGGTCCATTTACTGATTTACTTATCTTGTGGTCAACATCTTTTACTTAGGTGGGTGTCGTGGCTGATGTTTTCGGCATCACTGTGTTCCAGTGAGGCAGCATTATGAATACGATGGCTTCATGGAGACATCATCATGTTTATGACTTATAAAATATTTAAAGCATCATTAAGCCTGAAGCATACACATATAAACAAAAGATCAGTGAATACAGAAATCTGAATTCAATCCTTTATATATCCACATATCATGTACACATGCATAACAAAAAAGAAATACTGTATTTCACATAAAGTTTGGTATGTGAACATGCTCTTTCTGAAGCGAATAAAGGCGTTAAATGTCACTTTTGATGCCAATACTTAAGTTTTCCTTATAAGAAATTAATGAAACTTTACAAAAAAATTCATCAGTGGCCTTAAAATGTGGATAAATAAATCAGGATCAACCAAAATGTGTCACTTGAAAAATGCTGAATTCCAAGTGATATACAGTAATTGACATTCTTCAGGCTGAAGATGCACGAGGAGAAGAAGACACGTCAGAAGAATGACGAGGCTGTGCCGGAGGGGGCAGTGCCGGCCTACCTGCTGGACAGGGAGGGACAGTCCAGAGCTAAAGTACTGTCAAATATGATCAAACAGAAGAGGAAAGAAAAGGCTGTAAGTTAAAGAAATAACAGCAAGCTTATTGAGTAATAATATATAGTACGCGTATTAGAAGGAGACATATTACGTGATATTTCTACAAATTCAATTTTTGTATTTAATTTAAAGTTGCGTGAAGATACTCCGATGTGGGATGTATTTCAGTCATTTTGCAGTATATTTTGTGATGCAGACAGGTTACATCCTTGAACTTACAATTTAAAAAAAAAAATGATAACAACCTCCTTAGTGTGTGTAACCTTCTTGTACACAAATAGGTAATGGTTGTAAAATTTTCTATATTCTGCATGATTTGAGGTCAAAACATTATTTAGCTCTTGGCCCATGAGGTTACTTAGTTGAATCCAGTTCACAATAATTCTACTGGAGCTGAGCTTTTGTTAAACTCCTGGCAATGTGTGTGGATTTCCTCCACCCATGTACCTGACATCAGTAATGTATTTGAAAACTGACAAATCAGTGACAAAATCCTGCTGTGTCACTGAAGGCTTTACAACAAACTACCAAACCAGAAAGATTTCATCTTAATTCTTTTAGTCAGCAATCAGATAAATATGTGTATAATTGCAGGGTAAATGGGAAGTTCCCCTCCCTAAGGTGAGAGGTGTCAGTGAAGCAGAAGTGTTCAGAGTAGTCCGCACAGGAAAGACGAAAAGTGAGTGCTATACAGTTGTGCTTTTTGACGCCAGTACAGAAAGTGTGGGATTTGTTGTGACTTCTAGCAAACTCTAAAGAAGAGAGGCTGTGAACTTAGGATTAAAGTGCTTGCATTTTAGTCACCAGATACATAGGTTCAGTCCCATTCTTGGACAGGGAATTTTCAAGATTCCTCTGCTTTCTTGTTTTCTTGGTGGCAGTAGTGGTGAAGAAAGTTGGTGGAAAAGTTGTCAATAAGTTGCCAAAGGTTGGTTGTTTTCTTCATTCACTACATGCACAGTCTTCTACAATGTAGGTGTTGTTATCGTATAAATGAAAATTCTTGAGTATACATTAACCAGTTATGGAAAAATTTATGTATACATTAACCATTTATGGAAAAATGTATGTATACATTAACCATTTATGGAAAAATGTATGTATGACCCTGTAGGATTAATGATATTCAAGATGATTTAAGCAGTTGTTGAAATATCCAGAATTATCGGAATGATTTGCAGTTTTTTAATAAGTCAAACAGTTTATGACATATTTTGCCATCATCATTTGCAGGAAAAGCTTGGAAGAGGATGGTAACAAAAGCCTGCTATGTCGGGGAAGGCTTTACGAGAAAACCTCCCAAATTTGAAAGATTCATTCGACCAATGGTAAGGGCAAATTATGCAAGACAGTTGCTTACTGGGAGAAAACTGACAGCTTTTTGAGATAACTGCCATGACATTCCACACATCATGCAGCAATAAAATTACATTTGACTGCCGTTTGTTTATATAAAAAAAAAAACTTTTAAGTTTTATCACCGCATGTACTCAACATGGTGATTGTTACCGCCGATTTTATTGGGACATTTTCTTAAAAGGTAATGTCCAAAGTCTTAGCAGAAAATTCAAGGATATCTTTTGTAAAATAATTTTATTTGATTTATGGTACATATTGCCACTAAGGTAAATGGCCTAAAGTTTTACACTCGAGTTACTGTCATTCACTTTCACACAATCTGAGTTGGCGGTAAGATGACAGAAGAGAACGATTAGCCCCCTGCCCATTTCATTACCGTGCATGGCACTTAGTAGCTCTGGGGGCTAACCCTCGCCACATGGGCTCAAGTCACTGACAGTGAGGTGTAAAGATCTCTCGACCAGTAGGCCTACACGTACATCTCTAAATATACCCATGGATGAAATTGAAGAAAGTTTTAAGACAGGCGATGTCTATTACAAACCTTACAAGTGGTGTGGAAAGTCACCTCACACCATTACCTGGTTAATGGTTGTCTTTTGAGAGCCCTTACTATGCAACAAATATGTGTACAAATCTATCTGAGCTAAGAATGAATTTCATTGAGAAATATCTGTCACCAGCTTCCCGTGTCCATGCAATTCCAATTTAGTATATCATTCTACACACACATCTTGTTTCTTTACAGTCGGAACTGTTGTCCTATTGCAGAGTAGTTCCTTTCCCCATGTTTTTATATCGGGAACCTCCCATTAAACACAGAAAACATACTCCATGCAATGTTTCTGAAAACTACCACGATATACTTTACCTCTTTTTAGGTAGCACTGTGTACGAGTCCCATCTTGTCAGGAAACGAGACTTGTTTGAGTTTTTATCACATTAGGAGTTCGCACAGCACCGTCATTGGCTTGATAAACAAAATGTTAATAATTTCCTGTATACAGTTTTGCCCAGACATGATTTATTTGTCTTCAGCGACAGATAAGATTATGGCTTTGCTTTTCGCAAGAAAAAATCATGCGATCAGTGGATTGACAGGTGGAAATTTGGAGTCCTGTTATTGTAAGTGGCATAAAACCAATCTGTATGACCAAAACTTCATCCGAGGGGACTCAGTTAAGTATGTGGTAAATTAAGTATTCATGGTTACAAATATGGGCAGAAGGTGACAGTCTTTCAAATTACATCCGAATGAACAATAAATGTTTAGCTGCAGCGGTGCAAATGCTAGTCTAAGGTGTGGCTTTGATCGCGTCTTCATCTCTCCTGCTGGTAGGTGTAGTTTGCAAGTATTGATTCACCTTTATGCTAAATTCTGCTACAGCTGTGTATACAGAAAGCCCTGCAGTTTAAAAACGGATATTTGACATGACACTTTACATTGGTTAAGGTACTGGGGTAATCAGGCTTAATCTCCAAATTATCACAGTTTTCTCCAACTTCCCATTTATCACAAAATAACACTAATTAAACAATTAACCTGTTTGAAGTGCATGCACTAAAATCATTATGATTAACACTTAGGAAAACATGAACTGTTGGTAGTAGGAGCATAGACTAACTGCTCAGTGGAGCTTGTTTATTACATTCTTGAACCGTCCATATAATCCTCTGCCCACCCCTGATGCTCTCATACGGTGCCCAGTCAGTAAGAACCACAATCAACTCCATCAATAATGGGATACACTTTCCGAGTCCCAAGGCAACACTTTAGCTCATTTACCGTATGTAAATTTTGTTGGGTTTGAGCATTTGCACATCGTCTTGTATTTCCAACAGAGCTCATGTTTCAAGTCCTTTGATTTAATCTAAGTCACCCTTCCTAAAATGTTACACTGTCCTTGTAGGCTTGGTAAGTTTGTGAGAGATAGCTGTTAATCCTGCTCAGTACCATAGGCATTGTTACACATGCCTGGTTACACCTCCAGTTACACCAGTGAAACATATCAAAGACTATTTGAGACATAATTACAATGTATTATGCATATCTGAAATTCCATTGGCTGAAAAGCATAGTGTTTTTTTTTTCATTATTATTATTTATTTTGTTATTTTGTATGACATGTTCTCTCATTTTTTTTCTTCAAAATTGTATATATATATATTTTATTTGTCATGAACGATGCTTGTTTCAGGCATTGCGTTTTAAGAAAGCTCACGTCACTCACCCAGAACTGAAAGCCACGTTCTGTCTGCCTATCATCGGGGTGAAGAAAAACCCCAGCTCTCCCATGTATACATCATTAGGGGTCATCACCAAGGGAACTGTCATAGAGGTATGAAGAGGGCAAACACCTCATATATATTTTTAACACATCGTACAAGAGATATATCCTTGACATATAAATGTAAGAGATATATTCTGAACCCATCACATAAGGCATATATATTTGTCACATCCTATAAAGGATGTTTTCTTTACACATAGGGATGTATGCTTGACACATCATGTGATCTATTTTTACTGTTTGGTGTATAAAAATCAAGTTTGTCTTGTGCACTCGAATCTTTTGTTATTTTTGAAAAGGCTCAACTAATTATGGTATTGGCATTGATGAAGCTGAGAAACTTGTTTCCACTTAATCAAAAGTTTAAATCAAATATGTCAGTGTAAGGAATGTTATATACTGAATGTTATTTTGTGTCTTCAGGTGAACATCAGTGAATTAGGTCTGGTAACGCAAGGAGGAAAAGTTATATGGGGTAAGTAAATCTGGGTTTTGTGTACGTTTTAACATAATTGCAAGAATGTTATTTCATTGGTGTTATGCCTTGTTGAAGAATATTTCACTCACACAATTGATGGGAGTGAGGCTGATAGGTGGAGGAAAGTTGAAACATCTCTCCACCCTTTCCTGGTATCTGACGAACCCACTGGCTTAAAGCCACAGGCAAATCAGCAATAGAGAGATCTGAACACACAACCTCATTGGTTATGGGCCTGTGAGTGAAGGAGAGACCATCATGTAACACAGGCCATGAGTCCAGCTCATGCTGGCTTCCTCTCCGGCCGTAAGTGGGAAGGTCTTTCAACAACCTGCGGATGGTCATGGGTTTCCCCTCGGCACTGTTCAGTTTTCTCCCACCATAATGCTGGCCGCCGTCGTATAAGTGAAATATTCTGTATTGCGGCGTAAAACACCAAATAAATAAATCAAATAATGATTATCAAGCTCACACTAACCGAACAAATAGAAATAGTAACAACATTGTTGCCAAAAAATGGACAATGTCTACAATCTTACAGCATATCATAATATGATATTCTGGTGCAATGCGTTCTCATAAGTCGTGTCATAATGAGACGGGATCAGGCCCTCCATTACAGACAGAGTAAGTGATAGGCCCTTTGTGGGTGAAGAAAACCAATGAATTGTACTAGAAGGCAACTGATCATTAGTTACAAGAAAAATAAAAATGGACAAGCAATAGGCCAATTTCACAGTCCTTGGGCTCTAGTTTATTACATATAACTGCACTGTGGAATAGTTATAGCCCTGCTTTCATAGTCCTTGTGTTTTCTTTAGAGTTTTTCTTTGTGTTTTGTTTTTTTAAACAGGAAAGTATGCCCAAGTGACTAATAACCCAGAAAATGATGGATGTATAAATGCGGTGTTGCTGGTGTGATCAGATCTCCCACTTGTAAGAACGAACTATTCTTCAGAGGTTGAAAGAATTCTTAAATACCTCATCAAAACGAGTCCATTCAATTTGTGGTCTTAAATGATCTTGGATCTAACAGGACAAGGAGCAGAGAAAAAGAACCAATTCCCATGGATGAAGTTACCAAACTTCTATATTTCTTCATTGATTGTGTTTTGCCAGAAATTACAGTACAGTGACAACTTCTGTCATGTATGCTCGCCACATCTGAGAAGTAAAATTTTTGAAACAACTAATCAAAGTTTTCTGCTTTTCTGATGTTAGGATTCAAAACCCAGCATGAATATGTGTAAAATTTACAAAACGTCTGGGTTTTTTTTTCGTATTTTTTTTTGTCAATATTATGGAGCCGATGATAAAATATCGGTCAGACTATTACGGTAACTTCACATTAATGCTCAAAAAAAACATGGTGTTGGGCCAAAGCCAGTTTTAAAATTGTATTTGAGAGATTTTTGACGAAATTCACATTGGCTTATGTTTTGGCAAGTTTGGCAGAATATAATGATATCTTCAATGCTTGCCACATCTAGGACATAAAATCTAGTACCAACATATTACTCTACTTGAGGCTTATTAGCTCAGTTAAAATGTAAGCTTATTTGTCTATAGGGTGACCAACTATATCATATAGACCATATGGGAGACATTCAGACTACCATATGGACCATTTGGGAGACAGTGTGCCCAGCATTCAGACTGCCATATAGACCATATGAGAGACAGTGTACCCGGCGTTCACACTGCCATATAGACCATATGGGAGACATTTTACCCAGCATTTAGGCTGTCATATGGACTATATTGGAGACTGTGTACCTGGCATTCGGTCTGCCATATAGACCATATGAGAGACAGTGTACCCGGCGTTCACACTGCCATATAGACCATATAGGAGACATTTTACCCAGCATTTAGGCTGTCATATGGACTATATTGGAGACCGTGTACCCAGCATTCAGTCTGCCATATGGACTGTATGGGAGACATTGTACCCGACATTCAAACTGTCATATGGTTCGTGTAGGAGACATTGTACCTGGCATTCACACTGCCATATGGACCATATGGGAGACCGTGTACCCGGCATTCAGTCTGCCATATGGATCGTATGGGAGACATTGTACCCTACATTCAGACTGTCATATGGTTCGTGTAGGAGACATTGTAACTGGCATTCACACTGCCATATGGACCATATGAGAGACATTGTACTGACATTCAAACTGTCATATGGTTCGTGTAGGAGACATTGTACCTGGCATTCACACTGCCATATGGACCATATGAGAGACATTGTACTGGCATTCACACTGCCATATGGACTATATGGGAGACCATGTACCCGGCATTCAGATGTGGACATTGAACCTGGCATTCAAACTGTGATATGTTCCATGTGAGAGACATTGTACTGGCATTCACACTGCCATATGGACCATATGGGAGACCGTGTACACAGCATTCAGTCTGCCATATGGACTGTATGGGAGACATTGTACCCGACATTCAAACTGTCATATGGTTCGTGTAGGAGACAGTGTAACTGGCATTCACACTGCCATATGGACCATATGGGAGACCGTGTACCCGGCATTCAGTCTGCCATATGGACCGTATGGGAGACATTGTACCCTACATTCAAACTGTCATATGGTTCGTGTAGGAGACATTGTACCTGGCATTCACACTGCCATATTGACCATATGAGAGACATTGTACTGGCATTCAGGCTGCCATATGGACCATATGAGAGACATTGTACCGGCATTCACACTGCCATATGGACCATATGGGAGACATTGTACCCGACATTCAAACTGTCATATGGTTCATGTAGGAGACATTGTACTGGCATTCAGACTGCCATATGGACCATATGAGAGACATTGTACTGGCATTCACACTGCCATATGGACCATATGGGAGACATTGTACCCTACATTCAAACTGTCATACGGTTCGTGTAGGAGACATTGTACCTGGCATTCACACTGCCATATGGGCCATATGGGAGACATTGTACTGGCATTCACACTGCCATATGGACCATATCGGAGACATTGTACCCGACATTCAAACTGTCATACGATTCGTGTAGGAGACATTGTACCTGGCATTCACACTGCCATATGGACCATATGAGAGACATTGTACTGGCATTCACACTGCCATATGGACCATATGGGAAACATTGTACCCGACATTCAAACTGTCATATGGTTCGTGTAGGAGACATTGTACCTGGCATTCACACTGCCATATGGACCATATGAGAGTCATTGTACTGGCATTCACACTGCCATATGGACCATATGAGAGTCATTGTACTGGCATTCACACTGCCATATGGGCCGTATGGGAGACCGTGTACCCGGCATTCATACTGCCATATTGACCATATGAGAGACAGTGTACCCGGCATTCACACTGCCATATGGACCATTAATCTACATTGTTTTCAAGTTTACATATAATCTAGACATACGTGTATCCAGTTTTCTAAGATTCCCACAAATGTAAAGTTTGTTACTTGTAATATTGCAATCTCTGGTTCTACCTCTCTGGCTGTATGTGGGTAGGTCTGTAAGGAACCTGCCGATGGCTGTGGGTTTCTCCCGGGCAATGCCGGGTTTCCTCCCCCATAATGCTGGCTTTCATCATATAAGTGAAATATTCCTGAGCACGGTGTAAAACACCAATCAAATGAATAAAATAAATAAATAAATCAATCTCTGGTTATTCATAGAGCTGCCCGGGCTCTTGTGATCCAGTGTTGCATCAGATATTCGAAGTTTAAATTCCAGTTATCTTTAGGCTATCGTCAAACTCACTGTGTCATGATTTTTAAATTCTCAGTTTTGCTTGTCTTTGAGAGACTATACCAACTTACTAACAAACAACAAGAGATGACTTTTTGTTTGTTTGATTTTTTTGTGTTTAATTTTTTTGAACACTGGAATACTTTTATCCAGAGGTTCTTCTAAATGCTTTAAGGTATTTTTTTAGGTTTGCTAATATGTCTTTATAATATAATATAATATAATTAAAGACTTACAGCATAGAGGGTAAATCCAGAGCAGCGACAGGAGTGTGATACGTGACAAATGGTCATACGTAACTGGTGAAATACGGCCTCTTCAGTTTACCTCAGTTTGGGTTTATTCTGACTCTTTATGTAAATGGATGAATAGTAGCGAATTACACGCTCCCTAGAGCCATATCTTTAGCAGAATTAAGTTAAAAACATGCGGTAATTGCAATATAGTAGGTGTCACTGGTCTAGAATTACTCAGAATGCTGCATTGTCATCCCATTTAACACACAGCAACATTAAAACAATGCTAAGGGACGAAAGTAAGCCTAGGAGTAACATTCGTGATAATGGTTACTGGTTACATTTGGCAAATATCCCGCTATACATTCGGTGTATACCACTTTTGAAGACTTGCTCCAGCATATGTGTATTATTTTCATTTTGTCTAGGTCTGGAAATTTAATGGACACAGAAAATTCTAAAATCAGATGAGAGAGCGTGGGAAGATCTTTGCAACAATGATCTTTGATTTCTTTTTTTCGATTTTTGATTTCAGGAGATTAGGCTATTTGAAAATATCGTTGAATGATGCTAAGTGTCTTTTTAAAGAAAAATCGAATCAATCAATCAGTTAATAATTAACTTCACAAGATATATTTCACCAAGCACTACTGTGTGAGTTAGGACTGAAATTTGAGCTTACGAAATGTTTATGGGATTGCAAGTAAGATGCAACATTCCAGATTGCAGACCCACCGTCAGGCTGTCTGCATGGTGTTCAATCTGTCTGCTTAGTGTGATCTGTAGTAAACCTTCTGTAAATATTGTCAGCATTAAATATTGGCACCCTTTTGATGGGAGAATTCTACATGCGTTAAGCAGACGTATGCAAAGTTTAGATATTGGCCTAGACTTCCTAGATTTCATTTCTGTTCCTTTCCCTTATTCCCAGAACTCGTTTACAAAACTGTATTCACACAATTGCCGTCCATATATATATCGCTTTGACGTAAAGAGTACAAAAAGGTACTCGTGTTAATTGGGAATTGTTCTTCAATTATGTAATTGAGTAATTGGTGTGGTCAGAACATGTTCGTGCTTGACCACTGGTCAGAAGATTCTGCGGACAATGATTTTATTGATTAGTAATACAGTGACCGTAAGTCTTACGAGATTGCCTCACCTTAGAACAGCATGACCGAGTTCAGGCATGCCAATATCAACACGTTGACCAGAGCGGTCACTGTCGGTAACCACTACAAATAGTGCGGTCATCCAAGACAACACTGTATAACAGAAACGTAAGCGCCAGTTACCACAACTAGCGTGTGCACACGGTGTGTCTATTTGTATGTATATAAATATACATCGTGAAGGAGTAATTCTGTCAGTATAGCATTCCACAGGATCGGATCTTACTCCCTTATCTAAGAGTGCCCACTGCCCACCATGTTCTGTATACGTGCACTTTCTAGCCAGATTATCACTGTGCTTGCCTTGGTACAAGGTCAGTTCAACTGAAACCACATTGATTACATATGTGTGAATGTTTACACCGGTACTTTATTTTATTTTGGTGTAAATTCTCGTTCTCTTCATTGTCGTATACTTGTAGAGATCTTGGTTCTGTTTAGTTTAGTTTAGTTATGTACAAAATTGGAATAAAAACAATGTTATAGTATTTTGTCTTAGGTAGTCTTAGGTATAAGACTGCTGTTGAGGAAAGTCGAGGCTTTCATTTTGGTAAATCTATATTTCAAGGATGGCATGAATGTATGTCAAAATATAGATTTACCAACATGAAACCATTGGCTTCTATCGGAGTTACTTCTATACTCTAGTACTTGAATAAGTAAAGTGTATTTTTATTCAAATTTATCATTTCATGTATGACGTGCACAAATATAAGATATACAGTTAACGCTATTTGTAGATGTATTGGTGTAATTTGAAGTTAAGCTACATCTGCATAATAGTGGACCTAATATCAATTACTAGCAGCGGACTCCTCATTTGTCACTTAATCATTTAAAACCTTCGTAAAATAAACGCGAACAAAATCCTAACATGTATCCTTTCTACGAACGCGAACAGTTCCAACCCATTATATCACACCGACTGTTTAATATTGAAATGTACAAAATGATGCTAAAACTGTCTTACCTTTCAGGTGTGTTTGGGTTTACCCATCAATATAATCAAGCCGTTAACTCTCTGTCAACCCTATCGTGAGTATCATTTCCCTCGTTTATGTGATTACAGTACGTTTGTATATATCATTACGAGTTAATGTGCGTGTGTGAGTGTGTGTGTGTGTGTGTGTGTGTGTGTGTGTGTGTGTGTGTGTGTGTTTCCCCCCATTCCCTTCTTGTATACAGCTAAAATTACAATGACAATATCAAAATATAGTCACTTTGGCCGGTTTAGGTCGCTCACTTTTTCTGCCTCAGATATAAAATAGTTCCTAATTCAGCTGTATAGTGATTCATACAAAACTTTCTCTGATAACTTTAAAATTAACATTCCCTGGACTTGACTGCTCCATATCAATATGACTCACATTATAACATGAGCAGCTGTCTCATTGTTATCCAAAACACAACTTTTACCCTTCCACGACATGCGTATGAAACGTAAGAATATGAACTTTTTTATACATACTGGCGCATGAATGAGCATATAGCCTCCAGGAAAAGCATTCGAAACGGTACAGTCAGGCGATTAATACATCTAAAGTCTTATCACAAAGCTATGCTGGGAAAATGGCCAACCGATCTCAGAGCTAATCATGAGCATACTACTTCAACAGGTGAACCATTCCCTGTCTAAACAAGTAGACTTATAGGTTTCAATCTGTGAAAAACACATCCTTTTTTGTTGTATGCTACAGTGCTGGTGTACTAATTCTTAGCTTTATCAGCTCAACTAAACAAATACAGTGACATATAACAGAACTACATAAATACAGAGACGTATTAGAAAACTATATAAATACAGTGAAGTATTACAGAACTATATAAATACCGTGATGTACTACAGAACTAAACAAATACAGTGACGTATTACAGAACTATATAAATACAGAGACGTATTACAGAACTATATAAATACAGAGACGTATTACAGAACTATATAAATACAATGAAGTATTACAGAACTATATAAATACCGTGAACTATGTAAATACAGTGACGTATTATAGAAGAGAACGGTCTTGCCGCATCCTGCGGATGGCCAGGAGTTTCCCCCGGGCTGTGCGCGGTTTCCTCCCACCATAATGCTGTCCGCCGTGCTATAAGTGAAACACGCTTTGAGTACGGCGCAAAACACCAATCAAATAAATAAATAAATAAATAAATTTAGAAGATAAGAGAACAATGTATACCCCACTTAGACTGATTTCTTCGGGGATTTGGGAGGGCGATGCAGTCCCATTACTATGTCGTGGCTCTCAGCATTAAGAAGTAAGCCGAGTGGTTGGTTCGCTCCTTGGTGTCTTCATCACTGTATACAAGAAAGTATACATTGAGACCAACTTGGTATGTGATGTTATACCGATGTTAAACTACTTCGTTCGCAGGACGGAAGCGATTATAGGCATAGCTGTTGGGGCGTCTCTGTTCCTCGTGGGACTCATTGCTTTCGCCCTCCTATGGTACTTCGCGGAGAAACTCGGGATCACGTGCCTGACAGGAAGCGGTCCCAAGAGCAGAACCGCCCCAAAAGCAGCGAAGAAAGTGCAGCCTTCGTCAGTAACTGTGGTGACCACAAGTAAGTGAAAATATGTACGGATTGTTTGTCCTCTGCAGTTATTGTGGATAGTTCGCCATACCTCATAGATGGTGTGAGTCTATGCGTCGAAAGAGACATTCGTATACCTGCCGTCAACCATTAAGGACGGATCCAGGTCAATAATCGCAAGGCCAATTGCCAAAACGACGTATAACACATTCCACCGAAGAACTAAGAAAGTCTATAAAGTACGAAAATAGGATGGAATCATGCAAAGAGAAGCAGTCAGTAGTTTTCAGCAATGTATGTTCTACGCGACTGAGTGAAATCAGTATTTAAATCGTGTACAATGCTAGAATACATGTATCAGCTGTCAGAAACAAAATATGTATCTAAGTTGCGCTTTGATTGCCATTGTTCATATCTAATTCAAGTGGATGGGTATACAGCCCCTGGCCAAAGACCAAGGCAATGTTTGAACGCAGCCATTTGCAGTCTCACCTAAAGGGAAACATAGTTATTCATTATAAGCACCTGCTGTACATACAAACAACAACAGCTTCTTTGTTTTGTCGTTTGGTTCGTGCTTAATCGACCTTGCCATACGTCTGTATCGACGCATTGATTCTGTTTTTAGTCAGCCACTGTCGTCGTCTATAACGTCGAACCAAAAGTGGTGAAGTATCAGTGTATTTATTTATTTATTTGATTGATGTTGACGTCATGCTCAAAGGTATATGTCGGCGCTCAGTTATGTGAGTGGAGGAAACCAAGGAGCCTGGAGTGAAACCACCGACCTTTTCATCAGATGAACCTCAAAAACAAGCTTCCGGGAGAGGTATTCTACATGCAAAACACGTAAAGCTTCATGCTTTTCTCGCTACTGATTTTATATGCTTTTGGGCAATATGCAAGACTGTATATTGTCTTCGACATAGCTCCTAATTCAGTACTGTTTTATGTGTACAGCGACTTCTCAGCAATATCCCGGTGGTAACCAGCAGCAGTACCCTGGCGCCCCGCAACCTGTATATCCCGCGCCAGCAACGGTGACTGTCCATCCCGGCAACAACCAGCCCGGCTACAACCAACCCCAGGAAATGTACCCACCACCAGGGTATATCCCTTAAGCAGACTGCCTGACCATATTGGCGCCATACTGTTTGGGATCATGGGATCATATCACTCTGAATCCAACTAGTGAAGTCAAACTGTTGTACAAATGTGCAGACTGTTTTACTGGATTGTTTGTGTGTACCATCACATGTTTGCGGAGAACCAATCATCTCAAGGGAAAGAAAGACAAAAGGTCACTGGGATCACTTTGAGAAGATGATGTCAGAATAAATAAAAACTCTGTCGCAACCTTTGTCTCTGCTGATACTTGATACTGTATTTATAGTGTGCATTCCATGACTGCAGTAGGCGCAGTTTTATAGACAAGGATATTTACAGTTCCGCGCGACGACATTAGTGGTAAGGCGGCTATCAAGTGTAAAAAGGTACAGTTGTGTCGCTTGGATTCAAAGGTCAAACGTGTCTAGTGTATAAATTGCTTTTACTAAATAACAATTGTGTAAAGTTGCATAGAATTATCACCTACAACAACTGTCCAGTTCTCTGAGTATAAGTTTGGAGTAATTTTCTAAAATATAGCGGCTTCAGTTCTAGCAATGTTCAACTCTTGTCAGGAAAGCTCCTATCTTTATCGAAAAATCTTCATTTCGGTACCAGAGTTGTCTTTTGTAGTACCGGTACCTGGCGGAAGAATATGGGCAAACATGTCTTTTTAACATATATGTATTAGTGCGCAGTAAGCGCTTTAAAATATATTGGACTTGGCTGTTTACGCCTATAATACTGGCCCGTTGATAACAACTAAAAGCCACAATATTTCCAACGATGTGGAAACGGTTCATTTTGGCTGAGTACTGTTTCGGTGATGTAATCCTGATAAAATCCGCCTTTTCGCTTGTCTTAATTGCGGAATGTAACTCTAAAATCGACCGTCTCGTTCTGACAGGCGTACATACAAGTCACGTGATCGATGTGAGTGCAGAAAAAAATAAGGTAGTTCAAAGGAGATAATACATCATCCCATTTGGCTGGTTCACTCCCCCAGTCTTCAGACTGCGCTAATCGCTTCAATCTCGCAAGTGATCAAAATGGTGACAGACGGCTTACGGCAACAGTGGGTGTAGTGTCTGAAAATGCATTTATTTTATGAAATTGTGCGGTTGTCATGGGTCGGTTTTGGTTCGGCGAGACTCTGAACAGGTTAGTTGATTATGGAGACCACTCGGTTGACATCGGTTTACGCTAGCAAAGATTTAATGCGAATGTGAAGATGCGGTAAATGTGGCTTACCATCGGTCCGACACATAAGGAATAGTTATGCCTTGTAACTCATGCAACACTTGGTGTTGCTCGATTTCAGAGTTACATTCCGCAACTACACTCTTCTCACCTTCACAGGTGCTATCCCAACATCAACTTTTGGGAACACCGTTGCACCACCGTCACTTAGCTGGAAATTTCAGAGGAGAAAAGGGTTAAAAGCTTCCTGTGATATCTTTCCAGAAACCATTTCTTGTTAGGCTAAGGCTTAAGTTATAGCATATCCCTATGGTAATTTTATCATATATGTTTGAAGGTCGATGTTCAATTTAGATATCATTTAAAACCAAAAATATGAAACATGACAAGGAGCGTTACAGATGTCCAATTTGGGTCTAATTTAAAAGGATTTGTATCTATCCATCGCAGTAAAAAATTCACAAGAATGCTGATTTTTTATGCATGTTTTGCTTTGTGTTAATGAAATGTAACCACCTATAAGAAGACAAACCATACGTTTTACTGAACTTGACGTGGTGATTGTTGCTTAGAACTGACTAAAGAAAGCCTTTCCGCCATACGGGTGTTATAGGAGTTAAGGGGGAAAAGGTTAGGGTCGTCTTCATACCATCAATTCATTGTAGTATAACGTGACGGTGTTACAACATGAAGGCATGGAACGACGCGATGTCGCATGATAACGACGCGATAGTAGGATTGTATGATAGTCATCCTGCCAATGTTAATTTCGTTCCATCGTTTCGTACAATTCCCCCCTCCCCCCGAGTTGGTGCTCGCCATACGGGTGTTCTAGGAGTTAAGGTGAACCGGTTAGGGTCGTCTTCATACCATCAATTCATTGTAGTATGACGTGACGGTGTTACAACATGAAGGCATGGTACGACGCGATGTCGCATGATAACGACGCGATAGTAGGATTGCATGATAGTCATCCTGCCAATGTTAATTTCGTTCCATCGTTTCGTACAATTGACCCCCCCCCCCCAGTTGGCCCCCGCCATACGGGTGTTATAGGAGTTAAGGGGAACCGGTTAGGGTCGTCTTCATACCATCAATTCATTGTAGTATGACATGACGGTGTTACAACATGAAGGCATGGTACGAGGCGATGTCGCATGATAACGACGCGATAGTAGGACTGCATGATAGTCATCCTGCCAATGTTAATTTCGTACAAGTACCCCCCCCCCCCCCCCAACCCCCCAGTTGGTGCCCGCCATACGGGTGTTATAGGAATTAAGGGGAACCGGTTAGGGTCGTCTTCATACCATCAATTCATTGTAGTATGACGTGACGGTGTTACAACATGAAGGCATGGTACGACGCGATGCGATGTGCTCTCAATCGCTGGATAGCTAGGAAGTACCACATTCTTTTCTATTTAACCATTTTCACTGCCAAGATATTGATAATGCTGCCTCACTGGAACACCATGTTGAATATATCAGACACGATCTCCCGTAACAATATGACTGACTAGTACTTTTTTTTAATACTGAGAGTGTCAAGGTCAGATGACCGCTACTGTAACGGTACAAATCTAAGAAGAGTGTCTACTGGCTCTCACGTAAAACATCCATGTGGCTAGCCTATCCACGGTGTCCCGGACAAATGAAGACGTCTTTTTTTAACAAAAATGAACGAGGGCATATTTCTATTAACTTCAAAGCCAGTTTAACCACTGGAAAAGCTTGAAGTCATGCATATAACAGATGTTAAATTTTCGGAAATAGGACACAAGCTGGATTTGCACTGCTCCTCTCAACAATGTACTACTACTTTGAACAATGAACTGTTCCTCTGAGCAATGTATTGCGCCTCTCAACAATGTACTGTTCCTCTGAACAAGGCACTGCTCTGAGCAATGTACTACTCCCCTTAACAAGGTACTGCCCCTCTGAGCAATGTAGTGCTCGTCTGTTACAATACACTGTTCGGTCTGAACAATGTACTGCTCCTCTAAACAATGAACTGTTACTCTGAGCAATGTACCTGTCCTCTGAATATTGTACACCTCCTGTGTGCAAAGTAGTGCTCCTCTAAACAATGTACTGCTCCTCTGAACAATTAAGTGTTCCTCTGAGTAAAATACTACTCCTCTGAACAAGGTACCGCTCCTCTGAACAGTGTACTGCTCCTCTGAACAAGGGACTGCTTTTCTGAACAAGGTAGTGCTCCTCTGGACGAGGTACTGCTCTTCTGAACGAGGTACTGCTCCTCTGAACAGTGTACTGCTCCTCTGAACAGTGTACTGCTCCTGTGAACAAGGGACTGCTTTTCTGAACAAGGTAGTGCTCCTCTGGACGAGGTACTGCTTCTGAACGAGGTACTGCTCCTCTGAGCAATATACTGCTCCCTTGAAACAATGAATTGCTTCTCTGAACCATGCACTACTCCTCTGAGGAATGTACTACTTCTCTGAACAAGGTTGAAAGGCTTTCTTGCTGCAACTATCAGACCCTTAGCCAATGGGGTCGTTCGTTCGAATCCGGCTATCGCTGCTGCGGCTGCGAGTTTGTCAGGTAACTAACGAATAGCGATGGTTCAGGCTAGGCACTCAGGTTTTCTTTACCTATAAATCGGTTCAACGTGATATAAAGAACAATTCTTGTTTAACAGCAATCAAATAAATATATCGGGTGTTCTCATTGAAGGCAGTTTTGACGCTTTCACATTTATCAGTAATATCTTTATATATTTTCTTCAACAAACATAAGATGGTTTTAGTTTCAGATGAACAACAAAGACAGCATTAGTTTCATTAGTTTGCCAAACACTTAGGCCTATCCTCACCAGATTCTGGGACAAATCCATCAAATGTTGCCCTTCTTCTTCACTTATGACATTATGAAATGAGACAATATAGGGATCCCTATAAAGCACTTCCTCTTTCCATTCATGATAGCCCGCTTTTGATCTCATAAACACACGTTCCCCGGCTGACTCCAGGCACATGTTTCAACCTTAGTAAATGCATGACGTAAAACATTCAATTATTTCTTTTGAAAATGCACAAAAAAGGGCAAGAAACGTAAATAGTAATTTTGAATATTCAGATATTCAGGTAATTTTATTTACTTATATGACCACGTGCATGCGACGAACCGTTCCAAAAATATTCCATTCGAGTGTGCGTTCTTATACATTGATTTTGTTGGTGTTTAATGTATGCTCAAATGCAGGTTATAGGGTAAACTGGTGCGCAGGGACAGTTGGTAGCAGGAAAATATACAGAGCTACTACAAATATGCAAGAGGCCAATGCGCAAAATACTACATTAAAGGGGCAAGATGGCTATGGCCATCCTGAAAAACCTGGAAGAAGCATCAGCTTTAAATGAAAAGATAGCTAAACTGTTTCGCCTATGCACTATTCAATGTACAATTATAATATTATATTGTTTTCGATGCTATGGAAAACAGATTCCGCGTGGGATCAGCAGTTAACAATTCGTAATGATTTTCTGAAATGTGAATATCCAAGAGTCGCGTTTAGACGGTCATATCTCAGTTGATATCCTATTTTTGATATTATTCCTTGCCAATCATTTTGCCCTACTTTTCAGTCACGATACTACTTGTCAGTATTTTCATTTATCAAATACGGGCTCAATCTGTTTGACTGGCTAATCAGCAAAAGCACGGAAGTCCCCACCCACTTACATCTTTGAGTTTATCGTGTTTTTCTTGCTGGTTACGCGAGTTGGTGCGAGATTGTAAGCTTCATTTCTTATACTTAAAAACAAATAAATGTTATAAAGTATTACTTTTATCACTAAGATGTTCAGTTGCCAGTGGTATATCATCCCAATTTTCATTTAACCATCCATTAACTGGGACTATTACCAGTTTTTCCAGGGACGCATATATAGGGAGTCGGCTCGCTGTGGTACATGTGCACCGCCTGTTTCGCTCCAGACAGATTCAAACTCGCCAGTACTTTCTGCTTGCTCCATTCTATAACCCAAACATTTGAAATGAAATTTCATGAAATTTAATGAAATGCAAAATAAAAAAATTATCAGGTGTATTTCAAATGAAAAACAAAAGTTCCTCATGAAAGAACAAGTGAGAGTAAGACACGTTGCATGAAACAGCTACTTGGCGGCATCATCGACGTTTTGTATCGCTATATAGACATGTGATAGTCACACGTGTTTTATATCGCTATACAGACATGTAATAGCCATGGGTGTTTTATATCCCTGTACTTAAATCATCCCATATATAATTTGACCAGAGACAGTGATAATTTCTTCCTCTCGTGGGTCATCATTTCATATGAATGAAATTCCAACAAAATATGTTAGTTTTTTAATGTTACTATAATAAGCCAAGCTATTTAAAGTTTACACTTTAGGTTCGTTAAAGAAAAGCTTGGTTATTCTTTTCATGCTGTTGAATAAAAAAAATGTGGTCTTTTTGCTATGAACAACCAATCATGTATGTATGTGTGTATGTATGTATGCTTGGGGGTTGATGTCGTACATAATTTTTCAGCAATGAGGCGACTCGGACTCGGTGGTTGCATACATGCTGTGTCTTCTTCCGGCAGGGCGAGTCCAGGTCAACAATGTGCTGCCACCACTGAAACATGATGCCGAAGACACCAGACATGAGACCCCACTCAGTCAAATTATACTGACGTCAGGTCAAGCAGCAAGGTTTACTTGCTCTAACCTGTTTGTGCTGAGCGCCAAACAAGTACCAAAGTCTTTGGTATGACCCGACCAGATACCGGGGTCTGACAGCATTGGGTATGTTCAGTCAAACTGTACATGCTGATATCGGTATACTGACTAAGCAAATTAGTGACACACGCAGTCACACTGTGCATGCAGAGACCGGTATAGTGGCTAATCACTAATGTACTGTATAATGATGCCACACGCAGTTACACTATACATGCAGAGATCGGTATACTGACTAACCAGTAACGTACTGTAAAATGTCGCCACACACAGTGAAACTGTGCATGCTGAGATTGGTACACTGACTAACCAGTAATGTACTGTATAATGTCGCCACACACAGTGAAACTGTACATGACGAGACAGGTATACTGACTAACCAGTAATGTACTGTACACTGACGCCACACCCAGTCAAACTGTACCTCCCCAAGTATATTAGCAATGTAATCTCAACGGGGGCAGTAGTTTCGCTTCTGTTTTAGAATGGTCTAACCCAAGCGTTGACGTCAACGTCCAATAACAGTAAAAGGAATGCTAAGATAAAGGTTAGGTGTGGTATCTCAAAAAGTACTCAGGTTTTGTATACATGTGTAGCACACTAGCCCGAAGCTAATGTGTTATCATTGAGGTCCTTTTTGCATATTAATTATTGCAAATTACAAAATTACAAATTTGGTAAATGCCAAGGGTGGTATATCAGAAAGTAACCGACTGCATGTATGTAAAGCACAACAATTAGAGTGGAACATTTGTCTCGTTTTAATTATTGTAAATTACAAATCTCGTTTGTGTATTTAATACAATCCATGTTAAAGTAAATGTTTAAGTGCATTAAAGTGAACTTTTGCATTCATGTACCCAGGCTGAGATAGCTATTGCCAGTTGGTTTGTCTCCTTGACAGTTGCATGTGACGACAACTAACTGTAGACCTTGACTGATGGCTTGTCTGCCCATACGCACAGTCTCCCTGTCAGCAGTCTACATTTTTCTGGCCAGTCAGGTACCAATTTCAAAGTCAGCTTTTCTTATTTGACTGCTTCTTCGTATCAACAGTTTTTAAATTGTTGGGTACCTCGCAGGGTGTAGTGGTTCCCACACAAGTCTGGTTATCCTCTATGCTGTACTACTGTATACCGCAAACAATGTTTCCGCCATTATTAAAGCTGACCCATGCATAAATCGGGCAAATGCATGTATAAGTGAAGCGTCCTTGACGACAGTGTGAAACATTAATCGTGTGTATGACGTAATAATTTATGGCTTGCGGTGATCTGTTAGACAGGCCACTTGATATGGGCTCACTGCACATGTATCGCGTGCGTAGTCGTAAGGATCGCGCTGAGTTGTGCTATATAGTATACTCTCTCTCTACGACAGACCCCTATAACCTGATGGTGTCAGGCCCTGTCGAAAGCCATCAGTTTTTTTCTGGTAGAAGTGGTGATTTACATAATCACTGTTGGCCAATTAGCACTTCGTACAAGCTGAAAGCCTTTGCGAAAGACCAGAAATTTCCGCTGGTAGAGGTGGTGTGTCTTCATTAATATTCATGATTAACCAAGCGGTAAAATGTTAATCACTAAACACTAAATTAAATAAATTCGTATAGAAGCTGAGAGAGAAATGTGAGGTCAAACAGCTCTGTGCATACATCGGAGATAAAGCCTCCCGGGAATACTCTTCACGGAAAAGATATCAGTCAAACAATGAAGCCCGTCTGCTTCACGGCGCTGCATAGTACCGGTACGGTAATGTTAGCCCGGCAGTCTCAGGCCTCCACGCAGGGCGCGTGCAGAGAGACACTTTAAACGATGAGTCAGTGAGGAACTGGCTTTGGCTTTATAACTGCACGAGGTTCCTCCGTTCATTCTGAAGCTAATACCAGTAATATCAAAGCTTTCAAACCAAACACAGAACACTTGTTGATACCCCTAAAGTAGCCCTTTATTGTTTGTCGTAGAGTACATGATTGTGTAGATACGTGTGCATAACAATAATTGACTTAGTTAATGACTACATAAGTCATTCAGTGTCATGAATGTAAAACCCGATAGTAGGGATAAGATTTATAACTTAAATGCCTGAAAAATCAGTTGTCTTCAGGATAGTTTTTGGTTACTTCCGTCTTGCCTGAAAAGAAATGGACACAACAATCAAAGAATCTGACATGTGAGAATAGTTAACATCATGCTTGCGGGCAGATAAAGTTATACATGAAGCGATTCCGCTTAGAACACAGACCTGTTGGTCTGGTAGTACCTGACCCACTGTTGCAGTCATCGTCAAAATAGTTTTCACATTAAGGAATGTCGCGACAAAAAATCCTGAAGTTAGTAAATGTCTTCCGATAAGGCCTTTGCCATAATATAGTTATCAAAATTGTAATTTAAAGATACCTCGTAAAGACATACGCATCGGTTGCCATATATCACCCAGTCTCTATCAATCAGATTTAACGTTAAAAATCCAACAGCCGTAAAAAAGCGACACAACCCCACGCCGTTTGCTTATATAGAGTGGACACCGTCCATTTCTGTTAAACATGTATTAAAGGTTAACATCGTACCTGGCACATCTGACAGTGATCACCATCGCAGACGTCACAGAAATCATTGTCCTGCAACACCTCCGGTAGATAGAAGGTCACAACTTTCTGATCTGTAAAAGAAGTAGGAACATGAGTTAAACTGATGAATTATGGAAAAAGGCAAGTAAATCACCGGCGTGCTTTGGCTGTAATGAAGTATATAACGTACAAAATTAGGACGGTATCAAGGAAGAAAAGCAGTCGGCAGTACTCAGTTGTGTTGGAAAAACGCCATGAGTGGCCTTGGCGAATGAATGAAATCGTTATTCAGATCGAGTTCCACGCTTTTCCTTTCATTTGTAAGGATAATCCAGAACATAATTGTCTATTGCGTTACTTGCCATTGGCATCTGGAAGTCGGCAATACAGAAACGTTCACTTGTGTTGTACGGGCCTATAACTCGATGTGATTAAGGTCAGCTTACCTGGTTCGTAGTAGTCAAATACGGTGACTGTGACGGGTTGGACTTTGGCCACAAGGGCGGTTCTGATCGCCGATACCGGGAAACAGAAATCGTCCGCTGTTAACTGAAAACATGAATACATGTCCAATGATTACAACGTAAAGAATGAAGCGCGCCCTGATGTTGTTAATCCGGGAAACATAATACATTTATAATATACATGTAGTTCCCCAGCGCACGGTAAATGCACGCATGGACTTTCTTTTTACTGTTATTAAAAGCATTAATTAGTTCTATCGTGCTTCAGAAGCGGGTGTGATATGGATCAGAAAGGCAAACATCGACCACATCGACAGTTAAAAGAAAGCGTAGCCACAATCACGGTAAAAATCGTAAATATAAGCCTACTTAAACGGAAGGTCTGTGTTGCTATGTTACCGTAGGGGTTTTATTATTTATTTATTTATTTATTTGATTGGTGTTTTACGCCGTACTCAAGAATATTTCACTTATACGACGGCGGCCAGCATTAGGGTGGGTGGAAACCGCCCGGGGGAAACCCACCACCATCCGCAGGTTGCTGACAGACCTTCCCACGTACGGCCGCAGAGGAAGCCAGAAGGATTTTGTTCAAGGAATGAGACCTTGTTTATTTAATTAAAGCAAGACCACAGCATACCGAATAAAACCAGAAGTGGTCATACGTAACTTGCGAAATCCGACCTTTGTCAGTTTACTTCAGAGTTTTATTCTAACCGTTCACGTAAATACTTAATAGCAACTTAACTCACCCACCCTACTTAGTACCATGGCTAAATCAGAAGTGAGTAAAAAATTGCGGTGATATTAACAGCAATCATTAGACGCCACTGATGTAGAACTGCTCAAATGGTGTGTTGAAACAACACATTTATAGTAAACAATAACACTAAAAAAAGGCAAGTACCTCATCAAGGTATAGAATCACAGATTTGTCTGTCGTTTCAACTCTTTTGCCGTAGAGTTGCAGTTTAAGCTCTGTTTCCGGGACAGGGGAGAAGCCAGTCGGGGTTAACACTTCGATGTAGGTCATTCCAGATGCTCCCTTCAACAAATATCTGAAAGAAAGTATCGAAAATAAATTTAGACTGAAATCAACGCAAACATCTAATAGCTGCGACATCCTATAAAAGGTCGATACCGTCTTGCACTCAATCCCCTCGTATTTGAATGACTGTTGTCAAAAACTGGGATGTCAAGAATTTATTTAAAACTCGGGTCCAGGACTAACCATTGCTCTTGTGCAGTACATGAGTAATACGTCACCAATTTGGTCACAAATCGTCATCACAATCGCAGGAATGAACAACAGACTGCGCAGCTTTGGAAAGAATTACCACACTCCTTACAGCGCTTGCACCTCTTTCTATCTCTTGCCTTACATCACTGCCATCAGCAGCAAATTTTGTACAGACATTTTGAACAACATTGAGGTCACTGGGATCACGGTGATGATGCAGAAGGTGATGTCAGAAAATACAAACAATCCGTCTCAACCTTTGTCCCTAATAGTGCTTTATTCTCTTTACTAGAGTATATACATGTTTCTAATCAAAACCTAAAGCAATTTTATTGATGAATGCTGATTAAATAGTTCCGCAGGAGGGCACAGGTGATAAGGCTAAGCATAAACAAGATTACCTGCCTCTCACCGGTTCCTAAAGTCAAGTTTGTCTAGTGGTGGCAGTGATGACGCATGCGCGTTGTAAGGAGTATGCGTAATTACTCGAGGAAAGAAATGTTTGTCATTTGACTGACAGACCGACCAACTGACCGACAGAAATGCAGTTATTGAACCGCTTGTGGCAGCTAAAAGACGGACCAAGGGAACACAAATCACGAATACACAACTCAATATATGATATAATGATATAAAGGTAAGCAGTAGTGTTTAACCTGTACGTGTATATATCCAGTTTGTATGTATGCCATGCCGCTAAGCCAATACATGAAATGACACATCATTTCATTATAGAAGAGATTAAAACACAAGCTCTGCTGTACATCAACTCTCTCAGAATTGAACACGACCATGATTTCGACCTGCCATGCGTAACAACACGGAAATGTTATCCTAAGCTTTCCTCCCAGAAAATATTTGTGTATAGGAAAAAATATAAGAGAATGTGTTCAAAATAAAACAGAGTGACAACTTCGCACACAATGTACCAGAGAAGCCGATAAGACGTCAAACGCAAAAGACAAAAGAGGCTGGCAATTTTTGTGACGAATCAAGTTATTTATTTATTTTTTTGAATCGTGTTTTACGTCGTACTCAAAAATATTTCACTTATACGAGGGTGGCCAGCATTATGGTGGGAGGAAACCGGGCAGAGCCCTGATAAAACACACGACCATACGCAGGTTGCTCTCAGACATTTCCACGTGCGGCCGGAGAGGAAGTCAGCATGAGCTGGATTTGAACTCGTAGCGACCGTGAAGGATCTAGTTACTTACGCGGCGCAAACTTCAATATCAAAGGCAGAGGAGCTTTGTTTGGTTACTGTCACATTTGCAGAGAAGGCAGGCTCGATGAATTCATCCGCAATGTTGAATCTGACTGATACCTTGTAGTTAAGAAATTAAAATCAACATTTTAATAAGTGGAATATGATAAAAATAAGCACGATATGGAGTGGATGTCTCCTCCTGTAAAACCTAAAGTTGAACTGTTTTTCAAATGTAACATACCGGTACTACAATTTTACTTTTCTGAACATTGATGAAGGAATATTTATCGTACGGCATTCATATACATAAATAAAAAAAAAATGATTTTATTGTTCACAGAGGAAGTATCGCTGAGGAGTGACTTCTCTATTTCAGCTTAAAGATATCTCAGTTGTATCATGCGTGTGCCTATGAAGAGGAACGTAAAGGTATTATACTAAATTTAAGTTAACGTATCCTTCTGCTTCTGTAGTTTACTTATAACGTGTAATTTTAATTAGGACTACTTTGTATGTTGTCAGATGTTCGAAAGCGCCCAATAGTACAAAATACATTTAAAAAGTATTGACACAGAGTATCAATGCTGAGTGATAGCAGTATTATTTATTTACTGATGTGAAAAATACACCAACTCAACACAGATATGACGGACTTGATTTTCATTGGCCGCCAGGATTATGGTGGGTTGAAACCGGAAAGAGCCTGGGGGAAACCGACGACTATCCGCAAGTTGCTAGAAAACCTTCTCATGTACGACCGGAGAGGACGCTAGCATGAGCTGGACTTGGTGAAAGACTCCTGGGTCATGACTCGCTAGACACGGATCCTCTCCGCACCACCACAAACATACCTAGAAAACGATGTGAAGAGACATACCTGTACAACCGCCCGTCCAGTCCCAGTACCGTGGATAGAGACGTCACCAGGGCTGCCCTTTAACTATAAGGTAAACAACATTTAGCAATGAGTAAAATTAGCTACAAAAACATTTGCACAGATGTGGATTTACCATGCAAGGTCAATGGAAAGTTCCAGGGTATGATTAATAGATCCATACATTTGTTTAAAATTTATTTAAAATTCCTTACACACACCGAACGCACAAGTGACAATAACATATTTTCCATCTTCCATGATCAAATCAGTGTATCGTTTGATTCATGCGATCATGCATGTGTGGGGATATACAGAAATCTTTACATTCCGTTGTAATTAATGTTTCTCTCGCCGATGTTTAACAGTATTTTTAAATGCAAGGCAGGTGTGTTGTCTTACCAAAGCCGTCTGTAGAATGAAACGATTGCTATCGTCAACCGTAAAACTCTTGGTGATATCACCGGAAATGACGTCGATATTGACAGAATTGTCCTCAGAGTAGATGAGCTTAGCCAATGAACTGAGGGCATGGACAGCGACCACAGTGTCCTAGAAGAATATAGAAACTCGTTGCCTGTACTCATGGTCGAGACTGGTCATGGTTGTATTCGGAGAGAAAATTATTAACATTTGAACAGGGGTTTGGAGAAAATCCTGGAGAAGTTTAGTCAGGTACCATTTTCGTCTGAAGTCTATAGAGGCAAATATTCTACAAGGTTCAGGCGTAATCAAATCCATTGACTCAATCCAGGCGTCGAAACAGACATTCGTATACCAATCATCTAGTATTAATAAACCTTACAAGTCAATAAAAGCAAGACCAATTCTCAAAACAATGTTCAACACAAACTATTAAAGAACTAAAAAGGTATATAAGGTAAGCAAATCGGATGTATTCATGCAAAGGGATGGAGTCTCTTTGCGTTGTTTTAATGTGATTGTTTACTAAATGTGATGACAACACAGCATTTTGAGTAATTTCAGAAATTTAACAAATTGCATTTAACATAGCTGAAATATTTCTTTTTCACCTAATTCCGCTTAAGCCATGGTGCTAGGAGGCGTGTAAAATACTTCTGTTTATGCATTTACATGAACGCCTAGAATAAAACCCTAAACGAGGTAAATGACAAGAGGACTTATTTCACTGATTACGTGTGACCATTTGCCAGCTATCACACTGTCGTCTCTGCTCTGGTCTTACTCTCTATGCTGTACGTCTTTAGTTATATTGTATTCCTGCACACACCAGGATTCTGCTGTTGAACTAAGCATTCCCGAGGCCTTGTCCCTTTGCATGTTACAGTTATGACGCTGGACACAATGGATATTCTAGTTATGTAAGTTTAACTATTATTATGGATAAGCTGTCTTTAATAAGTCATATATTTCAGTTGCGCTTTGATTGCAACTGTTCACATATCCATCGCGGCGATTTTACTCAATACGATGCATATACATCCTCTTGCCCCAAATTTCAAAATTAGTCAATTTTATCAACTTTGTCAAATGGTCTCTCAAATGGTTATCGTTTCTTGTAAAACATACAACCTTACGGTACTATAACCAAGAAAATGTCATTTCCGCAAAAAAGTCAATAGGCTTGCGAATCTTTTTGAGAGTTGATACAAAACTGGTTCTCCTGTAAGAATCTTTTGTTTTACAACTCAAAGAAAGTATTCCAACTTTGATAGCCGAGAATCTTACCTGTGTTGAGACAAACCCTCCGTTAGAGTTCTGCTGGCCGACCAACCATGGTATGATCGTCAGACAACGCCCAAGGTCTGGCTCTTCTGCGCATGCCAGGAGACCGTAGGCCGTGCCTCGACGTCAGCAGCATTAGAACGTTGTTTGGAGATCGCCAGGTGTAGTGCGGTTCAAACGTGCTTGCGGTTTTCCAGTAAACTTGTCCATCTACAAATGGCATGTTTAAAGAAGCAAATTTGTAAAACATGGAGGTTTAAAGTAATATCCATGGTTACTACTCAGATATCATAATTTGTATTACTCGCAATAACTAGGTGAATGACAGCCACGTTCTCATTGTAGACAATACCAGAAGACAATTTTCATGAGTGAAAGCTGTATTTCTTAACTATAGTCTTCAACCTTGTACTAATAAACATAAATTTTATTTCACGAAGAAGGAATTTTATTAGTGGAGGAAACCGGAGTGCCAGACTAAATCAGTGGTCTTTGGCAAGTAACTGACGAACTTGCCCACATGTGACGTACCGATATGCGCACTACCATATCGGCGGAAAACAAGTGATCTTCAGTGAACTTTAGGCTGCGCAAACTGCCACACAAGCGTCATCGACCGTTTATTGTCACGAAGACTCAACGAACAGTGAGATCGAGTATTTAAAAAGCCCGGTACGGTAAGGCGGAGAATCGGCCCCTTAGAAGTGCGATGAGAAAGTGCTAATTTGAGAAATCACAGCACAGTTCTGTAAATTCCCAAATCAGAAGTATAAAACTTGGTCGAATCACCCATAAAAGTTATATGGCTATAAAAGACACGGTTGCTTAATAATAACTCGCCAAAGATACACCCTCGATCAAAAACGCCAATTTTTCGTTTATACGAGGTACTGTGTCTTTAATTTACGTTATGGAGATGAATCCTAAACAGAAGAATATCTTTACCTTAACATTTATCTGTGTATTTCTACGTGCTGTCAAAGTTTCGTTTTCATTTACGTTTCTCTTCATATGTAAAACATAAATTTATTGTGTGGTCAGTTTTGTCAGGTTTTAGCAAGTTTAAAATCTGTATTTCTTTCAGGTATTCTTCAATGCACACTGAACTGACGAAGTCACGGTGGAGAACAGGTTTCACCTCAAGGAAGGGTTCGATTCTTTGTTGTTCTTTGTTTTCCTTTGGAAGCATACTTTTGTGTGATTAAAGATATAGGCCGTCTTGCATTAAATATCATGAATTAGAATGGATAAGCTACGGTATTACGTAACGTGTAGCAAGTATAGCGAAATTATACGTGAATCCTGGCTGAGAGCACATGTGGTCCTCTCGCTATCATTAACATCAACATGTTATGCGTAGTAGAAGTATAAAGCTGAACATTTGTTATATATGTATTTAACTGATTGGCGCATAACTGCGTGCTTAATAGTTTTTAGAGTGATTTTCCCCACTCTACAGTGTCTAATGCAAACAAAAGGATATTTCAGTGCGACAGGAGCAGTCTACCAGTTTTCGATTTTATGACCTATGCATTGCTTCAGTGTATGTTTGGAGCTTGCTTGCCATGTAACAAGGAAATAAGAGTAAAACAGAACTGAAAAAAGAAGTAGCCTTACAAGTCTTGCAAAAAGGCGGATTCCCCGCCTTACCATACCAGGTCCATTTACACCCAAACAATTTTCTATACGCACTTTCGTTCATGGCGGCATCCTTGACCTTTTGTCGGACCTGGGGTAGTAAGGAACTCTCGGCCAATTCCAGAGCGTAGGCACAGATGGTCAACACATACGGGTCCTCCTCGTCCAGAATTCTATCCTCCACATACTTCTGAGCACGCGCAATGGTTGTCTGTCAATCACATAGGAACACATCTCAGGGCTCCGCATTAAAAATACCAGTGTTATCTTCGCTGTCCTAAAAACTCGTCTTTTTTGCGATTTTACACCTTTACAATTAATTTGAGTACAGGATATATTCTAGAAGCTAGCCATACCTTGAAAGCATGTATTTTGTTAAAACGGCTTATAACACAGATGTTTCATCTTACATGTATTTTTGAAGACAGCTTACATATAGTCTTTGCATCATTCATGAACAGCGAGAAAAGAATCTGAAACTGTATGGTTGAGAAAGCGTTCTACTCAGACCGTACAAAATTCAGCCATGTTACATTTCCGTTCCGGTTGAGAATTTTCATGACTTACATTTAAGCTGTCGTCGTGGTCGTTCTCCAAAATGGCTGATAAAGCATAAGCTGTAAGCGCGATACCATTTGCGGAACCGCCCTAGAAAACCAAGGAGAACCGAAACATCAATGAAAACGTTTCATCCCTGCAATGTGTAACATAGCGAAATAATAATAAATTGATTACTCAAATATTTTCGTCTACCTCTTAAAAGCAAATGTCTTTAATATTGTTTGATTTGGTTAATTATTTGTGCCCCCCCCCCCCCTCAACAACATCTGATGTAACACAACATAAATCGTCGGCCGTTTAAGCTACGAAGTTTCTCAAGACATTCCAATTTTGTACTCAGGCAAAATTTTTTGGGGTCATGTTTATAGATGTAGAAAACCAAAGTGTCCAACAGCAGACTGCACCAAGTCATTTGTGACTTACCTCAAAATCTCAATCTCGTTACAATTATTAGATTTTAGTAGTTGAAGTTGACATTTCCATATATGTGTCTAGAGGATATCATTGATAAGGTGATCAAAATTTTAATACCTACAGGGTCTACAAATAAGCTCTAAAATTAAATTCAAACTTTGACCCTACTCAGAAGTGAATTAGTGAAATAGGTTCAATGCAGAGTTAACTCCCTTCGCCAGGCATGTACCCACGAGCGTAATTTGAATCCATAGCTAAACCTTCGAGTGTTAGATTCGACCTTGTGACATCACTGATGAAAGGCCGTCAGACTGTGTCAATTTCTTGTATGCTGTTCCTTTTTTGAAACCAAAAATACACGTACCTGCATATCTTTGTGGATGACTCGGCCAGGTTCGTTGAAAGATCCATCGTCGTTTTGTTGGTTTTGGATAAATCTTAACGTTGACGCCAGTCTCAGTTCATCGAGCTGGATAAACTTCCGAGCTTGACCAAAAGATTTCCATACAAACAAGGATAACCTGTACGGGGATTGTAGGAAAAGGATTAACAGTCACATTAGTGGTACACGATTAAGGGATTAATGGACCTGTGTTACAATTAACTGATACGTTATTCTCTGATAAACCACAGTTGTAACTTAAGCAAGAACCCGGAATCCTCGTTGTAAGTATGCATCGTTCTGGTATACAAGGGCTTGGTATGCTTTACTTTACATTTCATCAATGTAGCAGGGCTCTAAAACGTTTACATCTCTAAAGCAATTTGATTACAATGAAACTAATAATAAGACAGAGATCACTGGTAGATTCCATCTGTAAGAGGACAGTGAAGGTGGCAAGACCTACTGAACTGAATAAGCCGCGTGTACACTTGCCCTATTTGCACGCCATATGTAGGTAAAAACACAAGGTCTTTTGTTTGTTTGAAGAGCTTGCAGGGGAATAGCCCATAATTTAGGACTTGTGTTTATGAAAAATTTTACTACATAATCAATTTTGTAATTTATGATAATTTTATAAAAAGTACGTCCACAATAATATACCACTCCAGAGTTTTAGATAAAAAGTACATCACAAATAGTGTTCAAATGGTTCATTAGAAAGAGGACTTACCAGGTACTTCCTTGCGGGTCCCTGTCACCAAACGCGCTGAAGGAACCGTCATACCTCATGTAGTTCATTTGCCTTTGATAGCCTGAAATAAAAGGAAAGCAATGGTTATGCTACTGCAAGATTTACCGTTCTCCTGCAAGCTTGAAAAATCAACGTGAGCTGAAAACTATCGCGAAAAAAAGCAACAGGTTTTGTAGAAACTGGTTTAGTCGATGTATCAGTACTAGAAAACGTTTAGCACATGAAAGGTATAAAGGGCTTTGTTTACGTATTACCTTTACCCTGAAGTATGCTTTAGATTTCCAGATCTGCGTTTTAGACTCCCCTAAACTATGGTTGTAGAGTGTTTGTGGTAAAGATGTGTTGCAGGGATGGTCCTGTTTTGGTTAAACGTTACCTGAACACATGGGTTGCTGGTATTTCCTTACCAGAGAGTATAATATCCAGAGCAGTTGATCGCCTTTCCCCAGTCAGTTGTCCGACGCTGTCCAGATAATTGGCCACGAAGACGCTGGGGGCAAAGTTGATCATGTTCTGTTCACCGCAGCCATAAGACATTTTCAACAAGTTTGAAAGACTGTTCAATGTGCTGGACAAAAGATCGCCTAAGAAAATGCGTAAAAATAAATAAGCAAAGTCTAAACAGTTCACATACCTAGCAATAATAAATCATTAGTATTTGGTATTTTGTGATATATTTACATTATTTGAGCAGTTAAGCAAGGTGCTGTCATACTCATGGGTTGCTTTTATCTATCAGTATCTTTTGTTTGGTACCTTGCAAACAAAGACATTGGATTTCCCAAGGAAGTCATTTCGATTCATCTTCATCTTATCATTATTAGATAAATCCAATACATGTTTTAGCCCAACCCTCTAAGTGAAATATTTACCCAAAACTTTGACGAGTACGCGCTGGGAACCCTCAACGACATTTGGAGGGAAGTCAACTTTAACCGATTCCTGGAACTGTGTGACGGCAGAATCGGTGAGATCCACAATAACTGCTTGGTTATACTCCTGGGGAATTCCTTCCGGCTGAAAAAAAAAAACAGATTTCATTGGTCAGTCAACAACATATTTTCATAAATGCAAATAATTAAAGTACAAATGAATGAGATACATGGTTTACTACACAAATCATCTGCCTTTAGTGCTCCACAGGAAGTTAAGTGCCAATTTATGATTCCACATATCAAACACTGTCTTGTTTTCATGTTTTTCTCAGTCTTAGAATGAAATATTTATAACTTTTAAATCCCACACAGTGGATGCATATTAACTGATATATTTGTTAATACAAATGAATCATTACATCTATACGGCAATAGGAAAGCTAGCTTGAATAAGTGTATTCGAATAGAGATCATTCACAGTTTGTTTTCTTAAACACCAAATAATTTCACCTAATTCCAAGCATACAACCTTCAACGGCCACTTCATAACTTGCAAGACTCAAAGAGATAGCGTTGACATTGATGATAAGTGGTACACTAGCAAATTATTGTCTATTACATAGATCTATATGGTCGTACCTCAACCCTCAGCTGTTTAGTCAGCCCGTCAGCATGGTCAGTAGATCTGGCTGTCAAAGTAATGGCCACCTCACCCAGGGATTTGGGCACAATTGGGAAAAACACAGAAACAACACTATCTGCGGTAACCTGCAACGAACAGTTAACATTTAGGTTTAATATTGAATAGTGACAACAACAGATTTACTATAAAAAATGTAAGCCTTGGGTTATACTGGGAAAAATGTATATATGTGAAAATGCAAATGAAAATAGATAACTCTAGATTGTGCTTTTACGATAACTCTACTCACCTTAATAGTCTGCTTTTCACAGTCGCCCTCCACAATTTCTCCACCATCTCCAACTCCTAGACACCGGAAGCCGTCAGAGTTTTGAAGTTCAACAACAACCTATGAATAAGCACCAACACAATGTTGTATAAACTAGATGGCAAACAGAGACAACATCTGTAGATCGCAAGGTGTATCTAACTTGGCTTATCACAATTGACTTTTTGTAAAATTGCACTGAACTTAACCTAATGTTAAATCATCAAGGTGGATTGAGTGTGCCAAGGTACAGCTAGTGCAAAGCCATTTTATCAAAGAATGAATGGATGGATAACATTAACACCACTTCGGCAAAACTGTAACCATATTCGTGACGATTTATCGAAAGAGAGCAGTCAAATGAACAGTGAAGTATAAACGTTTGATACTTCTTAATCGTTTTGAATGTTTTCACACAAAGATGAGTTAAACGGTTTTTTTTCTGTAAAATGACTTATCATCAGGTAGTGATAAGTAGTTACTGATTCGACTAACAAACCAGCTTGGTTTCGATTTAAGAAGGTGAACAAGCCATGGCTGCTTGATGATGAACAGAAGTCTGCACTTTCCACTTCAATCAAAACATGCAATGTCTGCCACCATGGCACAAATGGGAAAAATCTGAGCGCAAGACAAAACGCCAATCAAATAGACAATGCCATTTATGGAAGCACCCACAGTGCGTATGTAATACGCACCTTCTGGTCAGTATCCAAGTAATTGAAGACATTCGCCTGCAGGACGACCTGCTCTCCTCTGATCACAGAGTAAGGCAACACCACGTTCACGAAAAACTTGTTTAGCACCACAATCTGAGAAAAAAAAAACAGATGAAATATTCGTCTTTTTTATACAACAGCACAAAGTGTCAAGCTGAAAATCTCTGCCACTCTTTCCCGAACATATAGGAAATCAAGAGCGGCATAATGGATAGGTCCTTTGCTCAAACAACAGCGATTCATTAATTCATAAAATTAAAAGCATATATGCAGTGTGAAACTTTTCAGTAGACATAATGGCACAAATATCCTTAACCTTCGATTGAAAAGTTGATGATACGATGAAATAATCGAATCAGTTAGCACTGTGATACGAAACGGTTGTCAAGGCATCTCATTTTTTGCTTTACTGGTTTCTTTTCTGGTGATTCAGTTTGTATTCAACATTATATCGTCCAAATCAAGACAGGAGACACATCCAAATGCTGACATAAATGTACCATTTTATTGCAGTCTGTCTCACTGGATGATCATGGGGAAAACATGTGACATTACGGCCCACCTAGACACCTAGCAAACGAAATAATCTACCCCTAATAATGAAAAATTCCACACTCTTAAATATGACCCGATCTGGGGTGAAAACCAATGTCCCTTACTGTAATCGTTCGTGCACAATGCTGAGCAATCCGGAAATACGGAATAAAGCCAATATTATGACTTCCGCTTCCACTTACGAATGTAATTCTGTGTATTATAAATCTTGAAGTTCAATTCCATGTTTGGCGAGAAAATAGTGAAAATTGTCGAAATTTTGGACAGGTATGAGATTTATCGATGGAAGTTTGAAATTCTTCTTGAAATGGTGAAAGGGTAAGTTGGTGATGAGGAGCTGAGTGACGTTTCCTTGACGCTTCACCCCTTTCAGCAGCTGGCATAGATAAGTCAAAATTTTGATGGTCAACAATTTTATTGCTGCTTTCTCACAGGCTGAACATGGTCAGTACTAACGTATATTGGCCATGGTACGTTAGGCGCTGAGTTACAGCACTAAACGTTAGCATTGACACGTAAAAGGATTCTGAGGTCATACAGTGTGGAACAGCCTGTCTAAACATATCTGTCAAAAGTTATGTGAAAACACATCATTCTGTACTGATCGGCTACAGTAATATGAAGAACCTTGTGATTTACTTTGTTTTATCCGCACAAATATATAGAGAATATGTGACGTATTACAGAAAAGAACACAAGTACACGGCTTCAACCTTCGTACTGTAGGCTCCTGGAAAAGCCTCCCCTATCACCAGCCCCCCCCCCCCCCCCCCCTACCCCATCCCACCACCCCCTTCTGAGAATGACACGTCTATTTACCGTGGCGGGTTCCTCCGTCATGCCAAATCCCGCAGAGGTATCAACGGCAAAGGCTGTCCCCACCCACGTTGTCATGGTATCCGGAGCGACCAAATCTATGTTGACCACGCCTGAATCGCTGTCAGTCAAATAAGCAAAAAACAAAATGAAGAGAGAAAAGGTGCATGTTAAGCCAAAACATTCGAGCGTATTCATCGAAGAAGAGTTTACTGGTTGGTGTGTAACCCGGTACTCTCAAAAAATAATCTGTTAAATACCATAGAAATTCTGTTGTTTAAGTGATGCTAGTATATATTTTGCTATTGCAGCAGATTGTTCTCTCAAACACATACTCGGTTAATTCAACATAGGTACTGTATTAGACTGACGGGATATTGTATTGACTATGACGACCGTATTATTTTACACTCACAAAATACATTCTAACACTCAAACAATAGACCTTCTGTTAAAATTAACAGATTAATTTCTGAGTTTACTGGTGTAATCGCTGACGTGCTCACCCGACTTTTTCCAGGCTCCATAGCCATGTCTCTATGAAGCGTGTCCTGATCCTCTCTACTTGTGCCAGACCGCCAATTGACGCTTCCATAGGCGCTGCCATCACTTGCATGTCCTCCATGGCAAAGGTACGATCTAAAAAAGAGTGAGGATAAATGTTTAACCGAAAGTTTGATTGATGATTACCATTTCCATGTTCTCCTTGACATGGTAGGATCTGGAAGGATAGGGATAAATGATTAACTCACTGATGGATTGATTGACTGATTGATTGGTTTTGAACAACATATCGAATGTTTGTTTTACTTATACGATGGCCTTTTGTGTCCTTCATTCTCAACCTAATGCCATGTTATTTCGTTCACGTCATATGGAATACATCACACTCTATGTATCAATCTGATAGTGGGTCAATCAATTTCGATCTGTGTCGAACAACCGTCGTTTGATCGACATGACTAAGAAGAGATATGTGAAAAAACATTGAGCCAGACTATACGTCGATCAGTGAGAATACTTACAATAATATTGTACAGGTTCCACATAGTCATAGATTTCAGCGTTGGACATGACCTTAATACCAGCTTCCTGTAGCAAAACATGGAGAGTTTTAATATTAGTATAAAGATGGATCAAATATCTGGCATTAAAATAATCATTCTGATTCATCACAATACAAGATTTCGATCCCTACCAGACTTAGCCAATGTATGGTAGGTTTAAATAAGGCTTGTGACTGACCAATAGTTAAATAAGAGAGACCACGACAGTAAAAAGGGCAAATGAATAACGTCAACTTGACAAGTTTTATTAGTAACTTGTAGTTGGAGTCCATTGTCTTTTTGCATAGCAAATACATTGTTTCCACTGGTCTCGTGTATATTACTACAATCTGCTGTCAGAAGACCAGGTTTGGATTATAGATGCATATATTTGATAGAAATATGTTGTGAATAATTTCATCACCAATTACCATACCTCTCATAACTGATGATAACCATAAAGGCTGCGTATGACCTCTAGGTCTATATCTTTCCAAATACTTCCTGTTAATTCACAAAAAGGTCCAACTGCTTACAATCTTTAACTTCATTGTAAAACTGCGTTTTAGTCTCAAAACTTCAAATTGAAGTGTGTCTGTATTCATAACACGTTTTATGTGATCTTAAGCACGTTTTAAAAGTTTCAATTTTGTTCAATCTATCTGTATGAAATCTGCGCATAGGCCCCTAAAGAAAGATATGCCGTTTACGTTGGATCTCCGGGTTTCGTTTTTAGATAGGATCTCCGGCTACCGTTTATATGAGATTACCGGCTGCCGTTTACCTTACATCTCTGGGAACTGTTTATATCGTATCTCCTGCTGCCGTTTATGTTGGATCACTGTCTACGTTTACATCGGATCTCCGGCTACCGTTTACAAGGGATCTCCAACTACCGTTTACCTAGGATCTCGGTTACCGTTTATATTGGATCTTCAACTACTGACTGTTTACATCATTGATGAGATATCTCCGCATGAAGAAAAGTAACTCACGGCGAATACAGCAGTAACGTCATCAGCGCCGCCGTACGTCGGGTAAGGCCAGATGGACAGTCTCTTCCTCCTGCGCTTCTTCTTCCACAAGAACGTCGGGAAGCTGTTCTGGCCGACGTCATACTTGCTCAGGGTGTCCAAAACCTAACGATACCAGACAGTGGGGAAAAGGAAATATTTACATTATTGGAAAGAAAATATTTATAATGTTCATGTTAGATACATATAGGTGGATGTGCACGGGGTCACATTAAAAACGGAAAGAATTTATTTTTTAAACCGTCCTTGGTGACCAAAATTATATGCGGCCTCATGTATCGTTTCTTTACAATCTATGGAGGGCTTCGAATTTAAAAGTGACAATGGTTCAAGACAATGCAATTTTTATATAAAGACAGTGTCATACAAATGCAGTCTCATACAAAGACAATCTTATGCAAAAGCAATCTCATATACATAAATAATCCTATACAAAGACTGTCTTTACAGAGGCAACAAGTAAGGTCTTTAACATTCGTATAACCATTCTGCATGTTCAAACTCGAGGTGATAGTAGCGATTTGGACTGACGTACCTCTGTATAGGATAAATCGAAGCCAGACTTGAGGAGGATCACACTTTTATCCACCACAAGAGTAGCGGCAAGGGAACCAGGATCGGCACGTAACTGAAGACTGACGTCCTCACCCGGCTTGACTTCTTTGGTGTTAAACTCCAAAGAAACCTAAAACAAAGTGTCGAATTTAAAATTACTTTGTTTCATTACACATGTATTCGAAAGTCACCTTCATACCATTACAAGAACGAGAACTAATTGCAAAGAAATTTATTTAGAGCCAGGAGCCAGGAGCCCTCACCAATGCCGTTCGCTGTGAGTTCAAGTCCAGCTCATGCTAGGTTTCCCCCAGGCTCTGCTCGGTTTCCTCCCACAATAATGCTGGCCGCCGTTATAGAAGTTAAATATTTCTGAGTACGGCGTAAAACACCAATCAAATAAATAAATCAACGTCAGTCAGTTACTTACTTTATTTTTGAATGCCCCAATGACGTTGAAAGTAAGGCCATCAGCCACAACCTCATTGTCATCTTTCACGTAATAGACAACCAGACGTGACGTTGGCGCCATTTCTGGTTTCACGCGGATTGCAAACCTTGCCCTTTTCCTGCTATACCGGCGACTCACTTTTCGTGCCCTCACAATTCTTCCTCGGGATAAAACCTACAAAAGTTAGCGACTGTTAACAGATATGTCTGCTTAATAGAGTACTTGGTTGATTTCCACTCATATACCAGTGTACGGAATAATTTCAGTGCATTTACAAAATATTTGACTATTACAGCTAAGCGCTGGAACAAGCAATATTTTATACGAATATAACAATAACAGCGTGATACGTTTTTAGCTACTCAGCATCAGTGAGCTGTATGGTGACAACGAAAATTTTGTGCTACTTTATATGTAGGGCCTACATCTATAACACCTTGACTTTTTCAAATAGTTGTTACCCATATTTAGACATAAATGTTACGATGATAGCACTGACCTGTTCTTTCATTTAGCAATAATGTAGCTAAATAATGATTGTAATTTGGTCAATATTTCTATTTCAATAAAAGTAATTTTAAAGACATATTTCACTATTGTTTTTTATAAAACCGATCTGTTACGCCCTCAGGCACACGGCAACCTTTTCGTAAAAATGCAAGACTTCCGTGACAGGGGAGGTATACTTTGACAGAAATCGAGTAGCACTGAAGGATATTACTATCGAACGGAGTGCATATTATCACACCTAAAAGCATACTCTCATATTTCAACAATATTTACCGATTTGATTACTTACCACGTAGGTAAAATACTTAAACTCTCGATTGGACTTCAGATTGACGATTACCCTCTCACCTGCCTACAACATATGTAAGACATAAGTTCAGGCTATTCTTCAAATATATGAAAAAAAAAAACAAAAACAAACAAACAAAACAAATAACTACACAAAATTAACATACTTTGGATATTACCAGACGATTATCTGGACTGAATACAGGTTCATATCATCACATTTCTAATACATTTCCAGTGAAGCTGATAAATCTCGCTTGTTTGGATTGCCGGGATATATATGAATGTCTTTGTTTATGTACTCAAAAGCCTTGTAAAAATTTCATATTTGATAATAATTATATAAAATGGATACGTAGACTGTAGAGCATTTAAAATTGTTAAATTGTCAATGTTACATTGATACGTGTTAAATGCTGCAAAAATTTTCAAATATTTCACCGCGCGATGGCTCTTTGCAATTTGTTTCATAATGTTACATCATGTATCATACATACACAGATTACAAGATTTTATGAATAATATTGCAAACACAACACCTAATTATGTTAAACTGGTATTAACAATGTTAGATTACAACATTTTCGAAGCAATTAGTGAAGTGTTAATTTCTAACAAATGCTAACCTATCATTATAAATGTTTTTCTCCTTCACCAATGCCAAAAACTTGGATGTAACATTACGAAAGCTATAAATAACATTTCAGTTTTAAGTTACGTACCTTTGGAAGGTCGTTGTTCAGGGATGCTTGCAAGAAGGTCTCACTAGGAGACTGGAACCTTTTTGCTGTGCTTGAACTAGAAGTCAACTTTCCGTACCGAGCCTGTGAAAATAAAAGTTTGAATAGATAATTATAGGAAGGTAAATGTTCTTAGATAACCAGTTTGTTCTTGATCGAAAAGATCCTTGAAACGTTTACATAATTACCAAAATGTAAAAGAATGATTCCTTAAAATGCCACTGGTACATGAGCTTTCGCTAAAGTCGCTGTATCTTAACAAGAGGTCAACCACGTAAAAGCTAGGCGCCAAACATATCTATTTAAAAAGACAATTTGAAACTTGAATTGAACGTTGTTTTGAAAACGAAAATATCCTGGTTAGGGCCCATTGTTCCGATGTCCGTTAAGGTGCCCGCATTGTCTCTGTCTGAAGTAATGATTAAATACTCTTCGTTTCAATATTCGATGTTGATGAATTTTAAACAAGTGACTTTCCTCATTACTGTGGACATGGTCACTGAGGGTTTTGGATCCGCACTTTGAGGAGTATCAAAAATGGTCCAAAAATGCACTGCATATGAGGAGTTTACAAGTGCTCGAAAATAGAAGTTACTGAAACCCGAATAGTCGTTATTATGCTTATTATAACTTATTATGACGGGTGGGACCGTAATACACATTGTAGCAACCTTGACCAGAAAAAAGGAGAAAATCGAGAATATGGTCTTGCAAGGGAGTTAACTGTTACCGTAACACGTAGATTCTTGGCCTCCTCAGGCACGTTCATGGCGAACTCCACAAGTCCGTTGGCTGGGACGTCAAATGCCTGGTTGTCCAGACTGATCCACTTGGTCGTGGGCTGGTATGGCCAGTATGGACGTGGAAAAAATACATCCTCAATGAGGATCGGTTCTGCTATATCTATGCCGTCGGCTGGCATTTTTGGTTTTGTTGTTGTTGTCGTGGTGGTAGTTGTTGTAGTGGTGGTTGGCAAAGGGACTTCTATCTGCGCCTCAATAACCAGTTTCTCCGTTGCCTTTGCTAAAGGTCTGTCGTCTTGTTGAAGCACCTTTACCTGTTGGACAGATAATGAAGTTGCCCATAAAGTTTATCCTAGCACAGAATTAAGATTAAGTCTAGCTAGATTTTGCTTAAAATCTAGGTTGAAAACATCCAGCACAACACTTCAGACTGAGCCACTCGTGTCAGTGACCCATTGGTCATTGGAGCATGATTCATTTCAAGTTACAGACCTAAAGCATTTTGTCCATCGCATTGCTTTGCTTTTCTTAGTGGGTATTGAGAATGGAAAAGAAAATGTGTTTTTTTTCCGTTTACTTTGACCTTCTCTCAAGCTTTCAGTGATTTTACTAAAATGTTTGTACGTAGACACTTGACTGAATTTCAAATTGCACTAGTGTTCAGCTCAACAAGAAAGGGGGAGCAGTTCCAGGGGTGACGTGTTTTGGGACATTCAAAAATATTTCCCAAATAATGCAACGTTTTTGTCTTAGTTCAAGCGAAAACAGTTCCACTTACATAGCCTGTGTACTCAAGGGTGGGTTTGAAGGTGGATGGGTTGGAACTTGCAAACTCTATCTTCTCTGCTCGTGGATACACCTTGGTTTTGGCGGAGGAGGTCGCTACCTCTCCAGTCAAATCTTCTGTCACTTCAGCTACGATAGTTATGTCTCTATAATCAAGGTACCGACTTATGTTCTTCAACTCTTCCACAGAAAAGCTGTACCCAACGTCGCCATCAATCTGTGTAGAAAAGCAGTAGTTTAAATAACATGGATGCAATTGTAACGTTGCACTATGAGATCAACAATAATTTGCTGGAGCAAATGCGAACCAGAGAGGAACCTTTGAGATTTTTGAAGACAGATTTTCAACTTTCAGATGTTTCTGAGAAATTTCTAAAACGTGCAGGAAAGAAGTTTTTGTTCACATATGATTATACAGTGTGAATCTCACTTGGGACTTTTTGAGGGCCTTAAATGATAAAGTGATATTGTTAAATACCATAACAGGGCTCGTCAAAAAACGTTACAAAACGTCTTAAATCCAAGTACATTTAATAATTTTTAATGTAAATAACTAAACACTATAGCCAGACAACATTTAGGAACAAACTTTCAGTAAGATAAAACTGATTAATGAAATGGGGAAATTGGCCCCAGGGTCATAAAAATTCAAACTGTTTTCTGTGTTTTCTTCAGAGATTTTCTGCCTCCTTCCTACCTTCAGGTCAAGGCTAAGTGTGGGTTGCTCCTTCACGTCCCGGTTATACCAAGAGTACCATGGGTCAACCTTGGCCGTGACCTTCACGCGACCCTGGATTGGTTTTCCTGACGTGTATCTGTAAATATAAATTTTCCCGTTGCTGTGTTTCCATCTTTCATTCCAGTGGTTTCAACCACCAATAAGTCCGACAGCTGTCATCCAAGTATAGCCAATCAAATACACAAAAAAAATCAACAAACTGCATTTGGCTTCTTGCTGTTTTTGTTCTGAAATTCTGGTTTTTTTTTTACTTACGTGGCGGAAATTGTGCCGACCACTCTCTCGTCTGAGGAGACGACGAATGATCTGGCTGGGGAAACGGTAACTCCAAAACGGGGAAGAACTGAAGAAAATGAACCAGGAGAGATGAATTACGCGCATAAAACGTGCAGCCACTAGTCGTAATTGTGACTATAGTAGCGTTTATCAAAGGTTTCTGACCTGGGTTTTATGGCTTGTACTTTATTGCCTAGTATTATTACAATTACAATTATTGCATTTATCATGTTTACAGAAGTATGTGTGTATGTCTCCAGTGAAACATAAAAAGGACATTCTTATTTCACCAGTGACAAGGCATGAACAAATACGTAACGAAAGTCATATTACAAAAAGCATTGCTCCATTTATTAATAAGACTTCCAGGGTTTATGTCAAAGACTATTTTAATAGTTAATGTGCTATGAGAATAAGAACGTGTTAATTCGGTGGCTTGACAGATCTGATGGAGGTCCATGTTTAGGCTTTATAGGCCTTTACTGAGCTAGATATCTGAGGAATACCAAAGCATCATCTTGGAACTAACTATTTTGACTGTTGGATGTAAATTCACAGTCTAATATGCCCTCTCAGGTAACCTATATATCTGCATAATAATGTTCACTTACCGTACTTTTTGACTTCAAACTGCTTCGAAAAGGATATAAGCTGCAACAAAAGATACATCATACACATAACATGTGTTCGAAACATTTAAATTTACATTATATTCCGAGAACCACACATACACAAATCACAGAAAGGATTTGAAGTGAATGAACTTGAACATTTGATTTCCATGGAATTACATAGGTATAAAGCTGTAAAAACTAACCGTCTTCATATTTTCAGGTTTAGAGATTTCAGGTAAATCAATTATCGTAAGGAGAGACGTGATAACTGTAGTTAACAGATCTATATAATGGGAATAATGGAGAAAACGTGCCATTGAGTCCTTCAGTAAATATGATGGTGTGAATACTATTTTAAGATCTGACTAATGTAAATATGTGTCCTTATAAAAGTGATAAATACATCTAAAGATATCTGTTACTGTTCTCATTGACCTGCTGGCAGCATATAGAATAATTAAGAGATATAGACAGTACATACGTCTGTAGACACGTGGATTTGCCACTCTCCAAGAACGGGTTCTTCAGAAAGTTTCAGTTCCCCTTCTATTAGACCGGTGCTGTCAGAAAGTCCATTGTCTTGCTTAATACGGTTTCTTCCTGCGTCCTGGAAATTTGTATCCAATACAAATTACAAGCAAAGGCACATATATCTCAGCAATAACTTCAAGAGTTACTGGAAGACAATATTCTGCAAGGGCCTATATTGTTGGGATAAAACACATGCATGTGATAATGGTAAACATGGCATCAAAAAGATTCTAATTTAACCCTGAATATCTCTTTTTTTTTCAAAACAGCATTTCGTGCAAAATAAATGTGCACACCTTAATATTGCCTGTTTACAGTTATATAGCAAAAAAAAAAAGCTAAAAACTTAGTATAATAATAATGAAATTACTGACACTCATAATAATCAGACATTATGAAAAATTTATTTATTTATTTATTTGATTGGTGTTTTACGCCGTACTCAAGAATATTTCACTTATACGACGGCGGCCAGCATTATGGTGGGAGGAAACCGGACAGAGCCCGGGGAAACACACGACCATCCACAGGTTACTGGAATACCTTCTCACTTACGACCGAAGAGGGAGCCAGCATTATTTGGACGTGAACTCACAGCGACCGCATTGGTGAGAGGCGTCTGGGTCATTACGCTGCGCTAGGGCGCTAACCAACTGAGCCACGGAGGCCCCCCATGATGAAAAACTAGCAGCATATACGTGTGAAGGTTTATAATCCACGGTTTGTACAATGGGTGAAGGAAGAAAGCAAGGACGAAGTCTTAACTAAGGACGAAGAAGTCTTTTCCGTGAATGATGTAGTCTGAGGATCAGGAAATCTTAATCAAGAGTAAGCCGAGTCCCGTATAACAACAGAGCTGTAAACCGTTGCACTTACATAAATAATCACGTCGTATTTGCCTTTGAAGGTCTGAAGATTCTGATCCAGTGAAAGAATCCTGTAGCGAACTATAAAAATGAATGGAAAATAAGAAAAGTTTGAATTTTACAAACCTAATAATTTCTATTTATTTTTTCAAAACCTGTACGGACTTTTTTTTGACTGTTGGTAAATGCACCTTTTACCCGTCATTTCTTTCGTACTCTAGCTCAATGGATTTGTATTTATATCTTTTGAATTATTAAACTTTGGCAAAACATTTTCTTTATTTGCTCAATTAATATAGGTTTATGCAAAACATCGAAGAAAATTGAGTGTAAACTGTATCAAAAAGTTCTCGTGTCGTTGCGACAAATCTTGTGCTGTTCAGCCCCTTATGGCTTGAACTGAGTGAGGCTCGAGAATAAGTGTTTTCGTGCGCCGTCATTTAAACACAAAACCTGTCAGAAGAGCGCTAGTGGCCGATCTCGCTTTCCATATAATCATGTATATTGTGCATAACTTTACTTCCATCTGTGACATTAACTCGGTCTGAAAAACACGCTGCATTCCCTGTTCAAAAGATTTATTAGCGCAGCTGTTTCCTGTCTAAGAAAATGTGCATCTCCTATCTCAAATCATCAGCCTATCCTCTATGCTAGAAGTGCACAATTGCGGACAGTTCTTGCCCACAAGCCCAGGGACACCTCAGTCTGATCAGGGCGCAACATGTGGAGTGGTTACAAATGGGACTTACCTGTGCTGCCAGGGTTGTACATGCCCTTGTCTGTCTGAACGAAGCCATTGATAGTGTTGGAATCCAGTGTTACGGTGGTCTCGTGTTCAAAGCTGAATAACAATTCGTTGGTGACCACAACACGGTATGTGCGGGCGTTCACAGTGAGAGGGACCTGTAAGGCAGATTCCCAGGATAAAGATTTTGCACAGTTTTATACAAATACGACCACTTTCACAAAATCCGTAACTCAGATTTCTCCCAACTTTTCCCCTTAGAAACTTCGTCTGTTGGTTGTAAGTCTATAGGGAAGTGTGAACTACGAAGAAAGCAACCAAACGAAATCACAATTTTTTGTGAAAGTAGTACAATAAAGACTACATTTTAAGGGACAGTCGTCTATCAAACATATCTAAAAAAGGGAACCTTATCTAGCATCAGACACATTTAGAGAAGGCCACAATCTATTTCAGAATTCAATTTTGACCGTCCTACCTTTGAACTATGTTAAGCAATTTGTTAATAAAAAAATACAATGTTCAGTTGATCGACAACGTCGAGGTGGTAAATGTCGTGTAGGCTGTGTTCTCAAAAAATTGAGAAATTCAGGCATGTAAATGTATAATCATCTTCAAAGATTCTAGTTATATTGGAATATCTCGCATACAATCAGCACTTAATCACTGCATATAAGACTGTAAAAAGGGTAAAGGCTTGACCAATCGATCAACCGACCCACCTACTGTGTTAAAATTATCTAATTGGCTGATGTAGTCTTTTCATTTGCTGGAGTAGTCGGTTAGATTACATCTGCTTTGATTGACATCAGAGATCAGTCAGTTATTTAAGAATTAAGCATAACGTACCTTGAGTGATATTACGTTTCCAATAGCTGCAAGTGAACAGTTTTAACACGTTTTATTATCATTTCCTGTGCACAAAAATACACAATGCAGTGTATATACTTACGTATAGATTATGTATTTTTAAAACAAACTGGTTTTCGTGTAATTGTTTTACATAACGCAACCTGTGATACACTACCATTTACGAAAATATATTTAATTCGATAATTTCTTCGGGTTAAAGGAAGATTTTTATTTCCGCTTATTAATTCTAATTAATTAAAATAACGAGAAATCATATATAAGATATTGACCAAGTATAATTTTATGATCGAACTTCGAGTCTAGTTTTAAGTCTTGTTTTGGTCCGTATTAACGATGTCTTGACCTTATTAATGTAGAATAATTGAAGATGGAAAGGTATAAAGTATTAACATGTTTTATATACTTATATATTTGATTTCCATTTTTCAGCTTACTTGAGTACAGATACCTCGACCTCGTGACGTGTGTTACGTTGTAGTCGGACCCAGTGCCTTTAAGTTCAACCGTTGGTTTCAAAAAACCACGTTGTCTCGTAAAAACGCTGATAAAAACGTCCAAGAACTGACCAGGACGAACTACTCTGGGAACAGACACTAGGTATAGGTCTTCCGGTTTGGGTTCGGGCGGAAGTGGTTTGGGTTCCTTTTCCGGTTTTACGGGGGACAAAACTCTACAACCAAATAAGATATATCTAGCTCGTTAAATGTTTTAAAGAATTTTTAAAACAAACATCGAGAGACGCAAAAACTATGAACTGCTGTTTACTTGTGCCTACAGTAAATGTATTAATAGTTGACAAATTAACATGGTGTGTGTAATAGTGCAGATAGGTTTCAAACAAAGGAAGGCGATGTAACTAGCTAAAGTTTTTCTCTCAAAGTCAATATAGCCTTTTTAATATACCTGTACTTGATTGGTATTTAAAGCTATGCTCAAGAGTTATGATAGTTTTGGGATAGATTTATTTGTGGCGGAAACTGTGGTAAATCACGGACCGCCGTGATATCTGACACGAATCTTGACTTAAACAAGCGACCAGTTCGGCAACAGCTAGATTCGAACGCGCGACCTCACCTGTTTTAACTTAAGTAACTGTAAGAGAAAACACTTACACGCTGCTGGACCAGGCTGATGTCAAGCACAGCGTCAGCATGGCGACAACGCGCATCAGCGCCATCTGCAGGAACAGAAAAATAGGTATTTGTTAAAAGTGAAAAGTGTCATTGGTCCCTATAAGCAAAATAAATATTTCCGCAAATGACGTCTTTTCCATTTATTTCTTGATGTTGATCATCAGCATATAAAAGATTATATTTTTAAAAACAGCCCCACATCATGATCTCTTCAATTTATTTAACTATTTATTTGATTGAGGTTTCACTCAGTAGTCAAGAATATGTCACTTATACGACTGTGGTCAGTATTATGGTGGGAGAAAACCGGGCAGAACACGGGGCATGTTCTCTTCAATGGCTAATGGGGCAAAAGTATTGGGATTAAAGAATGTCTATGTAAATGAATTTCTATCATTCTTCCATTTCTTTTGTATTAAGCAGTTGGTTATATTTCAGCGCAGAAAGTCTTATCTGCTTTTATTACCACTTTCAGCTATGCAAACCTGTAGAATTGAATTAAACTGATCAATAAGTCAAATGCCATCTGTTACTCCTCGGTAAATTGAACAGTTTTCATTTGTACCGCGTCTGCATCCGGTATCAAGAACATCTTAGCATACAGCACGAATTTCAATTTTGACGTGCATTTGTAATATAAATTAATATAATTCAATTCTAGCGACCTATACCAAGTGGTTAGATATTAGTCAGACATAAATAGTTTATGAATATGTTACCTCATACAAGTTTTGTGAAATATTTTCTGTCCAAAATTGTGAAGTCATAGGCGACATGATTGTTTAATTGAAGGCCAAAGAGGTTTAACAAAAATGTATAATATTAGGCACAATTCGAATTCAGCTTTCTTGATAGTAGATATTTTATTTCAGCTGCAAGCTAAACCCACCATAGATACATTCTTTTATTCAAATTGGTAAATCATAGAAAATATGGATTTGAAATTTCTGAGTAACTGTTAATAAAGCATACAAATGTTGATGCGCAATACGAAACATTATTCCATTCGACGAGAATAGACTGTTAGAATAATCAATGTAAAAGTTATGTTTAAAATTACCAGTAATACTCCATATAGCTACATGAGATGAACGTTAGATTCTGAACAAGAACATGGTTTCCACTTTGGAAACAAAGTGAAGCGTACGTTGATGAAAACTACATTACCAGCTGAAAAAGAGTCCAACATATCAGTAATAATATGAAGAGTAAAGCTAACAGTTGACAACAGGCAATGGATTACAATGGAAGAAAGTTTTGGATGTACGGCATAAAATATGATTCAAATTGAAATAAAGACAATCCGGAAAGAAAAGCGTCAAGCGTTCCATACTGTATAAAATAAAAAAGGACAAAAACAGAAATTTGAAAAAGTAGATAAATAGGAAAACAAATTAACGACAGACTAAACAAAAAAGGTAAAACTGCAACGGAAAGAAACAAAACAACTGTTGCGTACCTTAACTTCTGACTGGCCCCGATATGATACTAGAGTTTTTGTTTGATTTGCTGATGTGGTACCTCAATATGCCGCACCGGTTAAGCGGAGCTCGAAGAGTTATAATACATATTACGGACTTGGATGAGGTTTTTATAGTTTAGGTTTGTTTATAGATAAGTTCCTTGGTAGGGTTCGTTTGTTATTCGTTTAACTTGTGTATGGTAGCATCTGGAACCTATACATCAATATCTATGACGTAGGAATATATTACAGAGTGAACTGTCCTATGACAAAGCTTTGTCACACCAAGGTGGGGTTATGAATGAAAAAGTCTGACCCCACACATAAAATACTGACCTTGTTATGATTGAAATTCTCTCAACTCACGGTGTACATGTGTCCTTGACGACCTCGGTTGGCCTATTTTATTAAGGTTTAATTCAACCGGATTAAATACGTGATTTCAATAACTCCACTGTTGACATGAACTCTCCGCGTGCCATGCATTTCAATAGTGGAGTTTTAAAAGCTGTTTATATCTTCGCTAAAGCCGTCAACTAGACAACAATGGCAATCTTCATTTAAGTTTATCTCTGTTGAAATCATTTCGACCAATCTGTCTAATCAGTATTGTTTGACTTTCGATACAAAAGGTGCCAAGAAACAGCTGACTAACAAATCCACACATATTTAATCGATTGCCAAGGTTAACCATTTTAATTCATATGCCGTGGTCAGACTATGTGGAGAGCACAACTGTACATATACATGTAAGTCAAGAATATAAGGTATATAGGAAAAGCTACAATGATGGGGGAGACAATTGCTTACCATATCCCGTCATATGCATATTTGTTTAATATAATAAAAGACCTAGAACATAGAGAGAAAAACCACAGAAACGACGACAGTGCGATTGCTGACAAGCGTCACGGGTGAACTACGGTCTATGCAGTTTGAGTCACGTCGATATACTCACAAAAACTACGTACAAGGCCAAGTCATGGCTGTTGATGTTAAACACAGCGGAATTGTACCATAAACGTCATCTTCCTTCTAGCCATGGTCATTTCCAACATTATTTACCCCCAGGCCTGAATAGGACAATGCTCTTTAAGCCATCACAAACCTGGTGCACATGATCATTTCTGAGTTATACAGTTATATCTACGACCAGTCCGATGCAATATCAGATAGATTTATGTCTATCATACAAGCTCACGTTACAATCAGTATACTTCAGGAGTGGTACAAGTTTTCTATGAAAGTAGAGAAGTGCCTCTTAAGTTCTTGCTCGACACGTGCTTTAAAACTAGAGCGGTAAGAGAGTGCGAGAGTGCAAATTTAGTCAAAAGAAATGAAAAGAGATCCCTAAAATCTATTGCAACTCTTGTCTAAAATGGTAGAACACAAGCCTCATGAAAATATAATTATGAATATAATTTAAGCGTCATGTCCAACATTCACAAACCACTCGTGAACTATGAAGGGGTGTTCCAAATCGATAATAGCAACAAAGCTGTCGTTCTCATATGTGTCAGATGGTAAGTACATCAATGAAATGATCTCACACGTCCGTGAATCGTATTATGACCTAAGTTTGTTTATTAGCTGATGCATCTCATTTTAAATTAAACCTTTGTCCACTTCCCTCTCACCACAATGCTGGCCGCCGTATAAGTGCCATTCTTGAGTACGGCGTAAAACACTGATCAAATAAATAAAATGAATAACTTCTGAATTAAGGGCACGGTCAGTGACCTTAATAATTAACGAAGAGTAAATATTCTTGCGCACTGTTTCTTTTATTTCCGTATTAAGCTTCAAGATTGAAAATTACTTAATGTCCTGAATAGAAACTGAATATGAAACATTTCTTTTGTGATTAAAGTATAATCAATAGCTTAGAAAGATGACGGTATAATTTAGCATACAAGCCTAATCTCTGACATCGGCTCCTACCTGCTGATATATTAACCAATACTTCTAACATGGTTGTAAATTATGAAACACCTGCATAGCATTTTTATAAATTTATTTAAATGATAAAATATTCGCACTAGTTTCTGGACATGGAGTTTTTCTCGTTACGATCTCCCACAATTGAGTCCTTCATTTCCAGCAGGTCTGCATGGGCATGCTTTGTTCACCTCAAATGTATATGGGCAGTATTTTAAGGTTTCTCCCACCATCTATATTTTACACGGCGGTAACATGGGATAGTTAATTTAATTCTATGATGAACACTTTATTCTTTATGGGCTAATGTGGGAAGGTTTTGTAACTTTCTAAATTCACGGTACTCATTTCCGTGTCATTTCTGTTATGCGAATGCCTCGATGGGTGCGCGTGCACCCAGAGTTCACTAACTCGCATAAATCATGGAACAAAACATCTAATGACCTGTATACGACTTCATAAAATAGTGAACCGAAAGTTCTACTTCACGCCTCATATCACATGCCGGCACGTGCTCAGAGCGTTGTCAAGGACAACGTTGTATATATGTGTAAGTCGTTGTATATATGACCTCTGTGAACTTCTGGACTGATGCGATAATTGGTACACCATTTTCATGAAGCCCGACGTCAACTTACTGCAACTGCAAACAAATTATTATGCACGAATCTTAACGCATTGTAAGTAAGATAAAAGTGGATATATGTGTGTGACGTCTGTGCGGAAAATCCACGTTTATAAATGTATAGAGAGACAAGACTCTTATTAAATCAGCAGGATTCTAATAACCAGATAAACATCCGCCAGTGCAGCGTCAGAAATATAAAGCGTCAAGGTCTTTCACCTGTACTCAATGGTTGTTGACCAAATGTGTATAACATTATTTGACACACAAACGCTCCCAGTAACTGTATGAAAATATATTCTGTGTCAGGATAACATCCAGACGAACATAAATCATTTCAGTTTTCAAGTGGCAATTTTGCAGAAACATATTTTGTGTCGCAAAAGTTTTTGTTGTGAATTTCCTCTTCACCTAGATAAGTACCTGTTTGCATTTACGCAGTCATATGTAAAAGACTATGTTTCTGTTTAAGATCTATGGTGAATAAGGCAGTAAGGTAAAACTGCTGCAGACCGCTGACTCTCATATTTGCATAGATCTGTGCTCAATAGCCCTTTATCACAATAAGTAATAAATCAACCCTTCAAAACCATCAATATGAGCGGGTTTGTTACCAGCAGTAGGACGTGGTTACACTAAAGTTAATTCAAACGGGATAATCTGATTGGAAGATAGGAAGCGCGAATCATATTTGAGGTCAAAGGATCACGAGGTTATTAACATTCCAAGCGAAATTCTGTAAATGACGATAAAGTAAAGCCTCAAATTGTCTGACAAATAGTAGAACTTGAACAGCAAGGGTATCAATACACTTTTCTTGAACGCATTTATTGACACACATATTTTCAAACAACACTACGGTCAAAACTGGACGGAGGTCAGTAAATTGGACGCATGGCGTTCTCATTGCAGTTTATCATTGACAAGTACCATTTCTTAGTCAGTCAGTGCAGATTGTTGGCTTTGGTGCATGGATAAAGAACGGTGACTTATATTCAGTACCTGTATGTAGATACATAGGATAGTACGAAACCGATAGCGGCCACTCCTCATCACGAACATATCAAAATCCCATGCACTGTTGCTTTTTTGTACACGCATATGGACGAACAGTAAGTGGTGAAAAGTAAAAAAAGCAAAATATAATATTCATGCGATTATACTATTCTTTACTCGTGTGCATACGCGAAAATTGCGTCAGCATTGGAATTTGAGATCGTTAAGATAAACAGATGTGAAGAGTAGATGCGATAGTGAAAAGTGTATAATGGATTCTGTGAACGGCAAAGATTTCTATAAAGTTGATCGCCTGTCATAAATTCTGTGAACGCTGTATTGGCTACAGCACAGTAAAGCCTGTCATAAATTCCTTTGTATCATTTGACGTAGCCGAGCTCGTATTCTGTTTGAGTTTAGAAGTAGGCAAGAAACAAGAAAAATTTACTGGCATTTTCCCCGATGGGAGGGTCGTGGCCCTGCACCCTAGATAAGTGTCTTTTAAGTCGTCGGACAGAAGAGTTCTTGCGCCAAAACCATTTAATCAAAATTCATCAATAAAATTGTTTCAGATGTTGGTTACAACTGGGACTAATATAATAGATATAACTGTTGTATTAGTCTCAGGCTAGAATCATATGCATAGGGGGCCTACCTCAGATGAAGAGAATGAATGTATATAAAGCATTATTAGAAACAAAGTTTGGGTCAAAGCTTTTGTGTTTCATGACATCACTTTGTGCCTCATCACTGTGACTCTAGTGATCTCCAGTTGAGGATCTCTGTACAAAATATGCTCCTGGTGGCAGTGATGTATCTCAATGTAGAGTATGGTAACGTGCTTGTACAAGCACTGGTGTGGCCTGTAAGGTAATCTTACAAAAAGGTTGCTTGAATATCATGTATCAATATCATGTATAATGAAAGGGAAAAATTGCTTTGTTAGTAACAGGACGATACATATTTTGATAACGTTTTCTTCGATGCTTTATTTCTCTTGTGGTTATGGATCTTGAAACTTTTGGCAGAGTACAAAAAAAGTTGTATTTGAAAGGAAAGGAAGACGCACAAGTTTCTCAATCGTAAACAAGGTATAATAGTAATGGGAATGAAATAAAAACTAAATTTTAACTAATTTTAATTATTAGCTAAATAAAAACTAATTTCCACTGATTTTTCAATTTCACACCTACGAGAACTAATCGTAGTGAGGTTGTTGATTCATTTGTAAACCCAAGGGGTAAGATGAGGCAGGCAGATAAAACCTTCAGCGAATGAAGAAGCCCATATCAAATAGCAGTTATTTAAGTTTAGGATGGTACATGGTATATGAACATATCGAAATATCGAGGATTTATCATACGAAAGACATCTGGGATGCCTCGCCTAGCTGTTGTATTCTCCATATAGCCTATATGCATATCAGGTAATGTAGCAGTACGTAGCAAAACTGTGTTTTTAAAATATAAGCAAGCTCTCCAATCCTAGGACACAGAATATGTCCACGTAATGATAGCTAAAACATCTCGCCATGCCAGTACCACGCGAATGTTAACGCATCACCGCATACAGCATGCTCCTTTCTCCTTCCTGTTGTGTTTAGATCCGCTGAGTTTGCTTGTAACAAGAAAATAATAATGGAATCTCTCTTGAAACTGTGACAGTGCCTGTGGAAATTGTATCTATATAAATGAGCACTAAGAATTGTTAACTTACCAAATAACACGACAATATTTGGCTGGTCACCGGATATTGCCTGACTTATGTAATGCAATGTCCCTTAAAATGTACAAATGCAAAAATAGACAAATAATCATAGCGTAGAGTGAGTGAGTGAGTGCTTGGGGGTTAATTTTTCAGTCATATGACGACGAAGGAATCCTTAGAGTGTATGTAATGTGCCTCCTTGTTGCAGGACGAATTTCCACCGCTCTTTTATCAAGTAAGGTGCCCCCGCCCGAGTCATTATACTCATACGCGTCAACCAGTCGTTGCACTATCCCCTTCATGCTATCCCCTTCATCTAATTCTGCTCAACTTGGGCCTATGGGGACATTATAAACACATGGCAAATTTAATATCAACGCTTTGTATCGTGCTGCAAGAAGACAGTATCTGAGATGCTTTTATAATTTTTCCTGCTTCATAGTATATTTGACGTAATTTTGAATGAAACAAATGTGTTGTCTATGTTTAAAAAATGAAGTGATTTGAACTATACAAACTGGATTTGACTCATCTGGTGTTTCAGATGTGTCTTTCCGACATCAGTGAAACTTGCTGATTATTTCTATACTGTTCCTGTGATAGTTATACTATACTATTATATCTGGATCCACAAAATGCCCTTCCACACTCCTGTCTACGTTGGCACGTAAATTTCTACATATTGGGAAACTTTTTATTCAGTTATGTGAAAAGACTCCTTTGCACAGTTCATGTGGATACTAAACAAGTCAAAGACGTTGAACAATGAATTTATGGTTTATTTAAATTGTTTACTGCACTGTGTATATATTTCCACTAGATTTTTCGTCTCTCTACACCACAATCCGTCATCAAAATGTACTTCAGCGCCTTTAATAGTAAGTTGCTTGTTTCAAAGGAGTGCCATCAGTTCAGGGCTCAAAAATCATTTTTGATAGTTCGAAACCAAATTCCGGTTACCACTCTTATGATGTTACTCGGTTTATAGATTTATACTCCAATTTCTGAATATTAACATATACGTGAAATTCGACAACGCGATGTAACAAAACTTATAGGTATCCCAGTTGCTACTAATAGAGCTTCCTTATTAGCATATCTTTATTTATTCACGTATGAATTCGACAATACACTCAGAAAAACAAATGAGTCACTTGAGTCTTTGATAAATCTGCATGGCAAGTATACGTACAAAAGCTGCACGTGAGACACACACATATCATAAACCCACAGTGGTTAATAAACAATCATATTTATGTCTTTTTTTAAAAGGATTGTTCTTTAACACTTACTCAAGAATTTTTTTACTCTTACGATGGCAGACATTATTTAATGGGAGGGGGAAACCGGAGTGCCCAGGGTAACTGACAAACTTTATTATACTGGCACGTTATACCATACTTTTCCACTGGTCACATGACATATTGTTGAAAAATCTTTGGTCTTCTGTGAATTTCATTCAACACTACATGAAACAGCACCTTCATCCACTTACTGCCACCAAAGACAACAAGAATAATGGAAACAGGTACTGTTTTTGTCATCGGAAATAACCACACCATTTAATACACTGAACCAAATATAAATCACCTTATTTGAAAAACCAGTTTCATAACCTTTTGTTTAATTTGCTAATAAACAGTATGGTTTCCGTTGTTGGGTTTCATTTCAGTGATTTTATATTTATGAAAAGCAAAAAACAAAAAAAAATACCAACTATTTTTAACTGCCCACCACATGTATTTCCACTAAAAGTTTAAAAATATTTAAGATCACCAGGATACACATGCTTTGGAATTTAAGATCATACACGATGATTGTTCTAAGATAGTTAAGTATTTATTGTCAGTCCTTGGAAAAGAAGGAAAAGGTGGTAGTCTTCATCCCTATACTTTAAAAATCCAAGGGGCTTCCAAATCAACTATTTAACTGCAACCATACTTGATCTCTCGTGTACGTTCAGAGAAAAAATATATAAAATGTTCAAAATATTAAACATACTTAGATTAAGCAGGACTTGTATTTACATTAATGTTGTGAGTCCTGAAAAAAGCAGCTGAAGAATGAAGTCTATACAAAAATCCCGAAAATGTCATCAGTCCTCTTTAAAAAAACAATGGCTTTAAAATTAACTATGTCATTAAAATGACCATGATACATCATATCTGAACAATGTAAGAGAGAGATTTCAAAATATTAAACAAGACTTGGGCATGTTCCTTGGAGATTCATATGATACACATTAGTGTTGTCAGCCCTCAAAAATACTAGAGAGTCAATATAAAACGTTTGCAAAATTTTCCCACCACTTGCTTCAATTGCTTTAAAATCAACTACTGTATTACAACCATACTCTAACTCAAAAACAATGAAGGTTTTACAATTATTGTATCTCACTAGAATAAAACATTATTCAGAAATTCATACCAAACATTCAACATCATGGAATAGTAAACCAGACAAGCGATGCTGAATTTGGAAAACGTCAGGTGAATAGTAATAAAGATCTGCCTTGTACATCAAGATGTCTTCATTCTATTTAAACTTGGTCAGCAAGTGCAACTGACATGTCTGAAAGCCATTTGTGTCATTTTGCATGCTTGGAAAGTTTAGTAATCTGGCTAATGACTTTTCTTGGCAATCTTCTGAAGAAAAGTTACTACTATAAACAGTTGGTAGGTATGCCAAATTAAAAACATAATAAACTGCCAACAAGCACTCAAATCCCTGGATCAGATCCAAGGAATGAGCAATTGCTTCTTTGTCCACAAATAAGGTATACTCTGCTGCACCATAATTTCCGAGATGGTCACCACTGTATACCAGCAATGGTGATCTCACATGTTCTGGCTCCTGAAACGTATAACAGACACATCATCTAATCAATGCAGCTAACAAAGTATTGTGACAAAGACTACATGACTAAGAATAATAGAAAAGTAGTTCACAATGAAGAATCAATAGATGCATATATATCCATTTATATGGAGAAAATATGTTAAGTTTAGAGTGACATCTTAAATATAGATTATTGCTCTAATGGGTGTATTGCGCTCCTTGAACACAAGCCATTTTTATTTCTTAATACCTAGTATATGATGTGGCCTAATATATAAAAATACAAAAAAGTTTCTCAGCTTTCTTCTTGAGGCATAACAATTGCTAAAACCTACAGTTTTCGTTAGGCTTCAGCAGTCAGTTCAAATTATGTACATGTAGCCTGCTGTGGTAACGTCAACAGTGAAACATTGAATAACACATCACGAAAGGAAGCTAATATTCGACCATAAACACATGGTCTATTTCGTTAAGCACACTGACACTGAGTACTTGGGTAAACTACATTCGGAAATTTCTCCACCTTTTTTCATGGCTCTATAGTATAGAGGCATTCTCACCAACGTACTCATAAAAATAGTTGTAAAATGTAAACTTACATATCTTTCCTCACACAGTATATCTTGCAGACACTCCTTCAAGACACTTGGCAAGACAAGCAGACAGCCGTAACCAACCAGCCATGTTATAAAATCGAGAAAACAGAAAATGAAAAGCGCTGAAGTCAAGATACTATATACAAAACAGATAAAGGTCTCCACTGACCTTGTCTTGTATGATTCATTGATTGGTGTTTAATGCCCTGCTTGAGGTGTTTTTCACTTATGAAAACTAGTGTAAACCTTTGCCAGGTACCTGGCATTAAAAGTTTTATTGGGCTTTTGGTGGAGTTTCTTACTTTTCTTTCAATGTCAAATTCTTTAAGATCTTTTTATTATTAACCAGAATAAGGAAAAAAGATTTTCATAAGGACCTACCCACTTTTTTTGACAGCTCTGGGTTATGTCCAACAAAGCATTTTTTTTTAAAAAATGACTATGTTAATATTTTCATGTTTTCGTCTCTTTTTACTAGGCTGGTTGGGCCAGCACCGACAGGATTGCAGACAAGCAATAAAATTTTTCCTACAAGCACGACATATCTCTCATGCATTATCTAGCTACTATGTGTCTTTCAATTGCTTTAAAATAAATTGCACAACTCACGGTTTTTATCAGCTTCTATTTTAGATGTTTCCATAGCATTTAGGATCTTTTCTTTCCCAGAATTTGTTGACTGGGTCACATCCAATATCCTTTTGCCGTAAGTATTCTATCCGGCCATGAACTGTTTATCCAGGTCAATTTCTGTTAGCCTCTCGAATTCTTTTAATAACTGCAAGAAATATTAATTAAGTTTTATTCATTGTCCTTTAAATTTTCTGTAAAAAGAAAACATTTTTTCAGTTTCACTTATTGTTCTTATGTCCTTTCCTTTTTAATATGACAATCACTTACAAGAACAATACAAATAACCAAGTGATGTGGTAAAGTTATGAACTGGTGAATTTATGTAGATACAAATGATAAAACAGAAACAGTGCGGGAACATACATGTTTCAGTACATGAAAACACTATTTTCGATTATCCATGGAATAACACCTCACTTCATCTTCTGTAAACAGACAGGAATGGCTTTCTTCGATTTCATGGATTGAGATCTGATCTGTAATGATCATTTTCTTTCGGCATGGAAATGTCAGTTCCATACGGAAATGAATACCTGACAAATTCTTTCGTCTCTTCATAGCTTCACATTGTAACCATTGTTTGGCTCTAGTGATTGACTTGTTCTCTTCAGTCAGAGGTCGGTCAGGGAGGAAGTTTTTTATACACCTCAGTGTTTTGGCTTTGAAGATCTACATGTAGGCTCGTCACTGTTTGCACGTACTTCTGGACCCCTTTTCTTGAGAGCCACCTCTGGAACAGCTCGATCTTTTCGAAAATAATAAACAATATGAGACAAATAAATAAGAGGCACCCAAACAGTTTCCCTCTTGTTACGGGTAAGGAAGTTACACCCATGATCCAGACAGACTTATGTGGCACAGTGTATAGTGTGTCATATTCCGCCATTTACTAGTAAATTTTATTCATTTCTGCTAAAGACAACAAACCAATGTTGAATTTGCGACACTGAAATAACTATCTTGAGATCAGTGAAAATAGTGGCTCGAGTGGTGTCTAGTCCCGCCGTCGTGAGTTAGAGTCTCACTCGAGCCACTATTTTCACTGGTCTTGAGATCGCTATATCAGTGCCAGAAATTTAAGATGCAACAAACCTATATTAATGAAAAATAATACATTTTCTTCATATCGTGGTAATTCTTTATGGTTAATTCACAATGAGATTTTGAGCAAAAATTTGTTTTAAAACACCAATCCCACATATATTTTAAATTTTTCCTGAAATACATCATATGACAGAAAGAGTCAAGCGAAACTAACGTATAATTAACAGTAGCCTAAAGATAACATTATGGGCTAAAGCTGCAGCATCGTACATATGCATAAAACATGTCATATCCGTCATAAATAAAAGCACATGGACTGTATGCCTATGCTTCAACACTGAGGACTTCGGTTGCACTGCAGCATTTGGCAGCTCTAGTTTTTCATCTGCACTGTACTTTTCTACGTTTTCGACTTGAAACTATACCCATGTACATGTAGAAATGTCTGAAAAATTCACGTAAATCACACAAAATTTGTTGAACTGTGTGTGACTGCTGAGGTATACATGCTGAGACGTCTAAACACACAGAAGTTTAGTGTTTATGTCCACGCCTATGTTTGGAAGAAAGTGATCAGGAGGTACTGTCAGCCAAGGCATTTATTTGACCAATATCCTTGGAGCTCGGGTTGACAGAATGGTTGTTTTGAAATATACTGTATTTGTACTGTGAAGTCATACTTTAAATACTAGTGTACATTAACTTGCATCAATTATCACCCAGTTATAATAAAGTGACAGTTTTTTGTTTATTCGCTGGTTAAAGTATTTAAATTGCCAAAGCCTAAATGTCAGGTGAATGGCTTATGTCTGCTTAAATCAACATACATGTATATGCAGTAATGTACAGATAATATGGCCCGTTCGCCTTTGTTGTCTCAAGTTAAAATCTATTTACACCATTTATAATGATCAGTTCACCACTGTGTAATGGCTGAGCATGGCTTTTCGCTTTCCATGTTAGGGCACTTTTTAGTTTCCACCTATAATAAATAAGTATCAAATTGCTTATAAACTATAAAACAGCCACAATTTGTCAAATATGCATAATGCAGTAAATAGTGAGCTTTTGGTTTAACAGTTATATATATATCGTCAACACTCTAAAAAAACTGGGACAAAAACTGTTCTACAAGATCCCCTAGATAAGCTGTGTCCCCGACTGCTAAAGCGAGACCATAAATCAAGTCATCGATGTCCAAAATCTAATAGTAAGAAATGAAAAATATACATTCTCTTCAGGAACATATTGGCCTATCATCAAAGGGAGACCGGCCCCGATAGCACAGTTGGTAGAACGTCCGCTTCGGGAGCGATCCAGGATCCAGGATCAATCCTGGGTCGAGTCACACCTAAGACCTTAAAAGAGGAAGTTGTAACTTTCTCGCTTGGCGTTCAGCATGAATGGGATAGTGTAACGACTGGTTGACTCGTATAAGTTTAATGACTCGGGCGGGGCGCCTTACTTGGCTTCGGTAAAGCAGCACTAGATAAAAGAGCGGTGGAAATCCGTCCTGCAACAATGAGGCACATCCCATGCACTCTAAGGATTCCTTCGTCGTCATAAGACTGAACAATTGTTAAGCACTGACTCACTCACTGAAAGGGAGAAGCTGTAGAAGACACCATGTCTGAGAAGCTGTTTTAAACTTTGACATCTCTTCTGCCATGACCGAGGGTTTGTTAACCTCATCACTTTCTTGATTAGGGAACATTCAGATTTGTTCATTCAAATCTTGCCAGGTGAACAATCCTTCCTGATTTCACTATCACTATCTGCATTACATCTGATTCAAACCCTTCAAAGATATCATGCGATATATCTGAGGGCATGCTTCCTATTGCATAAAACTATTTTAGAATGTTAAGGGGAGACCTTTCCTTGATACCATATACCGATGCCAGCTCTGGATTTTGTTCCACAAGATCTATCTGTATATTATATGTCAGTGGTGTTCTGAGTGTTAACTTTAAAGCTACAAACTCTTCATGTTTCTCAAGTGACATTACAGAAACGACAGTTTCGCAGAGCCGAAAAGCCCTCAGTTAGACCAGACAATGAGTGAGCAGTTAGGTTATCTGAAAGAACCATTGAAATTTCCAAAGCCAGAACATTTGCGATAAGAGGTTGTAAGACAACATTCCACCCATTTATTTATAAGATGCGCTGGGCAAAGTAGAGCAAGCTGAACTGCAAACTTCTGTTTGGGTTTTAGATTCCCCAGTGTAAAACACACTGCCATAATCTGATATTTCTTAATCTTTGTACCTAAAGGGATAACCACTTGAAATTCATCAGCGTATAACTGAATCTGTAAATGTTTAGAATCCTCTTTGAACAATGGATGACTTTTGAAAATTCTGTCATCAGAGAAGTCTCCCAGTAAACCATCTGCATATGAATGTCCATTCAAAACTTAAGCTAAAACATCTTCATACTTAAGTAAGGCAATCAGTGTAGCTATATAATGGGTACATACATAAAGGTTTCAGGTTTTTTACGGGTTATGTCTGCTTAGGATAATTTCAACTGTCTCAGTGAAATCAAATCCTGAGCAAAGTAACTATTTTTCTTGGAAATAGATGGCAATGCTTCTGAACAGGACTCCACCGAAGCAAATCCATTGAAAATGTCACTGAGACCATCAATTTGTTCTACATCAATCTGATTTTTATTCAGGACAGAATGAAGTCTTACGAAAGTTTCATTTCTACAGAACTGAAATAGTTCTTGAATTTCCTTTACAATGTCTAGACATGTACTAACAGGTAGTTTCCTGATTTCTCTGAGAATAAGAATAAAACGGGCAATTTCTCTCTTGTAATCATGGCTTTGAAATGATTCAAACCCTAATTCTTCATTCATATAGTCGGTGTTTACCTCTGGTGTGCTCAAAGCCAAGTTAAATCATTGTCCTCAGCTACTGATTTGTTCACCTTTGTGCTGCGCCTACATACTGCATATCGAGTAGACATGTGCAGTTCATAAAAATGAGAGTGTTGGTTTTTAATATGTTTTGAAAAAGAAGCAAAAGAGAAAAAAATGCCGAGTACTAAAAATTACAGCTGTTGCATGGACATATTGCTTGAAATATTTTGCTTGAAACAGATGACAATGCCTCACAGCTGGGCTCCACCGACGCAAATCCATTTAAAATGTCACTGAGACCATCAGTTTGTTCTACATCAATCTGATTTCTATTCAGGACAGAATGAAGTCTTACGAAAATTTCATTTCTACAGGACTGAAAAAGAAGGACAATTTTTGTTTTATAATCATGGCTTTGAAATGATTCAAACCCTAATTCTTCATTCATATGGTCGGTGTTTACCTCTGGTGTGCCCGAAGCCAAGTTAAAATCATTTTCCTCAGCTATTGATTTGTTCTCCCTTGTGCTGTGTCTATATACTGCATATCGAGTAGACATGTGCAGTTCATAAAAATGAGAGTGTTGGTTTTTAATATGTTTTGTATAGGAATCAATTATTGAGAACATTTTCTGGCATTGATCAACTCCACAAGACAAACGAAAACCATGTTGAAATGTGTAATACGATAATGCCGAAGCAAAAGAGCAAAATGCTGAGTACTAAAACTACAGCTGTTGCATGGAAACTTTGACATATTGCAGGTTATTGTTAACAGATGTATCAAAGAAATACACAACATTGCCTGTTCGATTTTATTAACACAGACTACACTAAACCAAAATATAAGGTGCACCAGCTGTTAGGCCTACCTAAGATTTCAAGTTCAACAAAACTTTGAAAGTTAAATGTGGCACTAATGTGGATTAATGCACCAATAAAAGGAATAATTTTATTAATAATTGGAATAAGGGAATTTAATATAGACTACCATATATATGTAGATCACTCCATGCCTCCTAAATGTGCGTGTTGCCACAACAGAAAGGGCCAAGTGCCCTGATATACGAGTAAAAAGTTGTGAGCGTCCTTAGATACCATGTTTGGATGCCGATTTTCCTGAGCGCTTCTGCATACCTTTTGCCCGTATAAACTAACAGTTATGGACTCTTTAAGTGACATGACCTTAGACAAGTTCAGGTTGTGGTCTATTCATGCCTTAAAAGTTTTGATCTCTTCGAAATAAATCAGTAAGCGGGGACTAGGATGAACTTTCGGCGAGATAAGTACATTACTATGATTAAGAACATGAACATTAAAACTGTGAAAGTTAGTTTTCTGGCATTTTACACACTGTGGTATTATAAAAATAGGTATTTTTTAACAGTAAAGTGATTTCATTAAAGTTTATATCCATCAGTTGATGGTATTGTGAAAACTTCGGACAAACAAAGTAAGTTATATGAAAATTCTACATTACACTGTTGGCAACAGATTTAAAGTGTCAGTATAAAAAAATGCATATCATCCGACAATTTTTGAACGAAAAAAAAAACACCGATTCACTATGAGATAAAGTGTCTTTTGTTAATTAAATTATGTTTCAAGCATTTCCTTCTGAGTTGATGGAACTAAATGTTTTTTGGTTATTTCCCTACACTCACAGAGCATTTTGTGCACGGGAGGAGGATATTCCTGTAGACTACCAAGCGGGATGACCTGAACAGTAACTGCTCCAGGAGTATAAGCCGAAACTGCTTCTGTCAGGACATGCAACTCCGGATCCATTTTCACAACCAAACGGATGGAGAAATGACGAAACTGCATTGTCAGAGTGGCCTTCAGTGTATATAACTGATATTTCAACATGCCTGAACAACAGAACCACGAAAGACATAGTGCACAGATTGATGAATGAATACAAGGAGGGAAAAGCATATCGATACTTTTGTGGTGATTGGGTAAAGGAGATTTTTTATCATAGAATCAGGAAAACAAGCCCATTTTGTATTCTGAAAACCAAAGTCACTCCATCACAAGCTGTTAACAGCAAACCCTATGATGTTTGGGTTATTATGAGGAAAGGCACAGACAATGAGCCACAGGGTGAGATCTTGACAGGTTACTGCAGTCGCACGGCAGATATGTTAGGGTGCTGCAATCACACTGCAGGTGTCTTGTTCAGAGTGGGGCATGCAGTGAAAAGCGGATTAACAAACCTAACATCTACAAGCAGATCAAATGGGAAGGTCTCCAGCAACCTGCGGATGGTCGTGGGTTTCCCCCGAGCTGTGCCCGGTTTCCACCCACCATAATGCTGGCCGCCGTCGTATAAGTGAAATATTCATGAGTACTTCGTAAAACACCAATCACAAAAAAAACAAAAAAAAAAAACAAAAAAAACACAAGCAGATCATGCACCTGGAATGTTCGATCAGACAAGACATTCGTTAAGCCAATGCAGTATGGAGAAAGGTTGGAGAATTTGAAAAATTCCAAGAATGGAAAGAGCAGCGGAAAGGCAGGTGAACAGCAAGTATGTTCCACCGAATTTGCAGTCGTGTTAAGACATTGAAATCAGACCAGACTGCTGATGCATTATCACTCATTAACACAGTAATGGGTAATACTGAAGTACCCAAACAGAGGCCATGAAGCATGGTATTTTCATGGAGATTCATGCAAAAAATGTATCGGAAGGCAGTGAGACCTAATCATCGACATTAAGATCTCTGAAATGATCTCTGAACATATCCATTTTTCTCAGCAAGTGCTGATTTGATTGTTAAGTTTAAGCGTTGTGGAGGTGGGTTGTGTGAAATAAAATGTGCCTTACATTGAAACAAATTCTGAGGGTTGCTTATCTGTGAAGAAATGACATCTTATTTTCGAATTCAAGGGCAGATGGGTGTGATGAATCGAATGACATATGGTGATCTGTTTATTTTTAAATTTCATGGTAATCTTACTGTGAGAGTAAAGTTTGATCAGGAGTTTTGTGAGTACATTCTAACAGAACTAGTTTGGTTTTGAAACAATTACGTTTTCCGAGAGCTTCTTAAACAACCTATTCCCAACACACCGGCTGTTGAGTCAACCAGCTGTACAAGTGCTGTAGTACTACCATCTGCATCTGTCCCTGTAAGCACATGTTCACATACTTCAACACCACTGCTTCCACAGAGACGGAGATGTGGAATAAAACGAACTCCAATTTACATGTGTGGCGAATGTGACAAGGACATCAACGACCCCCCCCCCCCCCCCCCTTCACGTTTTTAATGAGGAATCTGCACAGTGTGACAGTTGTAATGTATGGGTACATTTTGTTTGTGGGGGCATTTCCCTAGGCAAGCAGCCCACAAGTGATGAACCATAGTTTAGCAAGAAGGGTCCAGAATTATAGCATTCTATGTATTTCACTTATACGACGAAAGCTAGCATTATGGTGGGAGGAAATACGGCAGAGCGTGGAGGAAATCTACGACCATCCGCAGGTTGCTGGCAGACCTTCCCATACACGCCCCTAGGGTTCATAAGTTTTTTCGCTCCCTTCAGTCAGTATGAAAAACTAAAAATACAGGACAGATGGATCATGAAAATATTTTTTTAATTTTATTGTGACAGGTTGGCCATAAAGTTTTGCCCTTGTGTATACATATATTTAAATAAAATAAAATACATCTACGTCGAGGCTTTCTTGTGCGCTGTGCTTTTTGAAAATAATGCATCTTACAAAAGCCTTTCTTTATACATGCACTTTTTCTTTATCTGTGTATGTATGTTACAAAACACTGACATGTATATAATAACTTTGGAAGTCCTTGGAATATCATGTACAATTTGTTGAATATCACAAAAGATTTAGCTTTTCCCCCACTCTTATAATAGTAAAGCAGGACAAACAAAACTGTTTTGCTTTACTTGTTAAAATGACACTTTAAACTGCTCAGAGCACAACAGACTTCCACAATGTCATCAATAAGGTCAACAAGTGATATGGGAAGTTCTCACTTCAATATTCTAAAGTCTTTTAGGCGTCCAATGACCTGTTCAATAATTATGCGAGCATTTGCAATACGCTTGGTTTTCGTCACGGCTGCTGCTATCATCTGTGAGTGTCCTCTCCTGTCTGGTGGTACATGAAGAGAAATACTGCGCTCTGCACATTCTTCAGCAAAGTTAAATGTCTGCCAAGATCATTGAATATGGTGGTACTAGATCAAGGAATCCACTGTGTAAGGTTAGAGCTTTGTGGGAAATGCGACCCATGTTAGCTGGAGAACATATGTTATTGCACTGTTTGGGGCACATACAACCAGTAGTTTAACGGTATTGTGATGTTTATAATCATTCCATGTAGCACTCTGCAAATATAAATTCTTTGGTGTTTCAATAAAAACTTCAGTACAGTCAATAATAAAGTATAAATCTGGGAGGTGTTTGAATCTGTCAGGTTTTGCGACAAGAACAGTTTCACGATCTGGGATAAAAACCAGACTTTTAAGAATCAAGCTGTAAGTCCTCAACCAAGCAAAGAAAATCCTTGAAGTCAGGGCAGGTGAAATATTGAAACGGTTAGCCAAATTATGATTCAACAATCCTAAACGTAGTTTCATGAGTGTAAGCAAAAGTTCACTTCTGGACGTCATCTTTCTCTGTGGACCATAACGAGCTTTACCCACAAACTGTCTGATGTGTTTAGCCATTGAGAGAACACCTGTCCATTCTCTGTTTACAAATGGGGAGATGTAAGTGTGCAGTTTTTCAAACACTGATCTTGAGCATAGGCCAGTAAAAAAATTGACACCTTGGTCGCTGTCCAAAATATTGTCAACATATCTCCTCTTTTTCAGCTCTGCAATCTACAACTTTAATTTCCCCACCTGCTTTGCTAACTTAGCCTCTCTGTTTCTCAACTGGGCAACCATCTTCCTTTCAGTCATCAGACTCTTTAGCAACACAAGGATCACACAAATGCAACTCAGCAACCAACAGAAAAAGTATGGCACTGAGCTGGTAGTAGCTGAAAGCTCTTAAACTGCAGGGTTGTCGGTTGTTGGTTCTGGAAATTTCATCTAAATTTTATCTTCAGATTCCATGCAAGTCTCAGCATTACAATTGAAAGACAAAATCCGTCTCACTCGATTTTCTGCATCCTTATACAATCTTTTTTCAACCTTTTTCCTTATAGGGAATGTATATAACCTGTGAAAATAATAATAAATGAGTTAGAACTGATCATAAACCCTTGCTTTTGGGCAAGGCATACGCCTAAGAATTAAGATATCATTAATGATAGCCATAAAACATCTATATGTATAATAATAGTTTAAACTAAGACGGCAAACTAAAGTTAATGACTACAGAATGTCAACAGAATTACTTCAATTAAACACTTTGACAGTTTAAATCATTCATCCAAGCTCTCTCTCTGAAGCATGTGTAGTATTTCATTATCATAACAGCTTAACAATAGCCAAAATTATGTTAGGGCTTCATTTTCAAAATAAAAAAATCTCTGATCAGATTAAAATGTTTTTGGTAAGCAGTCCTGAAAACTGTGGACACGTATACATGTATGTTACAAGTATGAATTCATGACAGATTCCTTTAAAACCAGTTTAAATGAGAAATGAATGAATGAAAATAAACTGCCTTAACCAAGGAAAAAGTGGTGATGATGGGCCCGTTTTGAAAAATAACGGATTATTAATTCAAAATCTTAAAAAGTTTATCCAATCGCAAACTTTTTGAAGAGGTTAAAGCAGGATTATTCCATGTTTTCAATATAAAAATAATCCATAAAATAATTTTTAACATTTCAGATTGGTTTTATTTAAAATACTGCAAGGCTTGTAACAGTCAAAGTTTTTAGAAATGGTTTAACATGTATTGCCTTGAATGAGATATTAACTTTTAAATCGATATTTGCAACTTAATTCTGGAGACGTTGTTGTTGTTCTTTTAGAGCGGTGTCTTTCATTAGTTTCAAGCATTTTCATAAATTATAAATTGTATAATTACCTACATGGTGGTTGACACTGGCAAACTGATTCTGGTGGAGGCATCCGCATTTCTCAACAGCTGTTTGTTTCCTTTTGTTCAACCAATATGTCTCTTTGGAACAACCGATTACGCTGCATGTCAATGCCATTTTCAAAAGTTTACTCGTGCCTCCAGTTTGGCGTCATTGCCCGTGGGCATGGGCCTGCGCGAAAGACTACCGGCACATGATGTATTACATATTTTCCTATCATGCCTTATTGTAAACTGAAAGCCATAATGATCAGTTCCGAATATTTATCCAGCTACTACATGTAACTTTACTGCCACTATGTATCGACAGATATGAGAAATTCACAACACCAAAAAGCCAACTTCAACATATCCTCGATTACAATTTAGAGCCTAGTACCGTAATATTAACAGCCAGAAAAAGGCTACTCGCCAAGTTGTTGTTGTTGTTACCAAACGTGTCAAGTCTACCCTAATTTGGTTTTTATCTAACAGTATCACGTTTTAGAGTGGAAAAATTTTACAATTAGAAATTAGGGTCATAGAATGGGAGATATATGGCGCTATGCTTTAATTTTATATGTATCTGATATCGCTTAATCCGAGGCTATAGGACCGTGGTGCGGTTTTAATATCACCGCTGTGCTTATACGAATAATTGCAGTGGAAGCTAACTTGGACACTGTTATTGCTTTATATTTATTGATTTGTCTGATTTGCGTTTTACGCCGTGCTCAAGAAGTAACGCTTGCTGACGCTGAGAAAGTGAAGTCGATGAGGATGACGCATGGCATCACATATCTGCAACGTTCATTTGGGTTGACGACAGGAATACGAATGTGTGCTTTAACGCCTGGATACTTTATAGTTGTTCAAATCATGTACAATGCTAGAACATCACTTACTAGTGTTCAGTATTCAGCATTCAAATAGCTCACGATGCTAGAACATCAGTTGACGATACAAAATATGTATCTCATTTGCGCTTTGATTACAACTGTTCATATATCCAACCAGTATCTGCTTAAGACACAATCATGAAGCAAATCGCCACAGATTCTGAGTCTCTTGGATTCTGGAGTCTCTTGTCGACTTTCTAACTGTTAATGCAAATGCTTATACGGTAGCAAGTTATACATCCCCTAGCACAATTTTTTGCCATTTTCTCAAAAGGTTGTGTTGTTAATTATCACACTTAATGAACATTAACGTGTTCAGTAAATTTTCGACACGTTGCTACTATCATTTGCAGGTTAAAATTAATTAATTAATTAGAATCAATTATTAATTGATTCCAAATGTCAATACATTTTACATTCTACCCGCTACTCAAACTGAGCGTGACGCGTATGCCATATTGCGAGATCCAGGTGAGACACAGGAAAGCTTTATGAATAGCAGTATTGTAGTAACTCCTTCTATGTACCATGGTCGTTAGGCTGTTCAAGCATCAGGTGATTTTTCAATGACTGGAGAAAACTGATCTAAACCTCACAAGGCAAACAACTCTCTGGCCTTCGCGCATTTATCCCGGGTTGACGAAATTACTTCCCTTGGATGTATTTAGTTTGAAGGAAATGTCTGGCCACTTTACGTCAGTGCACAAGACCTTTGTACAAGACTATTGTTTGTTGACAACCGGTGACGTGTTTTCGATTCACATTTAAACGCTAACGGTATGATGTATCAAACCGGCATCGATTCGTCTTCATTATGATTATGCCAATAACATCAAAATCTCTGTCGTTAAGTATTCTTTACAGGCATTACCCGGCTGTTATTTTGCTTGTTTCTTAAGGTGAAATTTTATCAGCCTAAAGAAATTTGGTAATTTCTGCCTTCATGATGACGTTCTGTGAGCAAACTGGTGGCGTATTACTTATGTATTGAAAGAGAACTGTGGTCAATTCAGGTTGGCGTAAAACACCAATCAAATAAATAAAATCAATCCAGCTTGGGCCTGAGTCGCTTTTGCACGGTAAGGTACACTGTTACTTGGACACAGGAGGTGTTGCTTCTCCACTCCCACCTCCCAATCTGCGTATATATTGTGTTGTTTACTGCGGCCTTCATGATTACGTTTTTTGAACTGGTAACTTATTACTTATGCAATGCAAGAGAACAACACCAAAAATGAATCTCTTAATTTTAACAGAAGGTCTGTTGTCTGAGTGATGCTAGAATGTATTCTGTTATTATATCATAATAGTGTGTTATACTGAACTGAATATTCTGTTAGCCTAATAGTATCTTTATGTCGATTTAACAGATATGTGTGTTATATTTAACAGAATAATCTTCTGCAACATCCTGTTAAATTTAACAGATTATCTTTTTTTTTTGTTGAGAGAATGGCTAATTCAACTTGGACCCGAATCGACATTGCATGGAAACAGGAGGTGTTACTTCTCCTCTCCCCCCCCCCTCCCTCATGACGTGAATTTTCCTAATTTCTGATTCTCAATGCTTTGGTGACAACATGTGACAATTCTAGTAAGTGGTCGTTTTGATGATCCAGCATCAAGCAATGTGACGATTAGTCGTGAAGGAACTCGGAAGAATGATCCTCATATCTGTTCTGTGTTCCAAACGCTAGAATGGCTAGGATTTTCTCTATTTGAATTGCTAGGGTTTTCTGTGTTTGAATGGCTAGGATTTTCTCTATTTGAATTGCTAGGATTTTCTGTGTTTGAATGGCTAGGATTTTCTCTATTTGAATTGCTAAGGTTTTCTGTGTTTGAATGGCTAAGATTACTATTTGAATTGCTAGAGTTTTCTGTGTTTGAATGGCTAGGATTTTGTCTATTTGAATTGCTAGGGTTTTCTGTGTTTGAATGGCTAGAATTTTATTTTATTTGAATTGCTAGGGTTTTCTGTGTTTGAATGGCTAGGACTTTTTCTGTTTGAATTGCTAGGATTTTCTCTACTTGAATTGCTAGGGTTTTCTGTCTTTGAATGGCTAGGATATTCAGTATTTGAATTGCTAGGATTTTCTCTATTTGAATTGCTAGGGTTTTCTGTGTTTGAATGGCTAGGATTTTCTCTATTTGAATCGCTAGGGTTTTCTCTGTTTGAATTGCCAGGATTTTCTCTATTTGAATTGCTAGGGTTTTCTGTGTTTGAATGGCTAGGATTTTCAGTATTTGAATGGCTAGAATTTTCTCTGTTTGAATTGCTAGGATTTTCTGTGTTTGAATGGCTAGGATTTTCTGTGTTTGAATTGCTAGGGTTTTCTGTGTTTGAGTGGCTAGGATTTTCTCTATATGAATTGCTAGGAATTTTTGTGTTTGAATTGCTAAGGTTTTCTGTGTTTGAATTGCTAAGGTTTTCTGTGTTTGAATGGCTAGGATTTTCTCTATTTGAATGGCTAGGATTTTCTCTACTTGAATTGTTAGGGTTTTCTGTGTTTGAATGGCTAGGATTTTCTCTATTTGAATTGCTAGGGTTTTCTGTGTTTGAATGGCTAGGACTTTTTCTGTTTGAATTGCTAGGATTTTCTCTATTTGAATTGCTAGGGTTTTCTGTCTTTGAATGGCTAGGATATTCAGTATTTGAATGGCTAGGATTTTCTCTATTTGAATTGCTAGGGTTTTCTGTGTTTGAATGGCTAGGATTTTCTCTATTTGAATCGCTAGGGTTTTCTCTGTTTGAATTGCCAGGATTTTCTCTATTTGAATTGCTAGGGTTTTCTGTATTTGAATCGCAAGGATTTTCTCTATTTGAATTGCTAAGGTTTTCTGTGTTTGAATTGCTAGAATTTTATTTTATTTGATATGCTAGGATTTTCCGTGTTTGAATAGCTACATTTTTCTATGTTGGAATTGCTAGGATTTTCTGTGTTTGAATGGCTAGGATTTTCTCTATTTGAATGGCTAGGATTTTCTCTATTTGAATGGCTAGGATTTTCTGTGTGTTTGAATTGCTAGAATTTTCGTCTTCCATCAATATGAAGTGTGATCCAGGATAACCTGAATCTAGTTTTATTGCATACCGGTGCTCACTGATTTCACTCTGCTTAAAAACTCTTGGGTGTCAAATTGACGAATTCGTTTGCTTGTAGATTGCATGGGGTTTATAGACATTATCAACATTCTGTCGGTGATATCACGACAGTTTCTCTCATGTCGAAAGATTTACAGTGATGCTTCAATGGGTTATAACAGCTGACTGATATGTTTGAGTGCTAAGAGCATGTATAAAATTTTCAAAATTCCCTTTGTGTGTAATATGTGAGAAAAATAATTAATGACTGAGCTAATACAGAAACGATCCAGTTATGACTAATCATACAGTTTACACCTTTGACTTTTTCGGCCCCAAAACTTAAATTTTTTGTCACATGATAAATGCCTAAATTTTATCTTTTCGTCGGTAATATTTTTGTCACTTCAATTTTAATTACACAACAATGCCGCTCAAACAGAAACAGAACAAAATCAGAAACCTCCAATTTGGGAATTATGTTAAATGAGACAATTATGTTAAATGTCCGAAAAGGATAAAAACAAAACAATAAGGGGTGATTTTCTCGCTTGGTGGCCAAGCCAAGACCTTGTTCATCTTATTGACAACCTTCTAGCTCCTTCCCCTCCAAGGCATGGGCTTTCAATGTAAATCAGTCTGGTTACCTCACTGGGCATGAAGTATTTATGTTTTTCAACAATTATCGCTAAATGTAAGCGTTAATCCTGCTAAATCACTACGCTACATTTAATCTTTACAAAGTGTATTTACGTATGACATATTTAGTGATGTAAATCTTCATCGACGCAGAGTTATATCACCAATGGAGACACGTAAACGAATTTTCTCAACAATGTTTTTTGTAAACTTCATGTGTACATATTTTTATAAAATATAATCTACAATGCAGCTACTTTTGTATTCAGACTTGATTGTTACTTGACACAAAGAACATCGCTACAGATTTTATTTTGATGACACCAGTCATCTCGACAACATGTGGTATATGTGAAAAATGCTTCAGTACCGCTTTAAAATCCAACGTTAAATTTAAGAAATAGATGAATGAATGAAAGATTAGTTTCCTCGATGAAACATCATGTTTTGGTATATACGTTTGGACGTTTGCCCAGGAACACTGACCATAATGATGTTTATCTTCACTGTAAGTCATCACTGATGCTGGCATCCAGACGGATTTACAATGATAATGGACCGGCTGTGAAATGACCAAATATCCAGATTTGTTTGGATTTAAAGGACACTAAAGACAGTTCAGATGGTACATCTACACCTCGACATACTCGAAAGCTTAAGACCTAAATCAGCTCAAGTGCGTTCGTGTATGCGAGACAACAACGCTATTCAGCTCGTCGCACCGACCTAGTTCCAGTCACTGATCCTATACTGACGTTTGGTCAGCAGTAATGGATTGATCCAAAACATACCATGTCCCGCCATCACTTCTCGTGACAACGTTACTTTTCATTCCATTGCCGCTGAAAGCAATTCCGTTCCCAGTGAAAGGAATCATAGAAAAATTGAACATTTGTTTCCAATTCATGGGACGTCCGGTTGACAAATTTGCTACAATATAGCTTATGATTGGTCAATTACATGTTTTTGATTGATAGTTCGGAATGATCTATTCCCTCAGCCTATGAAATTATGTTTATTGCTGGCGTTTACTAGTCTTTCTATCTGTCAGCAGCTTAACGGCAAATGCTATGGATAGTCTTTTATTCCATTATATATGAGTGGAGGAATTTCTTTAAAATGGTTCTGCACTTATGCACTTATATATTTGCTAGTATTGTCCCTTTACCCGTAGTAGGGGAATTACTGGATTTAGTTGTTGTGGAAGTTTTCGCTCTTGGAGCATCATCCAGTTAATAATTATATATGTCCTAACTATTAACGGTTAGTTACGCTTCCTAACAAGGACATGTGGCCGACAAGGAAGATGTATATTTTCACAAAATGTTTTTTGGACGTAAAATTCGACTTGAAAAGAAAAGCTGGCAAAATTACACTTTTACATGTTTACTTAAGTATATGTATCCGTCGTACAATGATATAGTGTTAATTAGAGATGTGTTGACTTCCAGGCTCTGACACATCCTGTGCCCATACACATGGTTTTATCTTGCAGTCTTTTCATTCATTAAATCAAGATTTCTCACTGCGTTGTCAGACTGTAATTGTAACAGGGAAACTCAGATAATGCGAAACGGAAACAAGACTTATTTCCACAACATTTATCGGAGTGAAGTAATCGGTAATGACACAGTAAATGACGTGTATAATATTATCTGATTGTTTAGTCTGAATAAATGAAGGTAGCTCATTGGCGATTGTTGTCGGTGCTGATTGGTGCATGAATCCCAACGTCAGGGGCAACAAGGCCTTCTTCAGTTCCACGACATATAAGGGTTACCGTTCATGGGATCTTTCCACGTTCACTGAATTGCTTGAATTTCTCATTAATAACCTGTGTGAAAATGGGAAACCATATATCGACAGTGCATAGGTATACCGATGGGTATAAATTATGCCCGCCTATTGGCCGACCTTTACCTGATCTGATATGAATACGACTATATGCAGAAACTATCCAGGACTCCTTACCAGGTCCGATCTTTCTCATTCACTAAGCCGTACATTGATGATCTGCTGGCTTTAAACAATCCATATATAGCATAGCCTGTGAAAGATATTTTCCCACCTTCGCTGGATTTAAAGGAAACCACAGACTCTTCAAATGGTACATCTTACGTGAACCTATATTTATACAAAGATCAAAACGATTTCCTCTCCTGCACACTTTACAAGAGGGATAGTTTCAATTTTGACATTGTAAATTATCGTTACTGTGACAGCAATATCCCGAAGGGTCCTGCATATGACGTGTACATATCTCGCCATGTAGCATTTGTTAGATTCTGCGTGCTGTGTGATTTCAATAAATGTCGCAGGTTATTACTTCAAAAACTGGTGTGTCAAGGTTATTCCATCAAACGTCTTCACTCCCAGTTTCTTACGTTTTACAATGAGTATAATTCTCTTGTAAGTAAATATAAACAGAGCGTCTAGAATCTGTGGCGCTCTGCTTCATGATTGTGTCTAATTCCGCATTCCGCTGTAAATTTGTTGTGTCTCTTTAGAATGTCTCTTCTCCATTGTTCTCCTGTAGTGCACAAAAATATATTTTCAGCAAACTCACGCACGCTTGTAAAGTGGGCATAGGCCTCCCGTTGCCGAGTGTAGTTAGTGCACTATCGCGGCACAGTGACTCGAGAACCTCTCACGAATTCGGTTTCTGAGAGTGCAAGTCCAGCTCATGCTGGCCTCCTCCTCTGTCGTTCGTGGGAAGGTCCGGCAGCAACATGCGGGTGGTCGAGGACTCTGCCAGGTTTCCTGTCACCGCGCTAGTACGCTTTGTGTAGACACATTACAGAAATATTTTATTATGCCGTATAACCGCTACACTTTCAAGAATGATTTTTTTCTTCCTTAAATTACCTTGCTGTATCACATTCATGCACCTATCTTTGTTAGTACGCTACTATTTCGCATAATTTGATAACAACCTTATGCTTACATGTAGTATGTTACTTCCTGCCTTTTCCTGTATCTTTGTATTGTTCTATTTGTGTGTAGTGCGATGTTTTCTTTGTATGTATTAAGAGTTGTATTCATAAAGACAAAAGGTGATATCGCTTGACTTAGCTCTGTGTAGATAACATCAACCCCTACAGTCTCTCAGGAGAATCATTCACACTGGAATGATGGAAACTAACATTAAATTCACCGCTTCATGGACACTTCTGGATCACTTAACTCTCAATTCGTTTGATCACAACTCATCTCTAAACAAAATCGTCTTTGTGTGAAGTTAATGATTATTTGCGGGGAATATTATAACTTTTCTAAAAAAAAACATTTAAATGTCTCACAAGGTCAATTTACCGTTATGAGTGAAGAAAGTAACACCCTTTTTTGCCTAAATGATGGTATTAAGAAATACTCAAGCACTTATGTACATGGTTATATGTACCTTCTAGTTGTCACACTACTGTAATTTTTCTTATACCCGTCGTCTTTCATTAAAAACACATTGCCAACCAAATTTTTAGGCTTAACGAAGAGAAATAATACGAATCTCGGACACTTTTCATGCAGTAGACGTGAAACTGATTACAATGGATGGCCTTATTAATTACTTCTAGTAAGGTACCTACGCTGGCTCTGTCGGATGAAGTACTGGCTCGCTGTGACCATCAGGCACGGGGCCGGGGATTCGAATTAAGTTATCGCTAGTTTGGCTGCGGATTCATTTCTGAAAGTTTGTCATGTGCCAGGTGAAGGGTGGTGTTTTAATCCGGTTTTCTCTAATCATAAACCTTCCTTTCGTCATATAACTGAAATATTCCTCAGTACGGAAGTAAACTCAAATAAATAAATAAATAAATAAATAAATATGTAATTACAGTTATGATTTCTTGTGCACGACTGAGTTATCACCCTTTACCGGAATGTTTATGCGTTGAATTCGCTTGGAAAACTGTCTGCATATTTGTAAGGCATGTGTGATGTTGTTTTATAGTATAAAATCCAAATCAAGTATCCAGTTTAAAGCATTAGAAACATGTAAAACATCGCTTCATATAGTTTTAATAACTGAAGGTATGTAGTGATTTGTGTAGTTAGTATTAGAAAATTTTTACACGCGTAATTTAACTGACTCGTTTTTGTTCCGAATGCATAAATTTTTTAAGTCATTAAAACGTTTAATTTAAGTTTAGAACACTCATTCACTAGACAACAAAAAATTAAAATTAACGACTTGCTTCTGGCAACTTGGTGTAACAGCTCAAAACCCGCCTTTGTCAACCTAGTAAACCGTACAGCAAACTTTGTCATTTTACTATTTATAGAAACAGGTATTGAGTGAAAAAAATTCATCGAATAAGTGGATCCGTACCTGTAAATATGCATTTTAATTAAAAGGGGTATTTTTCCTTTACGAACGTTGAATAAGAAAAAACTGCAAAGGTTACACAGTTTGTTGTTGTTTCGAGAATATACAAATAAATATATAAATCTGTGGCCATCATTCATTGTTGATGCAGTTTGTTTGAGTGAAGTAGGAACGACAATTTACTGCAACGAACAGTTATTTGCCATCCACTGCTAACTCATTTCTTTTTGGGAAAATACTTCTATACTTCAAAGAAACCATGTCTAACAGATACTTCATATTGCATTTGCATCATCCCATGCTGTTCGCAGTGACTAGAGCGTGGCAAAGAAATATTTGCTTTGCAAGTTTAATTGTTTATCATTAAGATTTTAGCCTTCTACATAAGTGTTCTGTTTCACTTGTAAATTTATTTTATCACCGTGTTTATGACATTGAACGTTATTGTAGTCGTCTGTTATAGAGACGGTGATGTTCTTCGATAAGAACTAGCCTATTGTCTAAAATCAGCTGGGTTTAAATGTTAACAGAGTAGGTTTGACACTTTAATCTGACTGAGATAAACCTTGGGGTAATTATGCACTTTTAAAACCTGCTTTACATGTACGCAAAAGAGAAATTAACCACTGCCCTTAAAAATCTAAACCGTAACCGCTGGGCTTATTTGACAGTGATCAAGTATAAGGGTGACGAAAACAGGATAGAGCTCGGGAAAATCCATCGCCCTTCGACAGGTCAGGTAGATGAAAAACCAGATGACTTAACAGAAAGGAACACATTTATACAAACTATATCTTAACTGAAAGAGCTATGCAAACTGTGTGGAATTATGTGCCCTAAAGAGCCCTTTAACTATGCTCAAATAACAAGCATTGCTAGCAGACATTTAGATATTTTGTTTAACCATAAGTATGGCTTCTGCATTTAAGGTGTTCTTTTAATTAATGTAGATAGACACAGTAGCTGAACAGCTGTGCATGGCTTTATTGGTTTTATACACATCTGTGTTAAATGCATCCATTTTATATAAAATAGCGCAGTCATAATGACTATTCGAAAACTTGTACACTTTTAGAAAGAAAATTGAACAACAGCTTTCCTTGCTGGCGATATAATAAAAGGCTTACATCACGTAGAGTGTAAAACCAAGGCAGCGACGACGGTGTAATAGATGACAAATGGTCACAAATACGGCCTCTTATCAATTTACTTCAACTAGGGATTTATTCTGACTGTTCATGTAAATGCTGAAATAATATTAAATTAAAGGCTCTCCAGCACCACGGCTTAACCAGAATTAGGTAAAAACGGAATACAATGATGTTCCTTACGAATCTTTTAAAAGCACGTTTTGACACATTTTTTCATACTGTGTCGTTTTGTTCAGTAATTGATTCAGCATGCCTAACACCTGGATCATTAATTGTCTTCTCTCGGTTGCTGGCTGCTTCCCTTATCCAGGTCTTATTGTCTGTTTTGAAACTGCCGATGCAAGTGCGTTGACATAGACGGTCTATTTTCGGACTTTTCGATTTCGGTTATGAATGTAACGTAAGACGCCTAGACGATTAAAATAGAAGGAATATTTAGGTATTGTTTATAACCATTGTAGTTTGATTTATTTGTATTTCTGGACAGAACCACTCTTTAGACTCTGAGTCTTACACGCATTGAAGAGTGAAATGCACGGATGTTTGCAGTACTTATCTAGTCACAATATAGGTGTTGTAATAGACACACGTATCCAAATCACCTACCATAATCGTCGTTCCAGGTCAATGATCGCAAGACCAATTTCCAAAACAACATTCAACAGAAGCCACCAAAGAACAACGACAGCATATAAAGGCAGAGATTAGGTGTGTAAACCTCATCAGTATCAAAATCATATACAATGATAGTAAATAAATTGTCTTTAATCAAAGGTATGTGTATCGGTTATTGTACCTGCCTTGCTCATTTTATTCAACACGACTCTTATACAACCTCTGTACGTGGCCTTCGTCAACAATTCATTTGGTAGCGTTACCAAAAGATTTCAAAGATGCATCGACAGTTGACGATTGTTTGTCTCTGGTCGTCAGGAATAACTGAATTCAATCACTTACAAAGAGTGTCTTTTTTGTAAATTTTTTTAATTATAGCGGTGGTGTCAATTTGGGTACAGAAAGAAGACGATGAGTGCTGAAGAAGACAGTACCCGCAAAACGAATGAATACATGATGCAAACAAGATCTTCATACAGTTCCTCAATAGCTCACTCGTTCAAATTCAGATAATATGCATTTGACCAATTAAGTCGTCTGTTCGAATCTGGATAATGTTGATTTGGACTTGGATATACATCAGGAGATGACTGCCCTGTTATCTCCCTTTATAAATGTGACGTTGTATTGGTGCAAAATATCTTGGCGTCGAAACAGAGATTCGTAAACAAGCCATAATGTACGACCCGTGTCAAATACTCAAATTAAAAGATCGTTCAACATAAACCACCGAAGAACTAAGAAAGTATATGAAGTAAGAAATTCGGATGGATTCACGCAGAGAGAAGCAGTTAACAATTTTCAATTATGGCGGATAAATGCAAGAAATGTTCTAGACGAAATAACTAAACCAGTACCCAAATTGTGTTCTGTGATAGTTCATGAGTTATCCTTTATTAACACATGTGTCTAAGTTGTGCTTTGATTGTAACTGTTCATATATTAAACGAGGAAATCTTATTAACTAAACGATTAATACACTGTCCCCTAAGTACAATATACCACCCCAGTTAAATCAGTAAATAAGTGGGAAACTGAATCTGTTACTGTAAAAGTTCGTACTACTGTGCTTCTAAGCGATGAACTTCTATACAACTTATAAGTTAGAATATTTGAGATTTGCAGATGGTACGGTTGAAATGTAGTCATTTATAAGGAGTCTAAAGGGCCCCATGGGCTGGAAAAAAAACAACAGAAAAATGTCAGACAGACAAACTCTTGGCTCATTTATCTTATACGAACCACATAAACGTGTAAAAAGTCTGTCATAGAATAATTTCTGTCCGCACTGACACATCGCTGTTTATACTTGGCTGGCGGATTCCGATACATTCCGTTGTGAGATTAAGGAATTGCCCAAGGCAGATAACTCTGTGGCAGAGATAAACGTTTGTGAACCGAAGCCGTCAGGGGATACCCTGTAGACCATCGTACTTGTCAAATAGATAATTAATTAAAACTTCATTCAACCATTAACAATTTGTAATTAGTCATTGCGCGTTCCACTTGTGGCTGAGATGTAACAGAAGCCTGGGGATGGGGGTGAGCGATTTGGGTAAGGTTATTGTCCAGATATGGTCAGCAATTTCCGCAAAGTACGCATTTCACGTCTAATAAATTGGATTTAACATCGTTGCATTTTTAAAACCTAATTCTGCTTCAGCCTTGATGCTTGTGGCGTTTAATTTACTACTGTTTAAGCATTTACATGAACAGTTGGAGTTAAACCCTAACTCAGGTAAATTGACAAGAGGCCGTATTTCCTTGGGTACGTATGAGCACTTGCCAGACCCTTTGGCACTGTCGATGCTGATGTGGTTTTCTCTCTGCGCTGTATGTTTCTAATAATATTTTATATAGTATAGGTCGCCGAATAGCCCATGTGAATTTAGGGTCCAGTTTGAGTTACAGCCACAAATAAGTCGTTATCACAACTAACTTTAGAGTCAGGACGATAACTCTTTTCCTAAAATGGTGAAACTGTTTAATTTAAAAAATAATATATCTTAAAACAAAGCTAAGTTACTTCAAGAGAAATGTCATCGGAAGCTGTCCAAAAAAATAGTTTCTGAGTGAGTTATGATCCTAATTTATAATATTAGATTCAACGGTGTGCTGTTAAGAGCAACAACTTGAGCCCAAGGGACGTCATATGGCATAATTTTGCCTCTGTACAGTCTCGAACTACAGTCTCAACATTTTATATGATGGACTGGATCTCACATTTGAGATTATGGTTGCACCAGGCAGCCATAGAAACCCAACATTTAAATTGTTTATGAGTCTCATGGACAAAATCTTAAAACTAAACTCATTTTACGTGTGCTATTCCTTTAACGCCCCAAAATCTGATCACCCTCATATGAGCGATGTGTTTTAAGAATTGGGCGAAAATAAATTAAAAAAAACTTACCCATGCTGCTAACTATATGCAAAAATTGTGTAATCAACATTTACTTTACATGGCGTTTACTTCATAGTAAAATTGACAAATCGTTTAGGACATGTACGATTACTTCCCTTTACTCCTTATCTGATTATTAACAATTCTCGAATACATTTATTTACCTAGTCTTTCATATTACATTTTTAATTATTTCAAACGAGAACCTTAGAAAGCACATTGTTGCCAAACTAATGGATGCATACAAATTATATGTTAATTGTTTTATTATTTGAATGATGTTTAAGGTTGTATTCTATGCAGTGTTTTTCATTTATACACGGCTATACAGGTTAATTTTTGGTCGGGTAGGGTAAGGGAGCGTTTTTGTCGGAGGTTAAGAAAAGCATTTTGCAAGGTACCTGTCGTATCTCCTGACTTAAAGAGTCAGCCGAACAACTCAGGACGGAAGCTGGATTCAAGCAATCTCATTGGCTAAGCCTCAGTCGAACAACCCAGAACGGAAGCTTTCCTTGCTCTTACCTCTCCATAACATGTTTTCAATCCTTGGTATTACCCGACCCGAGTTTGATATACCAGAGCTCTCGATTCCATACGATCTAAACATTATGGCACCAAAGCGGTGTTCATAAATGTAGAGCTCATATGTTATGGTATATACACACTCAGATGAAGAACCTGTATATATCCCGATATCATACACTCAGATGTAGAGCCTGGATATATCCTGATATCATACACTTAGATGTAGTGCTCATTTATTCTGGGCTAGGGGCAGTCCATTCATCGTGTTTAATTGGACCGCCTCGTTGGATATATGAACAGTTGCTATCAAAGCGACACTGAGATGCATATTTTGTTATCGACAACTGATATTCTAGCATGGTACACGATTTGTATGCTGATTTCACTCAGTCACCTGGGACATACCTTGCGTCTTTCCTACATCATTGAAAACTGCTAACAACCTCTCCTTGTGTTTATTTATTTGATTGGTGTTTTACGCCGTACTCAAGAATATTTCACTTATTCGACGGCGGCCAGCATTATGGTGGAAGCAAACCGGGCAGAGCTCGGGGGAAACCACGACCATCAGCAGGTTGCTGCAGACCGGCAAACGGCCGGAGAGGAAGCCAGCAAGAGCTGGACTTGAACTCACGGCGGCCTCTATTTGTATGATTCCGTCCTATTTTTGTACTTTATATATTTTCTTAATTCTTTGGTAATTTGTATTAAACGTCGTTTTGGGAAATGACATTGCGATTATTGACCCGGAATGTTCTTATTGGTTGACAGCTGGTATACGAATGTCTGTTTGTTTGTGTGTGTGTGTGTGTGTGTGTATGTGTGTGTGTGTGTGTGTGTGTGTGTGTGTGTGTGTGTGTGTGTGTGTGTGTGTGTGTGTGTGTGTGTGTGTGTGCGTGTGTGTGTACATCCTTGGATAATACATCTAAATGTTGAGCTCATGTGTCTTGGGATCTTAAACCTAAAAGAAGACTAAGTCACTAATATAATGGCAGACAGCATCATGGTGAAACCAGTGGGAAACCTCCGATCATCCGCAGGTTACTGACAGACAACGGTTGTGTGTTGTAAATCAACAACCAGACTCATATTAGGCTAGTTCTGCTTAGCACAGAGTTTAACAACAATGAAGAAGTGGAAATAAAGAATTTTGTTTTTATTTAGATATAGTTAGAGATATTTAAAACAGTTTTATTCATATTTGTGAACATTTAGACAACTTGCGAAACTCCTGTCTTTAATTTTAGACTTGTCAAAACCGGACTGGTTAGCATTCTTTTCAGTGTGATGTAACCTGCTATTGTTATTTTCACACTTGTATATGATTGGCTACTCTAAGGTGCAGACTGCCGATCCTTTGTCACGACTTGTCAAACCTTTAGTAAAGAGAGAATATTCTAAAAAATGTAAAAAAAAAACAGCTGCGCATCAAAGATGATTTAAATTTGCTGGGTTTTTTTTTTTTTTTTTTTTTGGTTTGTGATAGAAATTCACACTCTATTTCTTGTCCATCCGTCATGAAATTCCCCTTAGAGTCCGAGAACTTACGATATGACGTCACCTGGTCCCGATCGCAAAATATGACGTCACCTGGTCCTGATTGATCAAAAAATTCTGAGGCTTTCATAAAACTGATTATGATTACTATATGCAACACAACTGTTGTCATGGTATAGTCACAGCCAAGTCAACGTGCGATATAGCTTTGAGGAATCCAGGTTTCATAATTTCCATTAAATGCAATTTGTGCCGTTTCACCATATGTTGTAATCTGAAGGGCTCACTGCCATTTATCACCGCAAAGATCAGCCAGATATGAAACACACAAGGTAAGCAACAATCAACACACTTGTGATTCTGAACGCGTTATACGTAAGTCTCTTAACAGTAACAGGCGCACAGCTGTTTATAAGGGAGTTAATAAACTCCGGGAGCTTTACGAAAAGAGCCTAAGCTGTTCCCAGATGTGGAATTCCCCGTCCATAGTCAGACAGGCCACAGAATGGCGCTCATCGATTGGTCAGGGGTGATGTTTCCGGTCCACCGCAGTCTTACGTCATTACAAGTCACGTGAACCGGCTGAGAATCGCTACACTATATCGTACATCGTCGTAAGCGCAGCTGTTGTTCTTAAGCTTCTGTTTTAATTAGATTAATTATCTTTGCAAATGTTGTAGCGAATCGTGAGAAGACAAGATCAGAAGGCGCTGGTTAATAGAAATGCTCGCGGCTAGTATCCAATTTGTTATCGCATGCTATTTACCTCAAGTGATATTTGTCTAACGTATTCACCTGTGTGATTTGGGTTACATCAAATCTGACAGTAAATGTTTTGAACAGGAAAATGATAATTTTATGAACGATGACTCCCTCAGAAAGAAAAATTAGAAGGTCAGGAAGCAGTATAAAAGGAAAACAATCAGTGTGAAAACAAGCTTATGGCAGATCTCAGCTCTTCACGGCTTAAGATGGAAGCCCAAAAAATTTAAAGTTATAGGACCCTATCGTTTAAATTGAAATGCCGTACTGTGTGAGTGACTTTAAGAGCGAGTACATTCTGATTAATCTAGACAATGTCTCCTACCTGGAACCCCTGTTCGTGCCTGAGCAATGAGCTAGAGCGTTTCACTTAGTTTCGGCTGCGACTTTAATTCATCGATCTCTGGGGGAAAAGGCATACGTCAAGACAGGCGTACATGTGATCACAGCGTGGTTCTTGTTTAGTGGGTGATAGTTGTGGTGGGTGGTAATGGATGGTGGGTGTATAATGTGGCTAAAAACAAACGAGTATAGTAGAATGGCTATAATGTGCGATAAGTGAATCAAGACAGAGCTCGGAACTGAGTGGATTGGGAGGATTTTCCCTATAATCCCCATTTTTGAAAGACGATTTTGCCGTTTACTTTATAATAAAGATCAATTTTGAGAGATATACGGTCCCAAACTGCTCCTTATGCACATTTTTACAAATGTACTCGATAGACAAACAAAAGGTACACATATCTAACAACAACATCCACGCCAAGCAACTACTTATAATGCTGTGAAATCAGCCGAATCTTAAGCCCAAAGCGCAATGACCTAAGTTCAGTAGACTAACGTTAGACCTTTCACAACCTGTCAAGGAAATTCAACCCATTACTTGTTATATACCACTTTATCTGTGAGCCTACGTCCTTCTCATTCACTCATTAAGGCTGTAACTCGTTAATCAACATTCATCTGTGGGTATGTATGTAAACGTCCCCTGCTTACCCGTTCCACAGACATTTGATTAACGTGATGCATTTGCTTCCTCAACACTCAAGAATTCAGTAACGTGAGGATAATGGGGTTTATCGGTGTAAAAAATCCGAATCGATAGCCCACGGGAAAACCCCCCAAATACCCTAAATGTCAGAGTTAACCTATCGATTCAAAGCCAATCCAGCTAGAACTGGATTCGAGCCAACAATTGGATAGGTTAAGAGTGCACTCCATCTAGAAAGGGGCCCTTTTTTCACCCCATGGCAAAATCTCCTCAGTTCCATTTCTTAATCTCTTCGCACACTATACACCATATTGTTTTACGAAATTTTCATATTGTTTTTATACACATTATGACGTTAAACACCTGTGAAGATAACCATTAGACGTGAGAACATTTACGTATCCTCACTCCCAACGGCTTGGTTACAGCCCTGTGACTGGAGGGTTATCATGTATGTGGGGAGGTGTTATAATTTACATAATTTTACAAAGATTTTGCTCATGACGTATATACACATATAGTACATTTTGCACATGGTTACATAAAACAAGCGTGTCTAAAAGAAACCGTTTCTTTCTAACACAAAGAAAGGCTTACTATAAGTTATGACATTTTTATATTTATTTGATTGCTGTTATACACAATATGTACTCAAGAAGCCAGCCTAAGTTGGATTTGAACTCACAGCGACTGCATTCATTGAGCTCCAACGTCCTTCTTAGGTTAGCACGCTAATCACTCGGCCAAGGAGCCCCATTTATAACATGACTCATGGGGCGATTAACCCAACATTCAGGATGACATATATTTATTTGTGTGGTGAAGGTACATTACGAGGTATGACTATCGGGGTTAGTGACATCAGCTTCTAACGAAACGTTATTAAATTCCAAAGCGTATATTCAGGGTTATTAATCTGTTTTTCTATTACACAGGCGTAAGGTATTGTCCATAATCTATTTTATCGCCCACAAGGAGTCTCTTGTTAATTTACATTAACCGCAAATTGGTTGGAGAATCAGAGTTTATAGACATTAGCAATAGTTACTCGTCATGCTCTTTAAACACTATAGATTGTTTTCTACTTTTTTGCCTTGAGTAGTTTTGAACTCCCTCCCTGTAGGCCAATCTAAAGCCTTCAACCATTACATTTACCTGATAAAATTGCCTATGAATTGTCTTGTTTTTCTTGACATCCTTCCTACATTTACTCTCATGAAGAAATCCGACATGCACAATTAGTTCTGATTCATTTCCCTGAATACACGAATGACAAATATGGGGCAAAATAAAACTACATATAATATAAATGAATATCCTTAAAAACTGATACATTGTACTTTGAGGTTCTTAACATTTAAATCATTGGCAATTTCACTTTAATTAAAGAGCTTTACGGGATGATGTAAGGATAAGTGAAGTCTTCACATTTTTTTAAAATTTATTTTGTCCACCGCAAGTTCATCCACTCCTCAATCCATTAATGGTTTGTAAAACAAACAAAGAATGCCGACAGGAGCCAGACGGCGGACTAAGTAATGCTTTACCCCAAATTACATTTGGTGCACGATTGCTGTTTCTTCCTATGGCCCATAAAACGTTGTTAATAGCTTCAGGCTTAGTACTAACGAGCACTTCACACTGATGCCGGAAATCTATGCATATTTCTACCTCAACCGTAACCTCAGTTCACGATTTCAAGATTAGCCGTTGCTAAGCAGAATCAGCCAATCGAATAGGTTGAAAGGTTGTGTGACACGTTTTCCAACAACTATGAGTTGATATTTGATGAGTAATTTGGGTAGATTATTCTGAAAGGGTTGTGGTGAATGGGCTGTCTAGAAGCGCCCTCTGCCCGGAAGAATAAGGCTATCGCCTTTATAATGGCAATAAGTTCAAAGTAAAATTATTTATCACTGCAAACTTTTAACACTGAACGTTTGTCAGTGACAACTTCTCAACATTGTGAGAAGCAGCAATTTTGCTAAACCAATAGGCTACAATCGCCTTCCTTAACATCTAGAAATGCTTAAGCTTCGTCAGGCAATACACATGTGTACCGCATGGCCGGCTTTCCCATTAAACCTTGTGGCAAATGCAGGGATGAACAACGGGCCTCACAGATTAGACCAGAATTTCTGTAAGCGCGAAAGATTCCACATCCCCCCCCCACCCCAAACAAGAAGAACTGCCCTATAGCGAGATATATGCGTGCGCACGTACTCCGTACATTAGACATTAGATTAGATGTATTCGCGAACGCAAGGTTTCTCATGTTGACCAGACAGGTCAGTTAGGTTTCTTAATTGATATATTCCACTGCACGATCACCATCCTCCTCCTCCGCCTTGGAATAATTTATGCCTAGCACTACCGGGTATAGAATTCTTCCTATTGCCTAGCTAAAGCATGGTCTATTCTAGCGAGAGCCTCATTTTACAATCAGGCTTCGGGTCGCAGCTCAACTCGCAGTGAAGTATTTTAAAAATTTTCCTTCCGTAAAACCTGGCAAACCTTTGAAAAAATCACCGAGGAAAAATCGCAATGAAAACGATTTGTTAAGCATTGATGGTTATTGTATAGATCTCTTGTTTTGGATGACACGTGTTCATACGAAAATAATCAAAGATTCTTGGACCTGATATCAAAATCTTCTGCCATCATTGTAATCGCCCAATCCTCTACAAATTTATAAAAAACGTTCTACGTACATAGCATTTTTCACCGCTCAGTATTCTGCGGTTTGTAAAAAACTGTTGTCTGCTGATAAGATCTCTCTATATTTAGTCCACACCGTGGCAAATCGCACGTCACTGAAGTTAAGTTTTTTTTACGCCTGAGGCCCGATGGGTCGGTCCGGGGCACGGTGTCAGTATGTTTACCCCAACGAGATTTCTTCAACGTAGCTTAGTTTTTATTTTCCATTAAAAAACACTTCACTAGGGTGTGCGTGGCGGAGAGACTCGTACATTTCGTTGCATGTAATCTATTTGCGGTGATGACCTGCGCATTACAAGTGACCATTGCCCGTCCACACATCGAATGTCCGTGTCTTACTGTGACACGTGCGTGATGTGTTCATGTCTCCATACCCAATCGGACATTAACAAAAGGTGCTGCTGATAAGACTGAAGCATATATTTTTTTTCTTAAACAACACCCCTTGACATGCACGTGCTACCGTTCAGATACATGAGCAATAATTCAGTTCCGTGACATCTGAATCACTGACATTTTGTGTCAGTGTGGTATGAGCTAAGATAATCTTATCACACAAACAGGAATGCCTGTCAGTTCAATACCACAATACCTTTGGCGGGCCGTTTTATGTGAACGTCCACACACGGCCAGCCCATCACGATGGTTATCATGCTCAAGGCGCATCATGTACATCAGCTAACTCTGATTCAGCAATCAGTAAACATCTGCATAACACATGGGACTTTTTTTTCTGTAGCACATTGCAACAGGCTACAACACAATTAAATCAGCGCCTATTAAAATCAAGCGGTTAAATAGCGGACATTCCATCACAAACACTGTGGTTAATTGCGCAAAATATAGACTTGTGTATACCGTGAAAGCTTTTTTTTACTGGTTTCCTTCATATAAGGGTTGTACGCTTTTTGCACAAAATACTGGTACACGGATGAAGCCACTTGGCAATAAAATATGGAAATTCGGCTTAATTGCACCGCGATGTGGCCTGCGTTAACTTTGAAAGGGTGTTGTAAGTTTATAATGTAGGCATGAAACACCATGAAAGTTGTTTTGTTCACAAACGCTATGTTTACACTGTGGTATCTCATCACAGTCGCGACCAAAATCCTTGAACTATTCAAATTTTTTCTGCTTTTCAATGAACATTTTCCACCCCCCCCCCCCCCCAGTCTTGGTGTATATTCGGCATTACCATGACACTAAATATACTATGCTTTTTACTGAGATTAATTTCAGACAATAGGGAGTCTAAAGTAACTCGCACTAAGGCTATATAGTCTGTTGTTGTTTGTTCCTGCATTTCTTTTTCTTTGCATTTGTGGGTATATTGTACGGTAAATCAGTACTCGTGTATTAAGATAGATCAATGATCATGAAGTCGCCAATGCGCTGCAAAATGTGCCCTATATAGGCTTACCACGTCATTCCAAAGTACATTGAAATATTAACTTTGATTTGGATTGGATGTGAAATGTAGATTATGATAATACATTTATTGGTCTAAAAGACTGTAATTCTATTGCGGTAAAAGAAATGACTTAAAGCCTAAGCGAACCACATTCGACAGGGTCTACGCAGCCTTTACGCTCCAGTGGTTTTTAACCAGTTTCTGTACCTGTTTCGCTCTACATAAGTGCACTAGAGGTATGGCTCCCACAGGCCATCATAGGCTTGTCGCTTTCAATCCCGTCTCGGGGTATACATACAAAATGTATGATGCTAGCTACCCAGTGCATCACTTATTTATTACACACTCAAATACAACACAGACCCATTGGACTAATACCCAAAACTGTGGGCTAGCATTTTTTTCTGTAAATATTTTTTTTCTGCGCCACCCATTACTTAAGCGGGTTTTTATGTGTCAAAAAACCTATATAAGACAGGTCGTTTTTTATTTTGATGGCGAATAGTTTTTGGCCTGATGTTATTGCGTCCCCAGGGCAGTGAGAACAAAAAAACGTACTCTGTCATGTTTTAGTCATTTGTGTATTTAACGCACTACCCCCGACGGTCATAGAGATGAAAGACGGCCATAGCCTAATGATAGGCGCAAACACCGTGGGTGGTGCACAGGAGACTTTCTGCTCCATCTTAACTGACCCATACTGTATTAATTTAAACCCAAGAACATCACACATCAACAAGTCTACACGTTCATTGATTCATTATATGATAATTTATGAAGACATTCATATAGCTTACGTTGCGTCACCGGTTCATTGTAAAGGAAGACAAACAGTCAGACAAGATGCATTGTTTGGAGTTGTTCTCCGTAGTTCTATTAATTACACCGAGAAAGGGCTCAGGCAATTTTACGGAACTCAGATGTTGGAAACGTCTCTGGTTGCAAAAGTTACAAATGCTTTTTTTCTTGTTTTTAACAGCTCCAAAAGCACTTTTTGATAATTTATGCAAGTCTTTTCTCGTGCTGTCCTCGGAGAATGGTAGAAAAGTGCCGTGTTTAAAGGTCATGCTAACGTCTCTGTTTCATCTGGCGAAACCTTTGTGCTCCACTGAAAGCTTTGATACACGAGAAGTTTAACTTAGTAAAGGGAATCGTTTTGACCAGTATTTGAACATTTATTATGCCATCGTCAGCAGTCATATTATTTCAATGTAGAAATAATATTTGTTGGGACTTAAGAATTATGTTCTTACGCCTAGAAATGGCTTTGAATAGGCAAAGGATTTCTTTTTTGTCCGGAAGAACCAAAGTGATCAGACAGAATATTGAGAGCGTGTTACTTTGGCCTCTTTTGCTGTCTAAAATGGAATCAAGGTACGAGTCTCCTCATTTGTCTGTTTCCATGGTTACTATAAGGAGGCGTCGAAGTCACAATTAACGATGACTTCAACTGGAATGTGCCACGTGCGTGATGGATGCAAATCTAGGACGCTGCTTTCTGGAGCATGGGAGCCCTTCTGGGTGTTGCAGTGATCGCTTATTCAGATGTAATATGTCATTTCAACACAAAACCTGGCGTAAACTTCATGTTATGACATACAAGCATGCGTGTATAAATTTAACACTGAGTTAAAGCTTAGTTTGATGTGGTTAAAAAAGTAATACATCAGGCCAGGAGAAGAAGGGGAGAGAGAGGAAATCAGAAAACTGCTTCATCCACCTCGAGTGAGAAAAGTAAAAGCATAATTAAATATCCTGGGGAAGGAAAGATGGGGAAAACGATAAGGTGTAATAACTTATCTGTTCTATCACAAAATAGCCTCAAACCGCGCCATTGACATCTGCTTGTCGTGTCTCTTTTAAATAATTTTTCATCTATCAAATTCGCCCATTTTGTATCGTTGCAAAGCTTGAGACGGACGGGCTGAGAAACGAGCTTGGCGCGAAAGAGGGGTTGAGGGGACGGGGTCAGATAAGTAAGTCGAAGATTGGTGGGAGTCTTTAGTTGATGTAAGTAAGTGGAGTGTAACAGGGAAAATGAGGAGTTGGGATAAGGGGAAGTTAGCTCAAGGATTCGCACAGCCTGTACACCTATAAACATAACCGCGCCATTGACATTTGCCTATCGTGAATTGTTCAGGTCAATTAAGCTGTGGACGGAGTTACCGCCCTTCTTACCCCCAGTTCATTGATACGGGAGCGAAATATATCACTGCACCTTGCAGTCACGTCAATTTCCTAACTATTGCAGATAAGCAGAAACACAAAAAATATTTTAGTTCTAAAACTTTGGTTTTTACTGCTTAGTGTAACCATGTCGTACAAGATTAGCAATATATGCTGCTAGTGCGTTTTTTTCCACTTCAGATGACTGGGGGATATGTAATTATAAATACTGAATCAATCTTGTGAATGTATTCATTATTCATGAGTTTAACCATTGCCGGAGGTCTAAAATATAAAGTTAGGTCATTTAAATTAACGCAAATATTTTGCCGGAAGTGAATAGAGATTCACTTTTTTCTCTGACGAATAACACGGAGGCATATGATTCATTTCTTAATGCACATGATAATAACAAAGAAAATAATAACAAGAAAAAAACCCACAAAAAAATCTGATATACATTCATTTGAACATTTTTAATGATGTAGTTTGCTCGTGATAACGAAAGTGTGCAAAGAGAGATAACCGAAAAAAAACATGAAGAAAAGAAGGATCACTGACCCGATGTATATATTTATATAGCATCATAAACTTACTGATTAAACTACACATAAAACGTTAACTCTATACTGGATTCAATATGCAATCATTCGTGTTTTCAAACATTCGTGTTTTGTGATTGTTGAGCGTCAAAGGGCGTGCACCTCCTCAACAAATGTGCGAATTTACGTCTTCCTATTTCGTAAGGGCCTCCGTGGCTCAGTCGGTTAAAGCGCTAGCGCAGCGTAATGACCCAGGAGTCTCTCACCAATGCGGTCGCTGTGAGTTCAAGTCCAGCTCATGCAGGCTTCCTCTCCGGCCGTACGTGAGAAGGTCTGTCAGCAACCTGCGGATGGTCGTGGGTCGTGGCTCTGCCCGGTTTCCACCCACCATAATGCTGGCCGCCGTCGTATAAGTGAAATATTCTTGAGTACGGCGTAAAACACCAATCAAAAAAAAAATCCTATTTCGTAGATCAAAAGATAAAAGATTAGATGGCTACGCGCTAGCGCAGCGTTGTGAGCCAGAAGCCTCTCACCAATGCGGTCGCTGTGAGTTCAAGTCCAGCTCATACTGGCTTCCTCTCCGGCCGTACGTGGGAAGGTCTGGCAGAAACCTGTGGATGGTCGTGGGTTCCCCCAGGCTCTGTCCAGTTTTCTCCCACCAAAATACTGGAGGGTATTCAAACATTTCTAGTAGAATTCAGTGTACATGCTCCACAATGTCACGAGCGATATCACACATATGACACTGGACTCACAGTACACTGACGTCCCTACGAGACAAACCATGTATATTGGGTGCAATGTGCCATGACGTCGATGTATTGAATATCACGAGAGATATCACACATATGACACTGGGCTCGCAGTACACTGACGTCCCTACGAGTCAAACCATGTATACTGGGTGCAATGTGCCATGACGTCGATGTATTGAATGTCACGAGAGATGTCACACATATGACACTGGGTTCACAGTACACTGACGTCGCTACGAGACAAACCATGTACATTGGGTGCAATGTGCCATGACGTCGATGTATTGAATGTCACGAGAGATATCACACATATGACACTGGGCTCACAGTACACTGACGTCCCTACGAGACAAACCATGTATATTGGGTGCAATGTGCCATGACGTCGATGTATTAATAGTCATCCCAAATATCCAGAGTACAAATTTACCATCGGTCTCCATGATTTATGTCAATTTAAGACAAAATGGATAAATATGGTGAGAGAATGATAACAAAGAGATTCTAAGCTATATATATATATATATATATATATATATATATATATATATATATATATATATATATATATATATATATATATAATGCAGTTGGAATATAACAGAATATAGAAAGTATATATATATATATATATATATATATATATATATATATATGTGTGTGTGTGTGTGTGTGTGTGTGTGTGTGTGTGTGTGTGTGTGTGTGTGTGTGTATTGGTTTAATGGCAGCCCCATTCTAACGAATGATTTGTGCCATAGCTCAGCCATTAGTACCAGTAGTTACTATAATAGGCATATGCATACACACACATATGTATGCTAGTTACAAGTTTTCCATGTCTGGATTTGTCTCAGTAAATACACACCGCCAAACAGTCAAATATGAATGACTAAACAACATAACTCTTGGGGAGGGATATTCACAGAGGACACGGAGTCACACCATAGTTGGCGGTTGACACAGAGGGTCAAACAATAGACAAACAGTCTATTAACAAAGGTTAACATAAAATGCTTACTGAGGTGTCAGAGCCTATTACAGGGCATCAGGAAGGAGTCAATAGCCTGAAGGACCTTAGCATTCTGTGGCCTAAAGATTGTCTCCATGGAGGGATTAAGGACACCAGCTTTAATGAGGTCAGCAAATAATAGTGCCCTAGCGCGCGTGTGCAGTCTGCAGTTAAATAACAGATGCTTAATATCATCATCCACTAAACAATAATCACATAGACCAGTGGGATGAAGATTAAATCCATACAAGTATGAGTTAACGGGAATATGACCTGTTAACAAACGATGTACTAGAACCTCAGCACGTCTAGATTGTAACCGTGCCACCTGAGACTTCACTAGAGGGGGGAAAAGAACAAAAGAAACGGCCTTTTCTGTCACCATCCCAATCATTCTGCCATAAGTTGACAAAGACAGTTTTCAAAACCCACATCGTTTCTAAAAGAGAAACGGGAGTAATATAACTGATATTAGTGATATTCTCAAGCATTGGCCCAGATTTGGCTAGTAAGTCGGCTTGTTCATTGCCATAAATGCCAACATGACTGGAAACCCAGTTAAAAAAAAACATGAACCGCTTCACGGAGTAGAGCAGTATACATATACAATATTTCATAGACAATTGGCAAGGAATTTCCAGCATTGAAACTGACTAGGGATTGTTTAGAGGAGAGAGAATCACTAAACATAACAGACTTGAGCGGTTTAAAATCATTTAGAAATGAAAACGCTAAATGAATAGTTGTAAGTTCTGCAGAGCATACAGACAAGTGGTCAGACAGTCTAGATGTTTCACTGTAACCAAGCTCTAGAATGCATATCGCTGCCGCTACTTTACCCGTCTCCTGGCATTTGGAGGCATCTGTAAAGATCTGCAAATAGACCGACCAGTTTGATCTAATGTAATCATTACAGCACAATCTACAGACATCAAGGGGGTCAGATTTTTTAACTTGAGACAACTTACATGGAGTTTGTGGTATGCAAATATGCCATGGTGGAAATGGTGGGGTAATACAACCTTGTGTAACAAGCTTATCAGCGCCAGAGGTTTGATAGATATCTTCAGCACGAAGCCTGAACGGACGAGGAGCTTTCGTATTATCGTCGTAGAGGACATCGTAGACAGAAGATTCCAACACGGCAGATGCCGAATTACTTCTACTTGGACTTAAGCTTAACAACATACTCTAAGCTATGTGTTGAAATATAATTAGGCCTCGATCAGGCAGTTCAACAGTATAAATCGACTTTAACCTATTTTTCTCTTTCTATCGGAAAAGTCTTATTTGGAAAATACCACACCTTTACATAGATATTCTGAGCAAATGTGGCCACATGTATTTCTTTGTAACGACTTTGCAGTAATGGCAATTTTTGCGAGCATGTCGACCTGAAATGTTGCTACATGTATTTTAGGCAAACCCACACTCCTAATACCTTAAAGGAGAAGAAAATTTTTAAAGTGGCACTATAGACTGAAAAGAGCACATCTGTTTCTATGCGGTGGTGCCTGCTGCATAATTTTGCGATTTTCCCCCGCCATACACGTAAAGCCTGGAAACGGCAAAGCTGGCATAAATCGCGGAGTCCATCGCGTCCTCTGTAATTTATGCAGGAGGTGTGTTGCTGGGGGTGTGTTGCCTCTCAGCCAATGAGAGTCATTAAAACTGCCGGTTTGCTCGTGTAAACTCGGAACCTACGTCAAATATTCCGGTTTCGAGATCGTCAAGCGAAAATCACCGAAGCAACGCAAAGTACCGGGGGTTGGCAGGTCACGTACATTTTCGGTGGTTTCCAACAGAAATTCTGCTCCTAACTCAAGACTTCAGAAGTAGTTCTTAGGCAAAGTGGAGACGCCCACAGCGGATTTTGGTGCTGAATTTATTTATAATTTATCAACTTAAGGTACATATTAGAATTTTTATGGCAAGAACATGCGAGGAAATGCATACTCTTTTCATTGGTATTTGTTTGATATTTAAATTTTCATCTCCTTTAAACTGGATCTAGGCATCAAGACAATCGTATATTAGCAGTAATACAAAACAGACGTTACTTGTCAATAATCGCAGATCAGTTTCGAAAACAATGGTCAGCAGAAACCAAACCAAATAAATAAGATAACTTGTAAGTTAAGAAATTAAGACGGATTCATGCAAACAGAAGGAGTCAACAGTTTTCACTGCCGGTAAGGTGCAACAAATGTTGTGTCTGTGTAAAGTTAATGGGTATCTAAATCGGGCACCTTAAATAGTTTATTAGTTGTCGATAATCAGATTGTGTATGTCATCTTCGCTTTGATTCCTTCTATTCATATATCCAACGTGGTGATCTATTTCGACACGAGGAATATACCGCCTCTGGCACCAGCTAAGTTAAGTGGAATTAGACACAATTATGATGCAGAGGGCCAGAGATCCAGGACATTTCGTACATATTTAGTTTGTAAAAAGTGACCGTAAATGGACATATCAAACCTGTTCAATCCCTCTCTGCTCTCAGATAGGTGGTCGATAGTCTTCATTAGCATCGAACGAATGACCCTGCGGATAAACCATGACATAACATTTGTACATATACAATGAATAATATATACAATGAGTAAAAATGAAAAATGAATCAACATAAATTATACATCACATGGTACATCATCATATTATGAGATACGATGTGAGGGCCGATGACTACCATTGAAACATCGGTTGTATTTATTTATGAAGAAAGCTTCTTTACATCTAAGGTGGCTTGATTTCCATCTAATACTTTATAAAATGGAAAAACTTTAAAGAGGGAGTCATTGACAATGCGCATGAGCGTATGTGCTTACTGACTTGAAGATGACAATATTCTTGGTTGTTGATATGTTGTCGATGTAGCGTCAACCTGGAGCGGAGATCTGAGGTCTGACCAATATATTGTTTACCACATCCCATGCAAACAAAATGCATATACAACATATTTACAGTGCAGCACATGCCAAATTTTACATTAAACAAAGAATCTTCTCTCTCAGATTGAAAGCTTGATCCTTCTAACATGTGTATGCATGCTCCACATCTAGGTTTATTGCATTTAGAAACCGATGGAGTGACAGATTTTTCTGAAAAGTGAGCGCGAGTTTTTTTCTATGAGGGTTCCCTCAGTTCAGCCAATGAATGACTCTGAGCTGATCTAATTCCTTTGTCAATTAATCCTTCCGGATAACCCCTGTTGCGTAGACATGATTTCAGTTCTATTAATCTCTCATTTTGTTTCGATTTAACGTTTACTATTGTACAGATTCTTCTGGCTAGGGAAAATGGGATATTTTCCCGAGTATGACGCTCGTGATTCGAACTAAAATGAAGATAGAGTTGTGTGTCCCTGGGTTTCTTACTGTTTACTTAACAGCTTTATACATGTACGACCTTATTCCCAGCAACAATTTATCCTTGTATTATGCCATGTAACTAAACCACTGCCTGTTTTGACATGTACATAACATGTTCCTTAGTAACTGGTAACACATATCCTATATAAAGACCTCTGTGGGCATTCGTATTCATATTCCTTGAATATAACATGAAGTTTGAAAATGCAGTTGGAATATAACAGAATATAGAAAGTTGAGAAGGCGTTTTATTATTTTTTTCCTATATAAATTCTCCTCACCAGAAGATCTTTCTCTATTTCTTATATATATATATGTGTGTGTGTCTAGGTCAGTGCGAATAAAGTAAATGAGGTCAGCCTAGTAACAAGCCTTTATTTGAGACAAACAAGAAACTCATCAAACAACTTTGGCTTGTTGTAGATTTATCTTTGTGGTACATCTACCACATTCTTGAATCCCTTTTAATTAGGGAATGTTTGTATTCTTGTTTTACGTTTGCTAAGGGCAAATGGTGTCTCGTATGTAATTCATAATGTTGACAAAAAATGGTAGAAATTAGTACGACAAAAACTGGCGTCTGGATATTAGTGTTGGCGTGACATTTTGTTCTACAGCGCAGAATCTGACATCAGGCTCTGACATGTATTTAATTAGTACTATGATACGAGACCTGCATCCTGATTTCTTGTCCTAGAAAACGGATGTAGAAGAAGTCATGATAGTTTACATGTTACATGATTGACAGTTCCCCCTTATATTGCAAAAATTGCAATACGCGAAGGTAAAGGTAGAGCTATATTCTGCACAACGTGTAATATCACCACTTTAACAAAATGTACCATGTCATTTTTAGACATGGACCCCTGCAGTTACCGAAAACTTCATTAATACGTTAATCTTTTTCGTAAATGTCGTTTAGCTTGAACTAGGTTGTTTTCGAAGATTTCTAACAGAAAATTAATTTACGAAGTGCACCTGATGGAACCCAATGACAGTTTAGGAAGAGGTTGAAGAGGTATTTTCTGTAGAAGTATTCTGATCAATGAAAGAGTCAGAATCGGGCTTGTTCAGCACTTTCATATATATGTTCTAGACTGCTTTCTGGTACTTTACCCCAAGTAATAGCAGGAAGCTAGACGATATCATATTTGATCTGACTAGCTATCATTATTCATTGTTTTTTTCACATTTGATATGGCAGCCAAAAGAACAAAATCTCCAGTATTACTGAATTACGAAACGGCTCAGACAGTTGATGCGCTGACTTGTTGGTACAATAATGTCTTTGTCAATGAGAGAGCCTGTTCAAATCCAGCTCCCTCTCTGTAATTTGGCTGTGGATTTAAGTCAGAATGTTTGTCAGGTACCTATCAACGGGCAATTGTGTAAAATTACTTATTACAACCTTAAATAACAATCAAATGTATAAAATATTTTCAACTGATTTATGTAATGAACTAGATAGGGTCACTGAACCTTTCAGGAAAAAATATGAAGTCAACCGAATGTTTTGCTAGTATGCGCCCCTTCACTGAATCTTGATCTAACATTATTTTGGTTTTAGTTCATGGACATAAATTTACAAGAAACGAAAAGAAAGAATTCATGGGCCTCAACAAGTGCTCTTGGTTTCTTAACCCGGTTTTGAGTAGGAGAATGTTGAATGTCATGAGACAGGTGGAGAAAGTCAGAGTGAGCTGAGTAGACATGGCGCCAATAACAGTCCAGTGTAAGTACAACGCATAATGTACAGCATGTTTAATCGTTCACAGGTAATCAGAAACGTTGTCTAGCAGCTGCTAGATGATGTAGCTGCTTTTCGTGAGTTCTTAATCGACAATCCTGGTACAGTCGCTGTTACATCTCTTTCTAATGACACTATTTATAGGCGTCTCCCGTTAGGAAAACATCTATCCGACTGAAACCTTTTTGCCAAAGGGAAAAGATTTATTGCGTAAACTGTCATCCGTAAAACTGGAATAACGTCATTATTTGCGAGTGAGTCGAACACAAAGACTCTGGATAGTGTTCTATGTTTAAATCATATTCCTGTATTTCCAATCTGTCAAACGTCAACAGGTGAAACTGCGGTCGAGTTAAAACCAACAGCGTGACTCCAGTCCCTCAGCGCACCTGGAAATCCGCTTAAAATAAAGCGATAGATGTGGTTAACTGACGACATACATCGTTCCTGCTTTATGGGCTACCTACATGTACACTCGGCCAATGAGGACGTCAACGCTTGAATTCAAATGTTAAACCATTGGCTTAACTATTCTCTGTTCACTCTTGAACAGTTTTCGATCGCAACCGCATTAACATTACACAAAATTCTTAATTGCCTATATATTGGAAAAGATGTTTGTATTTCTTCTCTCATACACTGCTTATGTCCTCTTTGTCCTCAGATGCCAGAAAATTCCCTATTCTCCGCCACCTGTTAGAAAGATGTCACAGATCCATATTGGACTCTTTTTCAAAAGTTCGTATGGAAATGATTCATATAAATTAAGACAGTGTTAAGATTCCACGAAGTGAAATCTATAGTTTATGTATGTGGAACACTACATTTTGGTTTTTAAGCGAAACTGGAAGATCTCCTTATCCCCGAGGCATGATGCATGCGGTGTAACACTGTAACGTGCCAACGTGTAAATATACCACGCATCACTTCTGTTTTTTTATTTCTTTCTTTAAATTGCAATAATCCCATGCATTTATTCTGATTGTATTTTGATGCTGATGTGTACAGATTTTGTGAGCTTATATGTACACATAGTCTGAGCTGATATGTGCAGATACTAGTAATCTAAGTTGTCTCATATGTACAGATATTCTGAACCCATGTGTACAGATATTTTGATATCATGTGTTAACAAATAGTTTGAGCTAATATAAAGGGATAGATCATACGGACATGTACATTTCATGGGTACATGTCCGTATTTCTTATGTGTACAGATATTCTGACCGTATGTGTACAGATATTTGACCGTATGTGTACAGATATTTTGATCTCTTGGGTACATATATCCTGAGCTGAGGTGTACACACGTTGGGATTTACGGTTGTCCCATGGAATGTTGTAGCGTTTAACAAGTGAACAAAACTCCCAGGATATGCATGCACTTATGAATTAACGATTCAGTCTTATCTAATGGATTAAATATTAAAGGTAGGCACACACACATTCTTCAGACGACCTTCTTTTACCTTTACATATCATGTGAGAGTAGACTTACACGAAAATATACATACATCTTAAAACAATAATGGCAAAACGAGGATTTATTTTAAAATATATCAATAAATATATGTTCAGCTGAAGAATTTGCGCATTTCCAAGAAGTCTGCATAATGCATTTTAACTCGCAAAGTCATAAAATAGACGAAAGACATGGGAAGTTATTTTTGTGTAAAATAATTAAATGAAATGCGTCGAAACACTGGATGGCCTCAGGTACATCGATCAGGTACGTCTAAAATGTCACGAATCAGTCCGCAGGGCTAGAAGACGTGTCATACGCCAGCTTGAAATTTCGTAATACAAATATTGTTTGATATACGTTTTACAGATTGCTTGCAGCAGTGCTTATGTTATTCACATCTTTCAGTGACAAACTAATGGTTAACAAGACAACCTCGCAGTTTCTATTCGTCCATTCAGCGTCGTCAGACGGGTCAAAGACCTTCTCTAAGGTGCTAAATTTCATGTTGTAGTAATCTAATTTATGAAATAATAACATTTGTATATAAGTATTTGGAGTGCGAATGAGTAAAATGCCACCATCGCGGATATCCAAAATATAAATTGAAGGGGATGTATTCTCATCGTTGGTGATTGAGCACATGGTAGATTCATATACATGTATATTCTTATAGTTATTGTATACTAGGCCCACGCTTTTGTACACTGCGTGATGATTTATGACAAAATGATCGTGACAAAATGAAATAAGTTGGATTCGAACCTACGACCTCACTTATCATGGGCCGATCTGTAGTGACAAGATCAACCATTGGCCGGATGACGAAAGAGATAATTAGTCTGATGTCTGCCAACGACCTAACTAATCCAGTGTTTTGTTAATACTTCTAAAGGGTTTTTAAGACCGTTGTGTCCACATTTCCATATGCATGTAGTTCGGTGCAATGTTAACAGTGTGCTTCTCATTCAAATGCACCTTATTTAATTATCAAAATTCAGAAAGACTCGCAATAAGGCACATTAACATTTGATAGCATGCTTTATCAAGTTCAGACAGTCATAACAACTCACATTATTTTAAACTGTGTGAAAAAGGCTTTTTCAGTATTTGCAAACACGTTCGAAAGATTGCGTGTATATAAATATATAGGCTCTAAAGAATTGCTAATTTGTGTCTTTGCCTCCACTGTTGAAACAATATGTCTGTTTTTAATCAGCGTATATCATGAGGTTAGAGATGATATCTTTAAGACTTTCTCAGACGTCCCATCAATTACGCCAGAAAAACAAGCTGTTCATTGCTTTTTAAATGTTTATTAATATGATAAACAGACATAAGCGATATAAGTCCAGAAAACCGGTCTTAGCTGAGTGTGTCAGGCGATACCATTAAAAATAAAAAATACGGACGTTGTCTGAAGTTCATAGATAAAAAATCTTCTATTGTCTTACCAGTTCTTGTTTTGACAAAGGTTGTCAAGCTTTTTTAGTGAGCACAAGTATTCCTCATAACAGACAATACCACTCACGAGAAATCAGTACCTGGACTGGACAAACAGCCCTTTACACACCCTGAACAAAGAGCGTGTTCATTGGCTGTGCGAATAACGGTATTAGGCGAGCAAGTGCTCCTTATTTTGATTAAAAGGAATGTAAGTTTTGTGTACACAAGAATCACATTTTGAACTCTTTGGTGTCAGTGTCAGACTGCAAAGTGCAGTTTACATTCAGATAAAAGATATTGCGAAAAATCCAACCTACCGTTGGTAGATGGAGATGATTGCGTTGGTTGTAATAATGAGTTTGATGATGACGGAGATGGAGATGACGATATTGACGGTGATGTTGGTGATGATTATGAAATACATGTATATGGAAATTGAAATGAAGTTGATATTGCTGCGGATGATGATCATAGATATGATGATGATAATGTAGATATGTAAATTAAACAATGGATAAATATATTCTAATGTGACATCACAAAAGTCATCTTCATCTTGTACGGTTGTATTTTTTTATCTCCTGAAGTTATGTCATTCCCCATAATGTACTGCATTAATAAATGTATATTCTTAGGTATACCTGTCATCTGTTTTCAATTGATGTGTGAGTGGACTTTGCATAACACCTGTTCATGGATCTATCTGAGCAAATTATGTGTCCTTGCATGGCTTAATCATGCGCATCAAGGTTGCACACATGTGACTCGCTTCACACGTCACCATTTCACTTTCTAACGTGTGCAGACATTTAGAGAATGTCAAGGTTGCAAATCTGTCACAAGAGCACTCGAGGCTTTCAATATTTAAAATGTGCTGCAAAAAGTATGTAGAATCTTGTAAATGTCTCTAGGCCTTTAGACTTTAAATTTGACAGTTATTTGGTGTCACTCGTACAAATTAAAACAGTGTACCTGCCTGCAAACTAGACGGCCTGATCACAAAGAGATAGAGGCCGCGAGCAAATCTCTAAGGCGACAGATAATAATTCATACGCCCCCAGAGGCCACTTCCGTTTATTTCACAAACCTGTAAAACATCGTTAATTCCTTTTGCATTGACTCTGTAATCCAATTATAAGAATGCCTTTATGTTTAGTTTGTTTTTCCTACTCTAGAATAAAAATTAAACGAAGAAAAATATGTAAGCCTCCTGGTAACATGTATGTCTAAAATGTATTTATAAATCTAACATTATATGTATATTGTCATTTTACACATTTGTAAATCAATGATGTGATAAATGATTAAGTACATTTTCAATTAATCAAGGTAACAACTACTCACTGAATGAAGCAACAAGGTTTATTAGGGGCCATCGATTGTCGATTAAATAAATTATTAAATTAGTTTTGAATGAAAAATTCAATCAAGCTAACAATACTTACCGGTACCAAGAATAACAGTACAAAGTGCAATCATAGTTAAATAATGCAATCCACCGACTGGCCTTGGGGCGAGGTACATGTGTCAATTAATCTGGCACGGGGGTGTGATATGGAGAAGGTGTTTATGATGATGTGATCATGCATATTCTAAACAATTTTCACCTGAGGACACTTCGAAGGTAAATTAATCCTAGCACGGAAACAATGTTTTAGTTCAAATGAATCATCTGAGCTGAGAGTAATATGCACTCTACAGAACAGTACGGTAATACATTTATAGAAACTGACTTTTAATCCCATGTTAAGCTAAACGATATTACTTGAGAATCAGAGAATTCAAAACATGTATAAATGGGCCCCGTTAGCCAATAACAGCATCTTGTCGCCAGCGACATCTTGCAATATAAAAGAGCAATGTCTATATATGCAAGTAACATTATAGACTTTTTTTGTTGCCGGTGGCGTAGATGTTCATTTAACAGAATAGCTGCTATTGTCTGAATTATAATAGCACGGGCGTAACATTAGACGCCTCCCCAAGACGAAATCATGAGTGTCTGTTAAGTTGTTGTCCGATGTTGCTAATTTTTTGTTCGGTTTTAGTTTGACATTTGTTTATGTCATACATGGTAGCCTGCTTTAGAATTGGATGGAAATTAATAATATGATTAAAATCTAATGATAAAGAATACGTAAACTCCTGAAAGTTTGAGATTTTATAATATTTAGTTGTTTAAATAAATAATTTTAAATAACATGAAAGACAAGGCAAACACAATGCCTGTCAGGTAACATATCACATTCTGCGATGCTCTAGTCAGTTCTTCGTGTCACGGGTCTTGTGCATAAGACCTCTCTATAGGTGTTCCCGCTGTTAATTACATGCTTCAGACATCATTGTGTGAAGGCAAAGAAATTCGGATTCAGATAATTTATGTCACATCACGCTGACATGCCCCCGAGTCAGACAACTTAGAAAAGTAAAATGGCATTTCAGCGATTGACGTATACAGATTGATTATACTGGTCAATGTTTTGGTCGTATGTTTGGATTGTCATTTTGGAATGCTATTGGTCTCCTTAATTATTTACCGAATTTACCCACAATACCAAGGGCTTTACGTATATAGGGGTGTATTAGTAAGACCTTTTCACCCATACAAACATTTTTAACAGAGAGCTTGACCTGCTACAAAAGAGAACCTACAATACAATACAAATTGCTCGACACATGCACACAGAGAATTAGAGAATTAGACTAAAGACATAGACAAGACCAACAAAAACAGAGACAGTATTAAACACAGCTGTAATACAAAATGTCTGACCTACAAAGCGTAGAGCTTTACCTAAAATACGAAGTGCCTGACCTGTACCATACAGACAGTTTAATCAACAAAGGTTAATTTATGACTTACAGTGGAAAGAGTTTGGCCTACAATATGGTGAACATTACCAAAGCTCCTACTGACTTTAACTCTTAAGTGGTATGACCACGACCCCACAATGGATATGAGAGTGAATGGCGTGCCAGAGGAGATAAAGTGTCATTTCGAGAAAATTAAAAAAAATATTTGCAATCGTTTTAACAAAACCGGATAGAGATGTCACACATTATCCCATCAGTGACGGATTGATGTCGAGCTGACACCGTTTGAAATGGCCTAAAACAGAAAGTGTCATCTACATGCGTGCTGAAACCTTCCTTTCCCTGGATCAACGGACGTTGTACTGGCCGTCGCTATTGACGGCCATGATTGGTTTGCCACTTCACGGGTCATTAGGCAGATTATAGCCTCATCATATACAAACGTGTATTGAAAAAAACTCAGGAGTTTATAATATTTCAGAAACATCATCCAATCAGTCTTCTTTGAAATGAACGACAGTGATCTGAGGCCGTCAAATGATCACTAAGTTTAATTATCGTTTAACAAACCGCTCAAGGCTTTCTGACGCGTAAATGACAGCCTTTTCCTTGGACAACAATGAGACCACTTTTAGATCGCATTAGTAAATCGATATTATGTTTTTGTCTTTTGGTGGATTTTAGCATAGTTTTTTTTCTTTTCGATTAACCCGCCATCACACTGAAAGAAACTGTGACCTTTGCCAGTCCTTCAGCAGTGGTTATTTTTCACTGCAAACTTCGCCCTGTCCATTCACAAAGAAATTGACGGCAAACGACCTTTCGTACGTATCTATATTCGCCAATATGTCATCCTTCGTTAATGATTTTGTAAAAATCGTCTATTATAAGAATTATCTGATCCCGTCGATGCACGTCATCGATAAAGATCAATCAGTGGTTGGTTTATTCTACTTGGCTGCACCATAATGGACTCTCAGCGAGACACTAATTCAAATTGATTATCAAACACGTAATATTTGACCTTGTGCAGGAAGACGATTAAATTAGGATCAATAAATTTATACAATAAGAGAAAAGAAAGCACTTTTTGAGGACTAATTTTACACATTTCTTGGTAGGATTGTTTTCACACACAATACACCCTCTAGTATACGTTTTGTTTGATTCTTCTATATATATCATTTATCTATGTAAAAATTCCTACATTATCAGGGACATTTCTTAATGGAAAAACAAAGACAAAACAAAGAATGTGTATGAATGTATGAGCACACCAAACACAATGCCTGCATGTTTTGCGTGCTTAAATGATTGAAGAAGTTCGGTTTATTGGTGGTTACTGCACTTCGGTTTCATGAAGCATATTTAGTATTAAGTTGCCCGTAGCTAAGTGCACTTTGTATCTCTACAGCACATGTTGGCATGCTAGTTAAGGGCAAACTTATCTGAGTGAGCTTTATGAAACCGGCCCATGACAACCATGGTGTAACACTCGCTAAAGACGACTAGCTCTCGATCAGTGAGGCCGCGTGCTCGAATCCAGCTGTAATCCCCTCGGCTGGATTTTGCGCTAAGAAATTTTTCAGCATGAGTCAGTTAACGCCATGGTTGCAGTATATTTAGCAAAACATATTACCTACATTCGATAGTCATGCAACTAACTTATTTGATATTACAAGACAGCTCGCTACAATCGATTATTTTATCTTCATCAACTCTATATGAAGAGTCATTTAAAATGAGTAATGATTATGACTTATGACACAGATTACACAATGAATACAAATGAAATTAACCTATTCACCTATCAACCACGTGTTGTAACCCGCCCTATTTTGTTGACAAAGATCCACACTAACCATGAGGTCAAGAATCGCGTATCTGCATCCAGCTCATGTCTGGCATGTCTCCGTGTGCTTTCTGAAATGCCGACTACACCTGTCAGGGAATTTCAAATGAACAAAGCCGTATAAAGGAAAAAAATACGTATATTTACCGGTGTGAGGATCGAGGATGAGGAATATTTGTTTGTTTGATGTGGGGATTAACGTTGCTTTCAACATTATTAAGGTCACCATGACGGTGTCTCTTTGCAGCACACCAGCCCTAATGCCGATCTATGTAGAGCGCTGCCTCAGTGGAACAACATTCCTCAGACACTATACACGACACTCCACACAGTCACATTATCTTATACCAGGTCGCCCATTACTTGGTCAATTGCTCTTACACTGATCGCCAGACAAGGCTGTATCAAGATTAGCAATGCTGAAGTCTTAGGTATGACACCATTCGGGACTGAAACACGGATTTACCGTTTTCATAACTGACGCCCCTCCCACTACGCCACCGCAGCTGGTCAATTTACTAACTTATATTGTGTGATCTGATTTATTTATTTATTCTTTATTTATTTGTTTATTTATTTATGTTCCGATGGTGACTTTAGTCTGTTTATTTATTTATCTCCTTATTTAATCGGGACAAGTTTGGCTCAATCTTACCGGCAGGAACAGCATCTATGTATGCAAGACGTAGACCGCACAAAATGATGACGTACAGGCTTATACACGTGACGTTGCGAAACTTCGATCGCAACCTTTGGGACCTACATATTGGTTATAAGTCAACGAGGTTTTCAAATTCAAATGAGCACACAAATAAACACTAAATGCACTATGACCTTTTTAATCAAATGCACAGACAACGTCTCCCGGAAAAAATGGCTGGCGCGGATATTAAGTAATAAATTATTTCCTTTCTTTTTTTCATCTCTTGAACTTCAGAAGTTCAGTCGACATTATCAGATGAGCTTTAAAATCTGTTATCAAGATTGAAAGGTAATTGGAATGTACAAATGGCGTAGCAGATTACCCTACATCCGCGGTATTATCTCTCTGTCAAATTGCATAGCTCGTTGTCGTTGCACAGAAATAGCTTCAGCTTTATGGCGTCCTTCAATGCATTTATAATCTCATTATTATTCAGTCATGTCAGTTTTGTGGGCTTCACGTTTGAAAACTATTTACACAGAAACATTTAAAAACATTTCAACGTCATTATCATCTCTGTTTTCTATAAGCTGAAATCGTACATTATCATAATATGCTTACAGAAACTCGCCGTTATATTCCGCCTGTGTAATGATGTCATTATGTTTACTCTTTATGCATCGTGGGTTTCCTCCAGTATCAATCAGATTTCCTTTCCTCCTAATGCGGGCCTAAATTATGAGAAATAAAGTGAGATGGGAGTTAATAATTACAGACGAGACCAAAATGTCGTGCCGTTTTTGTTCATGAAAACAATTATTGACGGTTCGCGCGGCATTAGGCATGTAATATATGTTTAACCCTTGTGCTAGCCTTCGTGTTTGGGGCTTGAAGTCGGCAAAACTTGGATGACTTACATACTACGATGGATTATGTTACAATTTTGTCTTTGGAGCAGAGGAGGTTGCAGGAAATATGTCTAGATGGCGTTAAATCCTAATCAACCGATATCTCTAATATCATTACGGTATCGGGTGCCGACATTGCGATGATAGCCTTACCCGTCCTCCATAACTGTCTTAAACATATATAGCGCCCATCTTTTGAACCATCTTTAAGTAGTTCCAATCCGATAAACGAACCACTTTTTCATTACAAATAGTTTCCTCTTTAAGATCCATGTGCGATCCATTCCAAAGGAAGACGGAACGCTAGGACATTTATGTTTTGATTGTAGTAAAGAATTCTTGAATGATGCAAGTGAGTAGTTCAAAACTGCCTTGCATTGCCCAGTGAACTTAAGGAAACTATCTTTGGAATGAGTGGCACAGATAAGGCCTTTGATACTATGACAAAGCAGGGTAAATTGTACAGTTATCAATGTAAATTTATGTATTTATCTATATAATTCATGTTTTACGCCGTACTCACGGCGGCCAGCATTATGGTGGGAGAAAACCGGACAGAGCCCGGGGGAACCCAAGACCATCAGCAGGTTGCTGACAGACCTTCCAACGTACGGTCAATGTAAATTTAGAAAACAAATACCAAAAATATAACAAATATTTTAAACTTTAAACATATTCTTAGACAATACTAGGAAAATGAGAAGTTATCTTTTGCATGAAAAGAACCAGCTTTTCACAGATGATGGAAAATGTTTTCAGCATTACAACCGGCTTATGTTGGATAAAAAACATGTGAGGCATGGCACAGTGGTTATGATTAACTTACTTTGATAAGAACCGGACCAAGGAAGATGGGATGTTGATAATTGTGCTGTTTGCCGTCTTCGACCTGATGATTCCGTGAGACAATACTATATAAACATCATAAAGGCATATCCAATTCATTATCTTCCCAGTTTATCTCTAAGAATAATTTAAACCGGCATTCATTACCATTTACGATGAGCATGACACAACCGTGGGATACTGTCTTATCAATGCTTGAAAACATCATATTAGCTAATTGTCGATCTCGGATTATGATGTCCACTGAAGTGAATAGCGCGATGTGTATGCCGAGGGTACAGGGCTAACCAGGAGATGGAAAGGTGTGTGTATATATTACAATGGATAATTCATCTCTCCAAGCGGCTCCTTGGGTAGGAAAGCTCTGTTTTGCTGAATAATTTCCAAATCATTTTTGCTACCATAGAACTCTAAAGCCCTCATTTTCCCTCATATTTCGATGTCTGTTCATTTACTTTTGAAACAGTTATATCGCTTTTACCGACTGTTAGCATATCTCTTACAACAAATCATGTAAATGAATTTCAAACGATATCAGATCAGATATCGATATAGCGTGAGCGTCATGATTACATTACAGGTAGTTGGAAAGACAGGCTACAAAAACGGCTTTTCTACCACTATGGCGGAAGAGGTTGATCTGTTCAGTCGTGGCGATGATTTCATCTATTGTATCTTTTGTAATCTGTCAAGAGTCACGTATAGGTAGCGAGCTAGATATCTGTTCTCACTAGTTTGTGGACTACAATTCTCCCAACTTCTTTATGGATTCGAATTCTCCGAACCAGTTGTCAAACTGCATTCTGGCTACGCGTTTTTAGATCCGAATTCTCCTCACATGTTTGTGGATCCAAATTTGTCACATCTGTTTGTGGAGCCGTATTATTCCTCACGTATTTGTGGAGCCGAATTTTCCTCACTTAGAAGACTTGGAGAATGGAAGCAACCATTGTATCAAGTACACGCATCGCCTACAGTCTACTCTCGGATGATGATTGGGACCTTAACCAATGAAGTCGCGTCTTCGAATCCAGAACTCGCCCTTTCGACTGCGATTTTACTTCAGGGAGTTTGTTATGTAATTTAAAAAAGTACGGTTGTCTTCTCCCATCTCTGGATGGTTTTCCGCCACAGATACACCGAACCATGTCGTCAAATTCTGGCGGAAAACACAAATCAGTCAAATTAAATCAATTACAAGACAAATGTGAACAAAAGGCATTTAAAGAAAGGTCAATGCGTTAAGCCATTCATCTGCCATGGTATACATAATTTGTTAGCATTGCAATTCATCAAGGGTTCAACTATTAATCAGTGGTCGATTAATTTAGACAAAGGTCATGACATGTTTTATAATTAATACATTCTGCGTATGATTTAGGGGAAATGATTCATGCCATTTAAAAACTATACGTTTGAGTTGAATACACAATGTTCATTTCTAATGACTTCTGTTTAAGCTTTCGTGGTAAACAGGAATAGGTGCATTCGAATTAAAACATAATAGTTGAATGCCAGCTAATAATAACTAATGAGCTATTGTGTCTGTCTTGCGAACAGAGTGTGCTGTATTTAGACTTCAGTCTTCAAACTGAAAATTTTTTGATGATAATAATAATATCCATTAAGGCGTACTTAGCGTATGACAGTCATATGTCTGGTACCAGCGACAGACTTTATATTGCCTGAAGGACACCGCGTGGACTTTAAGCATTGGCTTATACTCCAGCTACTTTGACCTCTATTCATCACGTGTTAATCACATGTACCTGTTTCAATCTCTTTTCATGATTTCATGCGGGCAATCTTTTGTTGATGAAGTGGAGGTAAAACTGGTATGTGAAAACTTATCTGCGTTTTCATTCAAGCGAAGCTAAAAGGTCTCTTGATTTTTGGTAGTCTACTCATGGACAGTCCGTGCATAGAGTAAATTACACGAATTGTGTTAATCAGCAGATTGTCTGACCGTAATAGTTAATGGGAATAATCCATCGATGACCAGTGATGATGTCATGAACCGTGAAGTCACGTAGTGCATCTGGTGTGCCAAATTTACCTCAGGAATGACAGTATATGATAGTATATAGTGAGTAGAGTCATAAATACAGTATGTGTTGTTTGAATAATGGCGAGGAAATAATAATAATAAAAACGAAAAATAAATAAAAAAAAAGAAAAGCAAAGCGGCACTTAATAGTTCCATGTTGAAACAAGCCTGTTATAGGTATTATTTCTGTAGGCCTTTCCATCCCCTTATGTAACCGCCATGCGCATGTCAATCATTCGAACAAAATATTGTAAGTACTGCATGTCTTAACCGTCTTGATCATGCCTATTTGCGTTTGAGAAAGCTCAGGTGATTCTCTTGCGCCACTCTCGTCCATCTTGTGGCCCGTCATGCGTCAAATTACATGACCTACTTCTGCTTGCTTAGATTGACCATATTGGTTTTATGTATTTTTTTCTCTTCCGGCGAACAACAATTGACGGAAGTTTAAATTTAACCATCTGAAAAAAATTAGATAGACTAGTCATAAAAATACGTATTATCAGTGGTTTTGACAAGATAAATTTTCGGAGTGACCGTATATTCTTCGATTTTTTTTATTTAGTCTTCAATAGCGCCAGAAATAGATGACACATATAAAATAGGGAGTATTTTTTCAATGTGTACCATGAGGGTACATTCCTGATGTCACAAGAGATGTACAAGGGCCACTGTTCGCAATTAAGAACACGTATATATTGGAACTTCTGTTCTAGAGTATCAATCACTGAAAAAAATGATTGAAACAATTAATGATCATTAGGAACATTACACAATAGGAACATATTACTGGTAACTTGAAAAGATCTGGTATTTTTCTCTTTGAATCATCTCCGTGTATTGTAGTGTAATACTATTAGAGTATAGTATGCATTATTAACATTATTGACTTGATTTTGTATCTTCTCTAAAAGATGAATATATTTCAGAAGAAGAGTCGGAATGCCTCTTGGGTGTTTACTAGCTAGTCCTGTACCCTTGACAGCATTGTCAACCCATTAACCACGTGTCTCCGTGTCCTGGTCATTTGTCAACACCCGCGATCTTATCGTTAATTGATAAATATAATTAAACCAAACAAACTTGATCAAATAAATAAAAAACACGAGTAGCCCTGTCCCGAACCTTGGCAATGACAGGTTGTCTCGTACATTGTGGAGTAGGTAATTACCTCTTGCGTTGAGCAAATCTTTTTGACTTCATTCGATCGATTTTTTTCGAGTGTTTTGCACTGTAACTTCAATAAAGTATATGGAATTAAATAAAAAACTGAATAATGAATTTAACGACAAATGGATGGGGTAACATTCATCACCGTTGGCTATGTTTCAACTTCACGACAAAATAATTAATTCACACGATATAATTTTATTTCATTTCCTAATAGGATATTTGAGTTACCTACCAAGTTTAATAAAGACTGCAGAAATTGATTAAAAGTTTTTATATACTCCACTTACGTGTCGTCTCCTACAAAGCGAACAAAGCCTAATCATCGGCTACTTAATCGGTCGAACAATCAGTCAGTTACTAAATAAACTGGATATTTGCAGCATAGAAAGAACGATTTTCAGTCTATATACTATCACGTACGTGTGTGATTTTACATTTGTGTCTCTGATGCACAAATAAGTGGTGAGAATAGAACCTCTTATTGAAACTCTCTGATTACCAATAATAACCGGTTGCATGTAGATTAGTGTGTTTTGCAGATTCATCAAACACGGAATGCCGTCAGATGTTCTCTCTGAAAAAAAACAAAACAAAACACGTAATGTGCGTAGAGAAATATATGGCGCATAGACCACTTAATTCGCGTAAAGCACTAGTTGCTGAAGTATCATTGCGACCACTGCATCGCGGCCCGTTTTTGTGAGACCTGAATATCTTATGAAATTCTGTGAAGTACCACTGCTTCCAGACGTGAGCAATAAAACCGTCACCCAATACAGTTATGGGTCAGTGCACATAATGGAGGGTGGGCGGTGAAAAAGGACAGGTGGAGCTTTTCAACAATAATCATCACCGTATCACTTTCCTGAATGCTCCCAGCTATTGGATGGTATTGACAAGTGCTCTATTTATCCATATAGAGATATCCATCCCTTAAGGCAAAATTGACCCAAAGTTATTCGACTAAAAGAATGACTGGCCACCCGTGCGATATTACCAGTTAGACTAATCGGGGTTATATATGTTAAATGGGGTATAAAAATGGTTACTTAGCAAACTTCATATAGCTCGTATCTTGGTAAATTTATAGATGACAAATAACTGGAGGCATATACAGCAAGTCTGTTTTTCAAGCTTGACTTAAACGGATAAACCCTAAAATACATGAATCGCATGAGCTTACTGTAAGATCACATTAAATACGCTACATATGCTCATTAGTATTTAGGGATTTTATTTAGCTCCGCCCCCATCAAAGATCCTCCTTCAGAATATGTAATGTATTCAAAATAAGAATTTATGGTGTTAAATAACTTCATATACAGTAATGTAACAGTATTGTAAACATTAATGTGGATAATTTGATTCTGTACAGTAATATTGATCAATATGACTGGCCGATTGAGAAGCATTCTTCTGGGGCTTTTTTTTAACACCGCACACAAATATTTTCATTTTATATGATGGCTTTGGATCTGGAATTGAACTAGCCAGGTCATATCTGAATGAGTTTGGATCTTTGTGAATGCATACTGGGATCATAACAGGAATTGCTAAAGTGATGCGTTTATATTTCGCGGTGTTACAAAAGTTGGACGGAATCATGTTAAAAGAAGCAGTAATCAGTTCTCAGCGTCATGGAAAACTCTTGACCCCTTCTCTTTTAATGATTCCGTTTTATTTCCGTACTTTATGTACTTTCTCAGTTCTTTGGTGGTTTATGTTATACGTCGTTTTGGGGAATTGGCCCTGGGTTTTTTGACCTCGAAAATACTGGTATACGATGTCTGTTTCGACGAATAGATTCCAAGATCTTGGAAATACACAAGAAATGTTCTTGGCGAATGAATGAAATCAGTACCCAAATCATTTACCATGCTAGTATATAATTTGTGGAGAATCAGAATAAATATGTATCTCAGTTGCGCTTTGATTGCAACTGTTCATGTATTCAACATGGCGACCTAATTGAACGAGTTCAGCCTGAAGGGGATAATGCAACGACTGGGTTGACCCGCATCAGCATAATGGTTCGGGCAGGGCGCCTTACTTGTCTTCGGTGAGTCGTCTTAGTGAAGCAGTACTAAACGAGCGGTGGAAATCCGTTCTGCAACAAGGAGGCACATTACACGCACTTCAATGATTACTTCGTCGTCATATGACTGAAAAATTGTTAAGTACGGCGTTAAACCTCAAGCACGCACTTACTCACCAATACAACGAGACGAATACACACCCCCTAGTATAGGTGCTCACAGAAGATAGATCATGTGGTTACGTTTATTTAACCTCTAACACTCGGATTTATAGTTTGGAAAGTTCCATGCATGCATAATTATGAGGCACGAACTGTGATCTCTTTCGAACACTCACGTCACATCTAACACTTTAAAAGTGGTGGATTTCCATTTGTTTAAGAACTCCACGCAGTTATGTCGACAGGTACGTTAAAGTATTGATTGGACGATTGGTATTGTTTGATTTAACCCCGCGTTGATAAACGTTTCATATATATAGCGGCGTTTCAGGTATATGGGTGGAGGGAATCGGAACACTCGGAGTAAACCACTGACCTTTGGCAATATACCTGGCAGACCTCTTTAATGTCGCAGCCGAAACAGCAAGAGCCGGATATGAATACGCGATCTCATTGGTCAGGGGCTTTCTAGTGACAACGAGCCCATGTTCCAGAAAACGTTTAGTATGTGGGGTTTTCGTGCAGTTAGAAGTCATTTAAAACCACATGTAACAAACATTGTCTTCCAATCTATAATATTCACACTGTCTACTTGTAAACTTCAACTGTACCATTTCTCACGAACGTTTAGCCCGGGGGAAACCGACCTAATTGAACTTAGGGGAAACAAAGGTGAACGCCTAGTGAGCATATTATTAGTAAGATAATGATCACCAAAATTAAATAAGTTTGCTTGAAGCAAGCTGAGCTTGGGTCTAATATTAAATCAATGTTATATTGTTAGTCAGGAAAAGCTAAAATAAAGAAAAAAAAAACAGCAAAGCCTTTTTACTTTGTTTATGAAGTTTTACCGCCACAAAAATTTTCACCAATTCTTTTAATTTTGTTCTGAATTATACGCACTTATCATGTCATTGTAAATTGAATATTTCAATGATGCTTTTTGATACCTATTGACTGAAAATATCTAAAAATACTCAGTATGAAGAGTAAAACCAAAGCAGCGACTATAGTGTGATAGTTTACAAATGGTCACACTTAATGCTGAAACCCCATACCTCAAGCAGTTAGGGTTTCATTCCAATTGTTCATGTCATTGCTTAAATAGTACAGCAACATATACCACCTCTAGCAGCCTGGTTCAAGCAGAATTAGGTAAGAAACATGTAGTGATGTAAACTACAATTTATTAAACGTCACTGGTCTAGAACGATTCAAGATGCTGTATTGTCATCACAATTAAACAGTCAAATGAAACCAGTGGAACTGAAGTCAGGCGCCTAATTTACTGCCACAGCTGATTCGGTGAGAACTGGATTTGATCTTGCGACCTGATTGGCCAGAGGACAATCGGTTATGACGAAAACAATGGTATGGCCGATTGAGAAAGTGAATGTTTGGTGACTTGCAATTTTCGACTAATTTTTTCACCATGCTACACTTTTTCTTTGCCGTTATATGTACCATCTATCGATGGTACCAAAAAAGATGTAAAACTCTTTAGTACTGGCTTGTTATCCAGCTGTAAATGTTAAATTTCCACAATACAATAAAATACCCCCTGGCTTTATTTCTGTGAAAGTAGAGCTATGATATGTTCGAGATGTTAGAAAAAGAGATGCAGAGAAATAAAAGAGAGTACAGTTAAAAGCTGCACATGAAGTTAGTATTTATATAAAGTTGCAACAAGACTGAGATGATCATCGAGGTACGGCAGGGTATACTTTGATGGATTGGTATACCTTAGATGGTAGTCTAAGTGTGCTGGTACCCAGTGAATATGAGTAGATTTTTCAGCTAGCCTTACCGTAGTGATACATCAAATAAACTATACACGGACTGACAGTTTTGGTTAATTTAATTATTGTGTATTTATGGTTGCAATTTCAACTGGTGTCATTTCAGACCACCAGGGCGGTAATATTAATGCATAAGGCAGCGTGGATAAACCATTAGATGATTATAAGGTCTAATTTACTGTAAACCTTTTTATTGTAACAATTTTTTTCACGTTTGATTGACATTGTTGGGATGACAAGTTGACGAATTAACCATGTCACTCCACCACAACTGTTTCCGGCATAGTTATCAAAATCAGCGGCTCGTTTACACAAACGTAATGATCTGCTGCAAGTAACATCCCATCAGCGAGTAAAATATTTCGTATTATTGAAATTAAATGTAGCTAATTACCAAATGAAAAAGAAATAGAAGTACTTTAATACATACTTTCTTTAACTCAATAATCTCACTGGTGCCTGACACCTAACTTGGATACGTTGGTCTATATTAATAATGGAAGCCGCGAGTGGACAGTTTTGAATTATCCGACCCTCCAGTAAGACACAGTTTAAACGTTTACAGCGGAATGTTATTCATAGACAAATTGATTACTTCCACCGATCTTCGATAGAATATCAACCTGCAACATTTCAGAGACCTATGCTCCTAACATTTTTGCACTCGATGTATTAAAGTGTTGACATTGTTTTAGCTAAGACATCCAAAATGTCTTAAAATTGTTCTCGGCTTTTGTTTAGATATATATACATCGCTAAAAAAGGATTACCGTATGTTATCAACCACAAAAGAAACCCGTCCGTTTATACTCGAAGTCATGCTAGTCCCAAATTGCGCTGAATTATTTTACTGAGACCCTGAAGAGGAAAAAGGCAAAATTTACCATTCACATTCACACTAAGGTATTCATGTGTTCATGAATGGTCAAGGCTTTAAGCCAGTTCGTGTTCATGTGTTTCCTAACGTACATAAGCTGCATAAGAAAAAACTGGACCCCTCGAAATTATATACTGGTGCCACTTTCACAAAACTTCGAAATTTCTCGCAACTGTTTTTCATATATGATAATATCTGGGTTACAGTGCCATAAGGCGACGTGCTTTACGAAGAGTTATGAAACTTGATTTACGAACTTTTGGAAAAGTCCGTCCTAATCTGCAGTTTTTGGTCTTATTTCCAAGCTCAGTTACCAGAATGTTGAATGAATGAACGATTACAACTTAGCACTATTTCGTTGATGGTTTTTTTTACTGTTTTTATCTTTTTTTCTAACGTTAATAAGTAAATTAGTTTATTTGGAAAAATAAACAACTGAAAATGCTGTCTGTTGTACATCATTGTGTTGGGCGGATACAGGCCATAACAAATTTATCCACTGCCGTCTCCCCGGAAGTCTCCGAAGGTTTGGGACTTTTGTAAGTCAAAGAATAGTTAACGGTTAATCGTTTTGCTTCAATACGATATCTCCCAAGCGCCTTAGCTTTCTATGATATTTGGTGTCTTGAAACAAACTTCGGCAATACTGTTCTGTTCTGACAAACTTGGTGCCTTCCTAACGGATGTGACGTGACATGACTTGTCAAACTCAGTCAAGAAAAAATAGGACAGTGCCTCACCACCAGTATTAATAGCGGATTTGTCCAGAGGTTGAAAAACGCTGATTTCCGTCGCGTTATTTATGAACCCCTTACTCTTAGCTGTAGGCACCAAAGCGCCGATTTAGTGTGGATACTTTCTATTGCCAGTGGCTAAGTTTTATTAGGTTGTAGATGTGTATATCTGTATAGGGATGGCGTCACTGACTACGGTGCATTCAGTGCAAATCAGATAATCTACAAGTATATAGTGCAATACAGCTATGATGTAATACTTATAAATATATGTCATGGACAATGTTACGGGAATAAAGGTTACAGGGAAGATACATGGAAAGTCTCAGTAAACTTGTGTTTATTTCTGATTTTACAACACCAGTTCATTCCACACATGTTTCTGTGTTCCTCGTTCAGAATGGGACGCGTGGTCTATGCCTCAGGGCATCTGGTCCATCACCTTCTTTTCTTTACATATTTGTTATCTTTTGTACTTCACAGAAATTTGGTCATTAATAACAATGCATTCCGAGACATATTTCGTGATTTGGAAAGGATGTGTTTTCTTGTCATGAAACAGCTATGTTTCGTTATGGCTAGCTCATTAAAACATCTAAACAGTCTTGACACAGAAGAGGCAAAATGTATTTCATAAAGACAACATTCCTAGCCAAGAATACAACACTAAACACTGAGAATTTGGATGTTTGTATTCGTTGCTTAATATACATATATATGTGTTGTAACCAGAAGTTCAGGCATACGCTGAAAACCTTTGAAACGTACTTTCTAATCCACAATCAGGATTTTCGAACTTAGTTGAACTCTGTCCGCTCTTACTTTTACTGTTCACTTTGGAAACAAAAATTGAATGACCTGTTTGATCTTAAGAGCTCTCAAGATAGTTCATATAACCCACGTATTTTATTGACTTTTTGCTTGACACATTCCACCACCTGTTACATGTTTGTGGGACACATCAACTGCACTGAGTAGCTCCAGCCTTTGACAAACGATATAGGAGGCACAATATTGAAAAGAGAATTTACGGATCTCAAAAAACTGCGGATTATCTGAAAAATATCTGGCAACCTGCGGATGGTCGTGGGTTTCCCCCGGGCTCTGCCCGGTTTCCACCTACCATAATGCTGGCCGCCGTCGTATAAGTGAAATATTCTTGACTACGGCGTAAAACACCAATCAAGTAAATAAAAAAATAAATCAAATATCTGATGTGAAGAATAAAGAATCGTATAAACAACACCAACTTTCATTTACAGATATTACCTTTTTTCGGCAAAATTCTTGAGTCTGGTGTTAAATGATAATCAAAATATTTATTCAAGCAACATTTTGCCATGAACCTTTAAAATTATTATGTCTGTTTTCCCTCAGCTCTGTTATCTTAATGTTAAGATTCTATTAAACATTGCCTGTGGGGGCATATTTTTATATATTCTCCTGCTCAAAGTATTGGTGACACGGGGATGGCAAACATCAGATTGTGTTTTCCAATCTGTTTCGGGTGGCCTGAGGTCATATTACGACACATCTATCAACTCCTAACAACGCGCCTTCCTTTAACATTTCCTACTTTCTGATTCTGTGGTTGCTGGGTTATTTCACATAACCAATGCAATCTACATGATAGAGTCTCGTGTTAATTGGGAATTTCTTCTTTTGACCTATAGCCTTTGCCTGTGATGATTACGCCACAAAGATTTATATCTGTGATACATGGTGTACGTTGTTTCGTTGAAGACAGGGAAATCTGATGTAAGACGAAGATAAATAGGCCTAGTTTTTTGAACAGGTGACAAACATTTCGAGGTAAAGTATATGCACATAATCTTACACCCTTTGGACAAGTAAATACAAGTCAGTTTTCATTTAGAAATAGTGAATTATATAAGTGGTTGTTTGTATTATCGTTAGTATTGCACATTAACTTAAGATCTATTTAGCACAATTTAGTTGGCAAATGGTCACACGTATTAAAGGTGAAATCCGATCTATAATCAGTTACCTCAGTTAGGATTTTGTTCTATGTACCTGGCTATAATATAGCAATGTACACATCCCCTAGAACCATGGTTTAAGCTGAACTAGATAAAAATATTTTCAGTGATCATAGTTGCCAATTTTAAGCCCGAATTTTAAATTTGTAACTTTGCTTACAGGTCTTCGATGTGGCCTCTTATTTTTCGAGGAAAGATGGATATCATAAACAGCTTGACTTTTGAGTGACCCTTACCGAGACAAACAAAGGAGACCGTAGCAAGTCACGTATCAGCCAGTCAGTGACATTAGAAAATTGTGGAATTATCCATCGCGTATGTCCTCATCGTCTGATTTAATCTATGCCTGTGTTCGTGAAACCTCGCTAAGGTCAAGTGATTTGAAAACACTTTGAACTACAGGTGATCAAAGTTATATCTCTGTCTACAGAGGTCGAAGTAGACATAATATGTAAGCCAACAAGGTATTCTTGCATCTTGTAATAAATTACCACCAATCTGGTGCCTGGTACGATCTTGAATATGGGATTTAAAACGTGTATTAAAACTAGTTTGTAAAGCGCTTTGCGGCATACACCGATGGAAACAAAGATAATAAATGCAATGCTGTATCTCTGCAGAGACTGGTAATGCCTGGGTACATGACATCAGCGCTCTTAATATACATGTAGTGCTTTGCCTTGGGATATATGAAAGGAAATAATGATTGGTAGAAAAATTCATAGAGTATTTCAGTCACAGACTCTTTGGTGTAAAGTATAAAGTACAGTTGATTGGTAGAAATAGTCATTTTTATTAGTGTTTTAAAGCCATATTTAATTTGAAGGTTAAAGCCTCATAGAAAGCACAGGAGGGGCATAGGAGAAAACCAGACACTTTCACTTCGCTTGGAGACTTTTCCTGCAGGCGGTCGGAGGATGTATTAAAGAGCAAACAATCTGCGCACAAAACAAACTATCCCGAGTTTATGGTCTTTTACTTGTAACAAAACCATGGAAAAAATAAACAGTCGACAAACTCAAAATTTCAGTGAACTTTTAATATGCCACAAAATTGGCCCTACAACGATCTCGAAGTTGAGATCTCGAAGCACAATGTCATGTGCATTGTGTAACCACTTGCCCGCAGTAACATTATTTCAAGTCGATGTTTTGCGGTTTTTTTGCATCAATTTATCGACGTTCTAACGACTGAGACAAGTGTTGCTTGATGTCATAAGTACAAAAGCATATGAATAAACACATCTAAGAGACATATCCCTAAAAATCATGTGCAATCCCTCTTTATTTCCTCGCAAACATGTTAAGCTCATCAAATAAATAAAAGAACAAATAAATAAATATTAATATCAGATAAAATAAACCAACTCTCTTGCGTTCAAGATTCTTTAAGACGTGAATTCCTAATGCGTGGGAAATTTCATAAGGTAACAGCATGGCATGTTTATCATCGTCGCGGAAATTCCAGTATTCACGCGACATTACCTTGTGAGAATGTAATAACGGTAAATTACCACGTGCATCAACACGATCAGGCGTATTTATGTAAGAAATGTGGGGTGTAAATTATGATAAGTATTTCAAACTCTCATATCCACATGCTTGCTCTCCTCATACAGAGGCCCGCAGCTGTCCGTCTACTATCTCTGCTGCCACATTCGTTGAGATCGGATTTTAGGTTTGCAGGGTATTTAGATATTCAGATGTTGGCGATCGGTGATGGAAATACGAGATTCGGTGGTCAACACACGGCTCTTGTGTAAACTTAGTGCATATTAATGAAGACACACTTCCACGTCCACCAATGAAAATATGTACTCCTTTGCCAAGCTATTTTGCTTTAAGAATTATTATAAATCCCCCCAAACACGACGGAAACAACACATTATTGCCGCTTGGTTATATCTCAAAACAAGCTTTTGAAGGCTATAGTACAGCTTCCATCATCATATTTTGACAATTATTTCGAAGATGTAAATATCATCAGTATACTTGTACAATTAGGGATGTTAAGATACAGTTAGGAATGTCAATTATGTGAAAATGTCAAAATACATTCGAGGATGTCGCAGTACTGCTAGGGGTTTCAAGATACACTTGTCGAAGGTCAAGATATACACGATTGGGGATGCCAATTACTTAGAAATGTGAAGATATTGCTTGGACCGACAGCTTCGGTGACCTACTGGTTAGAGCGTCCGCCTCGAAGTCGGGAGACCCCGGAATCAAACCCGAGGCGGGTCATACCAAAGACTTTTAAAATGCATGGCACTTGTTCTATTCTTGCATTGAGAGGTTAGGGCAAGGAAACAGGACTGGTTTGCTCGATGTTAGTATAATGTTACTGGGTGGTATCATGTCTGGTGTCTTCGGCATGATACTTCAGTGGGGGCAGCACAATGACTCCTTGTCGTCATATGACTGAAAAAAGTACGACGTTAATCCAAAGCATAAACACATGCGTGGTTGGGACATTGAGATACAGCTGGTGAGATGAAGATACAGTTGGGAGAATCAAAATCTCCCAATATGTAAACTAAACGATGAATATGTTTATAATATGTTTATAAAAGCTGTTATGTCGCCTTTCAGACATTTGATAGAATGTCCAGATCCCTGGTCTATGAAGGTCCCAACCCAGCTCTTACTCATTTGAGTTCGGTTTTACACCAGGAGGTTTATCAGCTATCAAAAGGAGGGGCGGTGGTTTTCTCCGGGCACTGTGGGTTCCTACCTTCATAAACCTTCACATGCCACATATGTGAAAACATTGTGAAAATCAAACAAATAACATAATCTAGATAACCTGAGCCATTCTGAGCTTCCGAAATTTGCAAATCTGAGTTAAACTAATTTATTCAAGAACCTGTAGATACATTTGCTAAGTCGTGTGTTACAGTGAAAAATGTTAACCACAAACCCGCAGACATCATGTGTTGTTTCCTGGAGGAAATACCTGCATTACAAAACTTCAGGAATGATAGTTTACGCGTGGCTGATGGTCGGTAATGCGGCTTCTCCTCTTAGTAGGACATCGTCAACGTTTAGTGAAATTAAACCGAACCCACGAGATTGATGTTTTTTATATGTTAGACATACCTTGCCACGCAGTCAAACGCCCACACTAATGAGTTAACGCTAGGGTGTATGTAATGCATCGACAGAACATCGTTGCAATTCACCAAGTTAAGCACACCTGCTTCTTCAGAGACTGATTGGCCATACAATACTTACAGTCTCTCACAATACATCACTGGAGCAATTAATTGCTTTGGGCGTTCACTGTATTTGTAGTACTTTCTTCCATAATAGCTGAAAATAAAGGGCACGCCTAACCTCACTGGAATAAGCCTTCTGTGCGAATTTGCTTGAAGATTTTCAGAGTATTACTATTTTCATTACGCAAGAGTGTACCTCTGAATACAATCCAAAATGCTGCTTGACTTTGTTGTATTATTCTTGTGTAGTAATCTGTTCCAATTTAGGCTAGGTTAAATTATGGACTGGAAATTATATAATAGGGCTTGTCGATCTGCACGTCGAAAATGACATTTGTATAACAGTCGTTCCGGGTCAATAATCGTAAGACCAAGCTGGTCTTCTTTTATGAAGACCAACGTTCATAAAAAAAACACCAAAGAAATAAGAAAGCATATGAAGTGAGAAAGTAGGACGGATTCATGCAAAGAGAAGCCGTAGAACGTTTTCGGAGAATACGGAAGAAGCACGGGAAGAAGTCCTAAGCAAATCAGACAGCTTATCGGTACTTCAATAGCACATCACACAAATGTATTAGGAAAGCTTTACTCGTCTGTTATTAATGAATCAGAAATTATAGCTCAAAATTCCAACAACAGTATGTCTCACTGTGATCAAGTGCAGGTAACAACTGACAGCCCATCATTGTCAATTATTACGGCAGACATGTAAGAGGTCAATGAGTGCAGTCTTGTAAACAAGGCTGTTAACACTCCCCAAAAAACAAAACGCAGTTCTGACCACAACCTCAGCGATCGTCTTTCAAACTTTTTTCTCTGTTAAAAGTCGATAACGTAACTCAGTTGCGAACAAGACGGCGTCTTGACATCCCACTCAAGGTGAGTCAGCGTTTTGTTAGGCATTTGAAGATGCCAACAGCATCAAACGAAAGTTGCGCCTCAAATTCCCTCGATAATAATAAAAAAAAGAACGAAGAGGAAAATAAAACTCCCACAACTTACGGAGTTATAAATCATCAAAATGATCTCGTATACGACACCAGAACAAAGAATCTGAGATGCAAAGTATATTTATAGTGTGGCCATCGCTGTGAGGAATACATGTGGAGAATGGATGGACGTGTAAAGTGTTCAGAGCTGATTCAATCGTTTAACCGCTAATGTGTGCATTTTTTATTGAACCGCAAGATCGACGTTACTGACAAAATGAAAATATTGCAGAGAAATATTAAAAATACTGCAATTTCTTCTCTACATCCTATAGGATTAAGAGATTCATTCTTTTGATTTCATGTTGATGTCATGCTGATTAGAGAACGTCTTCGAACGCCTACAGTTTGGAGATGTTATCTACCTTTTCCCGACAGACTATGAAGCAATAAAAATAATGCTCATCACTGTGTTGAAACTATCTAAAACGATAACATAAATAATTCTCTGTATCAAGTTAGGAAGTTAGTAGACCGATGCCTTGACCTTTCTTTATGTCTTCCAGTTTTGTACCAGGAATTAAGATATTTTAGAAATACACAAATAAAGATGTCCACTAAGCTGATGGTACACAAGTAAAACAACGTTAGGAAGAAATACATATTGAATGAAAAAATCAAACAATAAAGTAAAAAAACAAAGCTTTTCAGAGAAGGTGAGCGTTGTTGAGCACTCGAATGACAGACTCGTAATACAGGTTTTTCTTAAAGCTATCACTTTTAATCATGTTACGTATTTTATAAATACAAAAGCTATTTTGATACAGTTACAGCATGAATTCATACACGGCCAAGTGCAAAGTTTACTGTGGCTTTTTATGTCGTTGTCTCAGTGTTATTTTAGAGCGCAAAAAAGAACTGTGGACGTGCTCAGCAGTGCAGTGCTTTTATAAGGATGCTATTTTCAGATTAATGCATGGTTAACTTATCTAAGTGGACACCTAATAGTTTAAAAATTAGTGCAGGCGTCAAAATGGACGTAAAACAACAGTTTTAGCTTTCCTTAGCTAAAAAATATTGGGAAAGAAAACAAAATTAAAAGCCTTATTACTGTCATAACAATGGTGTTTATTTAGAAAATTTACATTCACCCTGTTGAGCAATGTCATACAAATGAGCAAGCAACACGTCATAATTGTTCTTCATGAAAATTATGTGGAGCAAACAAAGTAGATTCAATTTGAAACATCTTTTAGTAGCAGACTCATTAACTCCAAACCATTATGGACACAGGTTAAATAAAATTAAACATTCCCCGACTAAATTGCCTTTTTGACAAAATGTTTATTTCTTATGTGGTCTTTGACATACAAATATTTTAATGAGTGGCACACTTGTTACCATGGAGACGAAAGACGAATCAGCAGATGAGTACATGTGACTAGGCTCTAACCTGCTGCACATACATCCCTTACATAAAATGCTTACGGTATAAGCAGTTAACTCAGAAGAATGAAGACAGTGTGATAGTATTATGTTGGGATGACACCGGGCAAAGCGTGGGGGAAACCCCTACCATCTGCAACTTGCTGACAGATCTTCCCATGTACGAACGGATAGGCAGCTAGCGTGAGCTTGACTTGAACTCAGAGCGAAAGCATTTCTGAGACTCTGCAGAGTTATTGAGGCGCGCTGGCCACTAACCACTCTTCTTCGAAAGCCCCCTCGATTTTAGAGGTATGAGGTGGAAGCACTTCCAGTGTGCAGAATTTAAACTGAACTTTGTTAATGAAAAGCTCTTCAGCATGCCACGGTTTATCACTTTTCGGACGTATGAATTGTACACCAATCTTCAGTATAACCACATTCCGTGTCATTTGGAGAAACTATAATTAAAACTTTCTTTTTTTAAATAGTGTTTACTCCGCACTCAATATTTTTTACCTGAAGGAGTAAATAAGAAGGAAGAAACCACCGTTCAAAACCAGGTACGTTGAAAATCTCCAGACTTAAGGTCGCAAACCGAATCAGTGTTGCTTTGATTTGAGGGTATAGCGAGGGTGTAGCGAAAACAAAGTATGCTGAGGAAATGATGATTCTTTCGTTTGATTTATTGCAGTTCAGCAAACGTACAAATTTTCTACGATTGCAGTCAGATGTACGGGCGAAGTAGGCTGTTGTGCCTTTGGCAAGTTACTGACGAACTTTTGCACTTGTGATGTACAAATATGCTCACGACATTGATGGACTACAATTGGTCTTTAAAGAAAATTAGACCGCGAAAACGGTCCCACAAGCGCCTTCGATATTATTAAAGTCACTACGGTCCCACAGTAAAATTGGTGATGTCAAGAAATTCAGTTTCCATGGTCTGGTTTGAAGCCGCACCTTGAGTGTTCAAACAAACACTCAACAGGCTTTAGAAACTACACCACGACCCAGTCCAATGTCCATTCTAGAAACACGATGTTCCATGTTGATGGCAAAAACTTACATTTTTCGCTCTCAGATGTAAAGCCGATCAGGTCGTCTTAGACTTAATGAATGAGTCATGCTAGATACCCTTGTGGCTAATTATCTATTTGTATTAACGTGGTTTAAGTTGTGACAACCGATTTCAGGGCAGATAATATGTAAATATACTTCAGAATGTATCACACCTGAGCGAGTCTCTGCCCCCCAGGACTGAATTCAGTGCAGCTGAACTCGAGCCTCGTTCTGAAGATTGCAAGGCGCGAAGATGTTCACCAGTTTCATGGTCATTCTGAGGCTTTAACTTATCACTGTAAGCGTTTTTTGTTTTTTTTACCACTCTGAGTTTTGATTATCTAACTTCTTCAGTTATCAATGTTTCATTTCGAATCATGAACTGGTGACTGGTAAACCACAATTATGTATGACACATCGTACCTTCTCAGCATTTCATTAATCTACGTATGTTATCTTCTATATGATGTCAGTGAAGGCCAAGCCGTACAGAGGAATTACTCTTTTTCTTGGTTCAGATCAGAAATTAAATACGACAATGTCAGCAGAGACGTTATCATTTCTTGCAAATCTCTGACGTAGGCTTAAGTCATGAGCTTATTATTCTAGGCTCTGTTGTTCACGTTTAAGCCAGGTATTAGCTAAATTCTGAACTGAGGCTGTGTGATCACATCTGAACTAAGGTTGTGTGATGAGTTGCCACATCTGAACTAAGGTTGTGTGATGAGTTGCCACATCTGAACTAAGGTTGTGTGATGAGTTGCCACATCTGAACTAAGGTTGTGTGATGAGTTGTCACATCTGAACTAAGGTTGTGTGATGAGTTGCCACATCTGAACTAAGGTTGTGTGATGAGTTGCCACATCTGAACTTAGGTTGTGTGATGAGTTGCCACATCTGAACTAAGGTTGTGTGATGAGTTGTCACATCTGAACTAAGGTTGTGTGATGAGTTGCCACATCTGAACTAAGGTTGTGTGATGAGTTGCCACATCTGAACTAAGGTTGTGTGATGAGTTGTCACATCTGAACTAAGGTTGTGTGATGAGTTGTCACATCTGAACTAAGGTTGTGTGATGAGTTGTCACATCTGATCTATCATTTCATACTTCCCTCTCGTGTTTAAACTGGACAAAGATTTGTGACTGACAGCATTGGCGATGAGAGCTCTTTATCTCCGCAACTTAGAGAGCTCTACACAGTTCTGATATCAATAAACTGATTTATCTGTATTGTTGTATCAGTAATTATTGTTTATGGCTGAATTTAAGATGATCTAACTTGTACTTCTTCGGGAATATTGCGAGCCAGGAATATTACAAACCGGAAGTTTGGTCCATGTTGTCCTGTCAATCGTAGAGGTTACCTTGAACTTCCCCAGGTGACTAAACTTTTGGTGTGGCCTTTGCAAGAGATCTAACGGTTATCTTGAAATGTATCCTGTGTCAGTCAAACTGTGTAAATGATTAACTTATCCTCGCCGAAAATCATCATTAAGCTAATTGGATAATCATGTGACTCACGGAGACGTCGAGTAGAAAGATCAAGTGAACAGATTACATTATAACGCCATTTTATATACTTTACCAGATAAGTTAGATATTTGGGCAAATGACATTTCCCAAAATACAAAATATAATTGTTTTTTTAAATAAACGTTAACATAGACTGGGTATTCCTCGTATACATATGTATACTTTTCAAACGTTTGGTGCCTTCAAGTCTTCAAACTGATACGTATGTCTTCAGTAGTTTCCCGAGGCCTCCTTGGGCTAGTGGTTAGCGTGCAAGGGCATTCAAATGACCCGGGAGCCCCTTATCGCTGCGATCGTTGTGAGTTCAATTCCAGCTTATGCTGGCTTTCTCTCAGGCCTTCTGTGGAAAGGCCGAACAGCAACATACAGATCTTTGTGGGTTACCTTTGGGCCCAGCCTGGTTTTCTCCCACCATAAGTGATATAAGTCATATAAGTGAAATATTATTTGGTGTGGCGTTTGAACTCCAATCGAATGAATAAAAAAAATTAAAAAAAAAAGGTTTCCAAAGCAAATGATAAAAGAAGGTCATTTGAATTAATATTCTTCGTGTAGAACCATATATAGAAAGAATACGTTTTGAAGGCATATATTCTGTATCGATTCGGGAAGTGGGGTCGTTGTTGTCATTTTGTCAAATTCTGTTGTTAGCATTAATGCTTATCATAAAACATATTCGAGAAGACGTGATTTCGGGTTTGGCTTTCATTCTAAACGGGCCTAACCGCCTACAGCCTTGCAAAATCTCTGTATCAGATGCATTGCTGCTCATGAAAAACTTCACTGACTACATGTGTACAACTGAAAGATACTTGATATCCGTCTATCAGATCAAAAATAACCCGATTTTGCCTGTAAAAAATATTGCATGGGTGAATGATGCATGAACAGCGTGTAGGAAGCAAAACATGGCGACTGGCAATAAAAGATGACCTGACAAAAAGGACATTAAATTGACAAACCTGGCATAAGTATGTACATGTGCCTCTGGCCTAACGTATTAAATTTGAAAAGGTTTAACCAGTTTTTTGCCTTCGTGTATATTTTTGTATTTCTTTATTAACATGCCTAGCGCTTGGAGAAATGTGTACACTCCTAACAAATGTGTACACTCCTAACAAATGTGTACACTCCTAACAAATATGTACACTGTTGAGTTCATATAGGGCACATGAAGGTGGGGGAAGCGAGATCTAACTATCACACGATCAACTCAATTAGCGCCAAAGGGGTATGGAAAATATTTAAGTGTCTGACTCACTTGCTCCTTTTATTTAGTTTCAGTTTCACTGAATCTCCACTTTTTTGTGTTTGTATGTTAGATAGGATTGTAAATTGAGACGTAACGGATGACTTGTGCATTTTCTGTAAAGTATGAAGAAAAGCAGAAATCATTACACAAATTCGGGAAACCTGGGATCAAACCCGATTCGGGTCACACTTAAGAAATTAAAAAAATGATACTTGTTGCCGCCTCGCCAAACACTCAGCACTGAGAGGCTAGAGCAAGTAAACATGACTGGTTGGCCCGGTGTCATGTCTGGTGTCTTCGGGATGATACTTCAGTGGCGTTTTGGAGACATGGACTCACCCTTTCACAAGAAGACACAGTGTATGTATACACACCTAATGACGGTTTGCTGACTTTATGAATATTTGAAGGTGAAAATCCATCAATATTTATCCAGGAATATAACATAACGCAAATGATAACGCAAAGAGAGTGATCTCGTGAAGACGAAATGGATAGGTGCTTGCCATCGAGGACATCAACACAGTACATATACTTGGTCCTGTCACAGAAGGAGTGTGGGCGATAATTTGAGACTGTCAAATGCTCGGCAGCAGGACTTTGACGTCATTTTATTGAGGTAAAATGATCCTTCCCTAGCGCGTCATGATGACGTCACGTAAAAGACGATACGAAGTTACTATAGAAACTGATACATTGTAATGGTGTAGACGTTACGCTACAATCCATTCTTGACATAACAATGGCTTGAGGTCCTGCATCACACTAGCGCCACCTCATGGGATTAAAAAATATGCCCCCTCCTCATCGACCGGGGCGTATATTAATGGCAAATTTAACGGCCACTATCCGTGCTAAAGAATATCATGATTAAAGGTCACATGACTTCATTCTGCTAAAGTTTTGCTTGAAAGTACTTCTTTTTGTCCAAGAGACACTTGGGATAAAAAAACGCCCCCCCCCCCACCCCCCACCCCCACCCCCCAAAAAAACACGACTGTTGCCACACTTTCAGTCATAACTAATAAGCAATAACTTATTTGTGATTTAAACCATTTCTACTTCAAATATGAGCAAACTGTGTATGTAAAATTACACACACTTTTTGTTCTCCAAGAAATATTACTGTATAGCGACCATCACAACATAACGTTGTGCGTGTATTTCAAATATGGGTTTGTCCTTGAGCGTATCATACATGAGATGACAATTTATGTCCATGAACATGTTTTACTTTACTTGAATAGAACAGCTGGTATTGCATTCTTGCTATTATCGTTATGCGATGTTAAAGACATTTATTTAGATATTTTATGTACAAATGTTGGAAGAAGAATATAGGGAATTGTTTTCCTGATTTTCTGCATTGTCCGTGTTATCATGTTTCTCGGGAGACACTAAGAATCATACATCTATGTTAAAAATAGTCCACATATAAAATGTACATGCAAAACTATTTTACACGCATCTGGTTCACACTGTTTTTTTGACGCACTGATTTGACTACAAGTGAAACTTTAATGACAAGGTCTTATATAAATACAAGGCCGATGCCATTAGTATCAATAACACATTAGTTACCTTTGTTACAGATCAATGGAAAACAATAATACCATATCTTGAGTTGTAATGGATCTTTCGTCGGTTAAAAAGTGATTAACGAAAAAACGAGCGGCTTTTTTTCTCAAGTCTTGTTCTTTAATGGATCTTGTTCCATGTTCGTATCAACCTTTGTATTCGTGTTCCTGAACGTCGATCCAAAATCAATGATTATTAATCTTGTCAAGGTAACAGTGACAGTTGCGTTGGATATGAAGATAAAAGGATAACATTAACAGTGGATAATTGCAAAACCTTTTTTCATTTATCTTTTGATATATTTATGTATTTATATGCATGGAGTTTTACGTCTTACTCAAGACTGGTCGTTATACGACAACGACCAGCATTATGGTAGGAAGACACCTGGAAAGATTCCACGGGAATCCCGTGACCATTTGCAGGTTGCTGGCAGATCTTCCCATGAACGACCGCGTACAATTCAATCTTACTTTCGCGGTAAAGATTGGCTCTAGTCAGTTAACTATTACAGTACAGCAGAGCGATCAACGACGAAGAGCGAGTAACGTTAAAGATGACTTATCTACGAAAAAGTAGGTCCGTTATTGTAGTGTTATCTGAACTGTACCGTTTTGTAGTGTTCCATTATCTCCAGCTCATTGGTTGAGAACCACTTTATACCAAAAAACCCCCAATAAATACGGCAATTCAGACAATCATTTTTCCTTAGTCTTATGCATTCCGTACATCTTGTATTGTAGCATATGTTCACAATAGGATTTGATTTCGATGTTTTGTACCTAAATGGATATATTTATTTATTTGATTGGTGAATATTTCAAGACTCCAGAATATTTCACTTGTAAGACGGCAGTTTGGTGGAAGGAAACTACGCGGGCTCTCCTCCCGGGGGAGACCCTCGACAATCCGCAGGCTGCTGAAAGACGTTCCCATGTATGACAAGAGAGAAAGCAGGTCATTGCGCTGCGCTGTACCTAAATAGAGTGAGTGAGTGAGTGCTTGGGGTTTAACGTCGCACTCAACAATTTTGCAGTCATATGACGACGAAGGAATCCTTATGGTGTATGTAATGTGCCTCCTTATCGCAGGGCGGATTTCCACCGCTCTTTTATCTAGTGCTGCTTCACTGAGACGACTTACCGAGGGGATGTAAGCCGCCCCGCCCGAGCTATTATACTGATACGGGTCAACCAGTCGTTGCACTATCGCCTTCATGCTGAACGCCAAGCGAGGAAGTTACAACTTCCTCTTTTAAAGTCTTAGGTGTGACTCGACCCAGGATTGATCCTGGATCTACCGCTCCCGAAGCGGACGCTCTAGCCTAAATGGAAGTTATACCGCTTGTACTATGTCCATCAGGTTTAAACTGGAGGTGACTGGTGCACATTTGCGCATATTTAAGCCTTTGTTAAACTCTACAAAGGTCCCGAACCGTGAGACTCCAATGATTGACCTATTCTGGGAAGCTGTTTTGTGCCTTGTTGGGTGAATTTACGATACGACTAGCAAAACAATGAGTGTGAAATAAACAATTACTGACTCAAAAGATTCAACTAATGTAACGTTTCCACTGCAAAATCATTTAACTGACTGGTGTTGTACGCCATACTGCTCCTAAATTACGTTGGTCGCATTTCTTGGTGGAGGGACTTGGGGCAATGACACCACCTCGTCAGGTATTTGACACGTGCACTCGACGTACCAAAGGGTACCTAACCGGCTTCCATAATAATTTAGTCGGTTTCTGGCAGAAAACCATCAATCAAGGCGTGTTTTAATCGGAGATGATTTAAAGTGACAGCTTTCAAAATCTTTCTCAAGCACCAACAGAGCGACACATAATACAAGTGATTCACTATAGAGTTAAACATAATTTGACCCTGATTCATAATTTGCATAATAATTAATACTGATCAAAATCCTTCCAAATCATCTTGACACACTGCATATCATGATGTCGCATGACAGAACAAATTTTGGTTGTGTAACCCAGTCTAGACATTTGATCAACAATCAACGACTTGGAGTGACATTGAATTTAAAGTCCAGATGATATGAGGTTGTTGTTGTTGATATTTTGAGTGCGTTGATATTTTACTTGCGTTGTCATTTTGCGTATGTTGTCATTTTGCGTACGCCATTTGTGTGTTCTATCATTATGTGTGTGCTATTATTTTATTTATTTATTTGATTGGTGTTTTACGCAAGAATATTTCCCTTATACGACGGCGGCCAGCATTATAGTGGGTGGAAACCGGGCACAGCCGGGGGAAACCCACGACCATGCGCAGGTTGCTGTCAGACCTTCCCACTTAAGGCCGGAGAGGAAGCCAGCATGTGCTGGACTTGAACTCACAGCGACCGCATTGGTGAGAGGCTCCTGGGTCATTACGCTGCGCTAACGCGCCAACCGACTGAGCCACGGAGGCCTCTGCTTTCATTTTACGTGTGCTGTCATTAATATTGTTGATATCATGCACCATAGGAATACGACTGATTTACAAGTGCGAGATTAAAATGAACGCCAGAAATGTCGTGGGATTATTTCATATTTAACACAAAAAGGTCAGAGAATATACAATACAGTAATTTTATCAAAACCTCAAATCTGACAATCGCATTATAAGACTTTCCATATTAGGGATGGTCCTTACATAACCTTAGCAGGTCGTCTCCAAAATTGATTAGAATAACGACAGGAAGGTACATGTCGGCTATTGGGCATCTGAGAGGATGGCGCAGATAACAACAGAACTGGGGAGCGTAAAAGCACAATGTCGTACCTTTATTCCTTCTGACGCCGAGCATCCCGGGAGGGAAGATGGCAGATGTCTAATTAGTTTATTCTTATGGACAATAAATATACGAGCAGGCAGGCAATCCATTTGATAAACAGTCGGAGTCGGACTTAACATGCTCAGCATACTTACATGCTGTTAACTGAGGACTTAAACAGTATCGTTTAACTGCTCTAAACAATATCGCACTGCCAGTTCATAATATTTTTAGCTACAGCGAGGTTTGTTTACAGCTTCAGGTACTTGGAAAGAGAGACATTTCTACACATTCACGACAGCACATAGCTTAAACCATCTTATGTTTACATTCATTCAAATTAGCATTTGAAGAATTGAACTCGCCTAGAAAGTGTCTGAATAATGACGTATAATGACGTTTATCTGACGTAATATCATTCACAAACTGGTCCAATATGGTTATCCGTGACGTAGGGGCGAGCGCAGAAGAATAGCCCAGAAGCCTCCCACCAATCGCTGCGAATTCAAGTCCAAATCATACTGGTTTCCTCTCCGGCCATATGTGGGGAAGCTTTGCGTTCAACAGGTCTCAGACAGGCTAAATGAGATTTAAAGCAAGTGAAAAGGCACCGGGCTAAGGACGTTGATTTATTCCAGTTTCCCCACACATAAACTGAACAGCAATAGATATGCATATTCAGGAGGAGGGACTTTTTGAACTTTTTACCAATCATATTGTGTATAACGCAATATAAATGTTGAATTGAAATATTCCCTAGAGAAACAGTATCAGTAGTGCTCGCACAACTATACACTAATTTCAATTTGAAAATGTGGCCGGAACTTGATATTCTAATGCACAGTTAATGTTCCTCTGACCTTGACCTTTATCTTCAGAGGTCATGCGCGTATGACACTATCTGTCTGGAAGGATGTTATGTTCAAAACTTTGCACAAAGATTGAGAAGGAGCTGTTTCGTAATTTTCGATAAGCAGTAGGTCAGATACACATTTATTTATTTATTTATTTATTTATTTATTTGATTAGCTGTATGACGGCGGTCTGGTTTATGGGTGGAGGAAACCAACCGATCCGGAGAAACCACCCTGCACTCCAGATGGTGACAAAACTGCTGACTTAAAGCTGCAGCCTAATTACATAATATACCCTTGTGGCTGGAGGTTAAAAGAAACTGCACGATGACGACGATACGGAGTCAGCGGGTCGATCGGGTTACACGCGCCGCTAAGTTTTGACATCAGTTCTAAATGTGGCACGCCCCGGACCATAGTCAAAGTGAACTCGTTTGCCTTTTCTGTTTATTCTTAGACTACCTACGTCATTGCGGCAGGTAAAAGATGACCTGTCCACCTAATCTTTAAGTTGTTACGTAACTTTTCATAAGACACTGCGTAACTTTCTGCAAACGACTACTGGTAACTCACCTGTTCACAATATTTTTGGGCTAAATTAGAAATTTTTAATTGGATAATATTTTAGTGAGAAGTGACTAGAAATTATCGAAATGTTATAATTTGGAATTCGTGCTTACTTTGAAAACGAAGACTAAACCAAGCTCATTTAGGAAAAATGCGTGTATCATGAAACCTGATCTAGATATCTTCAGTCAGGGCGTGGCTGCCCTCTTGTGTTTGTGGCTTACTGAAAGGCTATCTGCTTCGATAATCAAGTCGTGCGGATCGAACCCGTACCCCTAGGCATGAATATTGAAATAATGTAGTTCACACTAAGTCTGTACGGCACCCTAGGCCAGAAGGGCGTAGCTTTAAGAGTTTCGAGTGCATAAAGTGCAGTGCAAACCAACGCTGCGGAAGACAAAAATATAGTGCTACAACTGACAATACTTTCTTGAACTGATGGAAATGGATTTTACCCCTAAGAAGAGCGGATAACCGGTACATCTGTAGCTGTAAGTATGCATTTTACCCCTAACAAGAGCAGATAACCGGTACATCTGTAGCTGTAAGTATGGATTTTACCACTAAGAAGAGCAGATAACCGGTACATCTGTAGCTGTAAATATGGATTTTACCCCTAACAAGAGCAGATAACCGGTACATCTGTAGCTGTAAGTATGGATTTTACTCCTAAGAAGAGCAGATAACCGGTACAACTGTAGCTGTAAGTATGGATTTTACCCCTAACAAGAGCAGATAACCGGTACATCTGTAGCTGTAAGTATGGATTTTACTCCTAAGAAGAGCAGATAACCGGTACATCTGTAGCTGTAAGTATGGATTTTACTCCTAAGAAGAGCAGATAACCGGTACAACTGTAGCTGTAAGTATGGATTTTACCCCTAAGAAGAGCAGATAACCGGTACATCTGTAGCTGTAAGTATGGATTTTACCCCTAGGAAGACCAGATAACCGGTACATCTGTAGCTGTAAATATGGATTTTACTCCTAACAAGAGCAGATAACCGGTACATCTGTAGCTGTAAATATGGATTTTACTCCTAACAAGAGCAGATAACCGGTACATCTGTAGCTGTAAGTATGGATTTTACTCCTAAGAAGAGCAGATAACCGGTACATCTGTAGCTGTAAGTATGCATTTTACCCCTAAGAAGAGCAGATAACCGGTAATCTCTAGCTGTAAGTATGGATTTTACTCCTAAGAAGAGCAGATAACCGGTACATCTGTAGCTGTAAGTATGGATTTTACCCCTAAGAAGAGCAGATAACCGGTAATCTGTAGCTGTAAATATGGATTTTACTCCTAAGAAGAGCAGATAACCGGTACATCTGTAGCTGTAAGTATGGATTTTACCCCTAAGAAGAGCAGATAACCGGTACATCTGTAGCTGTAAGTATGGATTTTACCCATAAGAAGAGCAGATAACCGGTACATCTGTAGCTGTAAGTATGGATTTTACCCCTAACAAGAGTAGATAACCGGTACATCTGTAGCTGTAAGTATGACTAAATAATCACGGGACACGCCGGATGATTACTCAGTACGAGCATTCAGTTTTCATCTCGGACTGCGCCTTTTCGAGGTTGTTCTGCCACTTTTTTTATTCGACTCCCCGTTTACAATTGGCGGGCAGGCCACATTTCGCTGTATGAATCGTCCCACATGATTTCTATGCAATAAGAAATATGAATAAGGAATATGAAAAATGTGAGAAAGTATTCACTCAGCGGGTAAGAACCCTTGGTGTTACACGTCAGCAATTTTGTCATTTCCTTTTTATACCTCCAGCATTCCGGTTTTATGTATCTGACAGGTATGATAATATAAGTGAAACTTTCTGAGATCATCGTTAAGCACAATGTAACGAATCACACAATCAGCATAAATATTTATTTCATATTCCTACAGAAAGTATATATTATTTTGAAGGATCAAAAACAGCCTTTTGTTGTTGCTAACTACAAGAGGCAGTCTTAATAGCAATTGATATAAATATGCCTGAACGGAAAGTTTAACTTCTGAAATCGTGCTACGCCATGGTTTATAAACATTTTCTTCTATGGTGCGCAATATTTCCAGCTTTTGCATTCTAATGTGACACTAAGTCAAGGACTTGAATAGTCATGTGTGTAGTATATGTTGCGGGAATCTGAATATCTGGAATCTTAACGTTCCGAATCTACATGGAAAAATCAGATCTGTGTGTATATGCAAAATCTGGGTATATTTGTCGGATCCGTGTTTATAAATAGGATCTGTTCATATAAATCGAATCTGTGTAAATATATACGATCTGTGTATATTGGGCATTAGTATGTTGGATCTGGATACGTCGAATCTGTATATTTCGTTCCTGCTTGAATATGTCGGATATGGATGTGTAATATTTGTACCGGGATAAGTCGGATATGGGTATGTGGGATCTAGATATGTCAAATCTTGATGTATTGGTTCTGGGGGTGCAATAGCTAAATATGTCCGATCCGTGTATGTCCAATCTGTGTATGGATCCTGGATATATGCAGGTTATATCCGGATATACTGATAGGCATGTCGTATCCAGATATGTCGTATTCAGATATGTCGTATCCAGATATTTCGTATCCAGATATGTCGTATCCAGATATTTCGTATCCTGATACCTCACCTCTTGTGGATCTGTCGGATCCGGATATGTCACACCTTAGGAATATGTCGTTTTGGGATATGTCACACTTTATGGATATGTCCGACAGTAATATGTTACATCTTAGGGGTATGTCGGATTGGGATATGTCACACCTTGGGGATATGTCGGATTAGGATATGTCACACCTGGGGATATGTGGGATCGGGATATGCCACACCGTGGGGATATATCGGATCGGGATATGCTGGAAGTAACCTTCTCCAAATGCAATGACACATTTAGTAAATTGCCTTAAAAAGACATCCAGATGGAAATGTTATAAGCAATATGCGACTTTAGCAGAATGCTACAAATTAAGTGCAATAGAGCATGTCTGATTTCAACTATAATGTCCTTGCAAAAAAAATCATACGCCTGCCGATAGGACAAGTCAGTTGGTTTTGTTCTGTGTATTTTTTTAGTATCAAAGGGGCAGATAATATGTTTTGCAGCTTAACAGCTGTGAATGGTGTGATTTTACACAGCTTGGAATGTTGTGCGATTCTTTACAGCTTATTCCTGTGTGTAGAAGTTCAACTTTGGTAAATTTATAAAAAAAAAAACAACAACTTCTCAGTAGTAGCCACATCTCACAAAAAGTAAATGTCCTCTTGCTCTCAGGTTCCTTTTTAGGTAAATGTCCTCTTGCTCTCTGATTCCTTCTTAGGTAAATGTACTCTTGCTCTCTGATTCTTTCTTAGGTAAATGTCTTCTTACTCTCAGGTTCCTTCTTAGGTAAATTTCCTCTTGCTCTCTGATTCTTTCTTAGGTAAATGTCCTCTTGCTCTCAGGTTCCTTCTTAAGTAAATACTCGTGTTGAAAGATGGGATGTCGCAAATTTGATCGACCGACCAACAGACAGGCAGACAAACAGACAGACAGACAGACTAACAGACTAACAGACAGACAGAACGAATAACAGATCTGCTTGCCGCCTTTAAAAATAGTGAAAACTCCATAACGTTCATGTACACCTTTCCATTTTTATTTCAGAACGTCTTCAGTTATGTATGTCTATGCCATCATGTTGCTTTTACTTTTATAATTATAAAAAAATCCATCTGTCGATTGGCACTGCATTCTGTTTGGGCCATGTACATGTATAAAGCGGGTCATCTTCTGCAGTACAGCTGTAATGAATATGATGGATGCGTTGGAGTTAAGGGGAGGAGAGAACTGTGAACTACGACATCAGGTAAACAGCACTTGTCGAAAACATTACCGCTAACATCATCGGGTTTATATGAGTTATGTGAGAAACTGGTTCTAATACAAACCCCAGCACCTTTCCCCACCCCTACAAAATTTGTCCCAAGGGGCAATAAGAATGTAGCAGCACAATGTTGATAATATGCTTGCTCAGTTTCTTCCCACAATCCCGTTGCTTTGTCTGTTAATGATAGCATATCATATCCAGCCAGTTCGTCCCAAGTCGATCACTTCTACTATGATCAGCCAATGAAAAACGGCAATGATGGGAGGCCTGATATGTTTACATGTGTAAGTTATGTCAGACGACCAGGGCTTTTGTCAAACGTTAGTCAGAGATCGAACAGAACTCATCGATAAGGCACCGGCGACCGATGAACAGGCAGAGAATTTTAACTGATGGGATGTTCAGACTTTTTAAACATATTTTTAAGAATCTGAAGCGTTTGTCTGATAGATCTGATACAGGGGCGAAAAGCAGTCAACTGTAACCAGGTGGGACACGCTTCACTTAATTAACTGTAATTTTGAAGACATACTTGCACTTCCCTGGGGCATGGCTTTTTAGCTGAAATTCAGTTCCCAATCTCACAGCAGCCTAGCGACCCACAGGCCCTCCTTGATATGCTTTAGCCCCAATAACGAGATAGTATGGAAATGAGTTTTTTGTCGCGGTGACGAGAGATTGTGTTTCGTATATTACCAGAGGTTCTGTACGAACCACTCGGCTCCTGACTTGTCTCTTGTCGCACCGTGTTTGCTTGTCAAGGGGAGCGAGCGCAGTGGATTTACTTTCGCTCTGCCTTGCACACGGCTGGATTCGCTGAGAGTCTATGTGTTTAGATATGAAGTAAGTAAGTTTCCTTCACTTTTGTCATTAATGGCCATTGTTAATGTCGGATAATTTAGCTGATTTTTACCAGGTTTTGTTGTGCTGAATGTTCTATAAGTGTGTGTTGAGACAGATGCTCATGGCAGGCTGGTGTACACGCATTGTTAGTTGTGTCTATTTCTACTCACCAGAGCATATATTTGTTTATGACCGCCTAGAAACAAACGACCAGAACGACAAACAGCTGTTGTCATTAAAGCTCTAGGGCTGAATTTAAAGATGTCGTCTTGAGCATTAAACCAAACATATCTAGACATATCTCTATAACTACAAAAGTTTCTTTTGGTTGTGAGATTTAACTTTATCTGCTTCTTTATATACTGCTGATGATAATTGTGATGACATTTCTTTAAATACTATCCGTGCCGAAAAACTGAACATATCTGTGCGTTGTTGTTGTGTGTGTTAGTGTTACCTGTTGCATACCTGCCATTCAGGTAAATGACAACGGGTCGGTGATATGCACATAATCACCTGTATACCACATTACCAAGTTAATACGGACCGACTGACCTACTGAATATACATGCATAATTAGGACAGGTAGTCTGAATATAGAATGAATATGATCAAAATAAGTCGTCCGCCATCTGGCTTCCTTCTGATAATCATTTGTTTCTGCTGATTTTGATTTTATCCATGTGTGCGCATACAATTGCATGAGTCATGAACTTGCACCAGTGGCATTCCACATTTTCCTTCAGCTAACTGACCGTGCCATAGGCCATGTCCTTTTGTGAAACTGGCATGTGTTGAATTTGCATATTCAAAGACTACACGCATGGTAGTTATCTCTAATTTTAAACCTAAGTATTAGGGCAATAGAAATGTTTTCTTTCCAGTACTTACATTTATATTTGAAAGAACAAAAAAGACAAAAAGAAACAATAATAAATACTATCAAGCCTTCTGTTATTGTGTAATGGCGTTCATCTAATGTTATAATTTACTTTTAAAAATTGTGAAAACATTTTTTTTCCACTGATCCACAAAATGACCGCCTTATAAATTGCCATGACTTTGAACACTTATATTTTTGTTTTTATTTCTAGCTTCAATAAAGTGTTGGCCTATCCGCTATTCGTGATGTTTTAACCATGGTTTTTCATCTCCACTGTTAATTATGCTGTGGTGGGACGACAGTATGCAATGCATCGATAGATGAAATGACCCTTTTACATACAATATTCATATATGTTTGACTACTTATACTGAATTGTAATCACGCTATACTATTATTTACAGTTCAAAACGAAGGTGCCATCGTGTATCGCCTTTGTATTGCAGCAAAGTTAAATTACTGGCCCTCTTTTGTTTGCCCCCGAGAGCTAGTTAAGAAATGTGCGTGGTGGATCCGTATATCATGTAAGCTATATAGGTTCTCGGGTAAAAGTCTCATCACCTAGCGCGCAGTAATAACGCTCCTCACACGCACATTCACATGCAAATCACTCCAATAATTGCTGTGTACAAAAGCTCTAGAAATAACTTTGTAGTTCTCGTTTTGGTGGTGTTTTTATTTGTTTTACCCGCTGATAACGGTGTGGTTATTTGCCTCCATGTTTTGTTCCCGAGAACACAAATTTGTGGGGTTTTAGAAACACAATTAGAATCATATTGTTGTCATGTATGCTGGAATGCAGAGGAACGTTATATAAACATTATGTTGAAATTAGACAGCATTGCTAGAGCTTTTCTCTCCTGTCAGACAACTATCTTGTACTTATATAATGTGGCGATTTTTTATAGTGTAGAGAAATAATGAAGGGAGTGCGGGTGACGTAGTTATCAGGTCAAAGGCTAGGGTAGTTTATTTCTCAGGTGACATGAAAGGTATAATTGCACTGTATACGTCATTTACAGGCGCTTATATAGGGGATCTTCATTCCATATGTAGAAAATATGTAAGCTTCATTTGCATACTGAACTCGTTTTCCGCTCGTGACGTTATGTTTTGCTTTTTTCACTAAAACACATGTGGTTGTGTTGTTATGGTAATACCTGACAGTGTGTTCATAACTGTTTGAACAGGAATTTCCCTCATTTCTCTTGGTACAACCTAAGGGGGAAGACTAAGATATGCAATAGCCTGCTTGCATGTGCGCACGCTAGGTCATATTGAATAATCAATATACATGTATTGTCATAACAGATACCCCGAACTAAGAGGGCCTTAAAAAAGGATAAACCAAGTAAAATTTTAAAATCTATATACCCTAATGATGCGTCAGTAGAAAGACCCTTAAATGACACAGGGCAAGAGTGTGCACAAAAAAACGAGTTACTTAATAGTCCAATATCCTCAATAGTCATATTGACAACAGTAATAATTTAAGGAAATGAGAAAGTATTCTTCGCGCATGCGAAATGGGGAAGCGCCATTCTGTTTGATTTTACAGATACATGTAAAAAGAAGGAAGTAATTGAGGATTGTGTAACGCTTCGAAGGAAGCAGGGATAAAAATGTACACAGACACAGAAAGTGCAGAGGCCTAGGTCAAACAGGAAGATATATATACGGTTCTAAAATGGGCCTAAAGACATAAAACCATCCATCTCTGGTGAAACTGGAAACGTGAAGTTTGTGCGGTCCTACGCAGACAAAAAGTAGTCCCACACGGTAAGCAGATGACAGGAGGATGAATAAGGAAACAGAAAAAGTCCCAGAAGTCGTCGAATTGAACGTCTTCTCTATCACGCTCCGGTATAAATATAGCTACAACAGAGTGAAAGTGCGCCTGGTTTTCTCCGCACCAAAAATACACGAAGTAGATCTACATTACTGGCGAAAAAAATCGTTATGCCTTTGTTTAGATGCCCTTTCGTGTGTCATCGGAGGCGTTTTGCTGTCTATAACTGTTAAGGTGATCACTGACTTGTCCAAACGTTCATCTGTGGGTAGACGCAACTAGTTATTTATTGGATGAGGCCAGTGGCTCTTTGGAGCTGAGGTAGACGATTAGAAGTTGAAAATGGAGGACCCAGTCCTTGATCTAAAGAGGTCATCTCATTTGGATTAGCGCGATCAGCAGTCGTGTGTGTATGCATTCTACCGGATGCTGTGTACATGTTAGACACGATTCACCAGTATCCTACCCTGTAACTACTACAACAACGTCACTTAGCTGAACATACCTGGAAAGTCGTATTTTGTGGATTAAACTGGATGTTACCATGCTGAGAAGGAAGATTCAACCGAGGTAATTTACTCTACTCAATTAAGTCATCGGCCATATAGCTTCTGATTTTTGTAACGGACATAAAAAATTAGGCCGTCCCCAGTATATTGCTTAAAAGCAGTTTGTTTGGCCTTCCATAGAAAGCTTTTCAACTTTCCGTAGTCATATTGTTCGTCATATTTCATCAGTAACGTTTGTGGGCGTATCTAATCCATAATAGCTGTGGATTTCAACGAGACAATGTATAAATCAAGGGGGATAACTGTACTGTCAGGCAGGCGTAATTTTGTGAAACAAATCAGGTTTTTGAACAAACAGGACAAACAACTTTGACGATGTGGGGTCAGAAGTTATAAAAGTGAGTCACGATGGAGGAGTCTTATTTATTTCCATGTGTCTATTAGCTGTTTATTACGTAGGGCTGTTCGTTAAACGACGGCAGGTGTTTTTTCATCTGAATATGCGATAATGAACATCAATCTTACCATGTGAATGGCTTATATGCTCAATGCAGGGATATCACAGGCACCATACAGCATCTAAGCAGAACTCTGAAGGATATTTTGTCTCACATGGCTATTGCATTGTCCACTTCTGTTAGTTATGTAAACCAAGACCAACCTTTCCCATTTGTTACATTTCTTTCTCTACTACAAAAGCAACTGCATTTATTTATTTATTTGGTGATTGGTGGTTTACGCCGTACTAAAGAATATTTCACTTAGACCTATACGACGAAGGCCAGCATTATGGTGGGATGAAACCGGACATAGCCCGGGGGAACTCATGATGATCCGCAGGTTACATGAACTACATTTCAAATACCTAAGGTGTCAGTTATGTGACAATTAAGTTCTGAATTTGAACATTTTCCCTGAATAACCATTTTTAGTGTAGTCGTTTCTCCATGGTTAGCAGTGTCAAAAGGTATTACTTGAACTTCACGATGTATTTAATTAATTTTGACACATTTCAAAACTTTACATAAACTGGTATTTAACTAAATTGCCAGATTTAGAAAGTTCTAAGATCTAAGTTCCGTCTAATTTTAGTTTATTCGTAGGGTCTACAAATTCTGACAGGTGTAATGAAACAGAAACCTAGTCTTGTTCAGTACGTGACCTACTAGCATCAATCGTTTACATACAAAACTCGTTTTACCTCTACGCGTTAAGCACTGGCCTGTTCAGAATACTTCATCAACAACAACCCATCACCGTTGTGACTTAGGCTTAACACTGTATTCAACAAAGCACTATCTATGATGCAAGGGTGTTGTTTTCTCTAACCCGTGGTTTCTACATTTACAAGCTCCCTTTCATCGACGCATAATTTATTTCCCAGCTGCACTTATCTTAGACAGATAACTTTCAGCAAATTAGTGCATGGAATGTGCAAGTAGGACGAATGGGCTTTTGTCGTTAGGCATGCTGAACTCCGTGAACTTGTTACTTGTCCAGCACTTAATGCTTTGTTAATGCTGTTAATGCCTGTAGAAGGAATGTGTGGATCCCGTCAAGGAAATGTGTACTGCGTGTTGGGGTCTGTATCAATGGGGTTATGGAGAGTATATATACATATGTATATATACTCGCTGCATTCAACTGATATATTAACACACGATTTCCTTACAACCACGCATGGTGAGAAGCTGCGTTCAATGTCTGTAAATATACGGGTTTTACATGGATTTTTTCTGCTCGCGGCTAGCACGCCATCGGCCAACAGAGCGTTGAAGTCCTGCTAAATGTCTAAGACACGCTACAAACCTCGGTCTCATACTCATGCAATTATCACTCATAACAATCAACATATAGAAAGTAAAATTAAACTTAAAATTAAATGATTTAACGACTGCCGTGAGCTTTAGAAAGTATTATGGGGAATTATGTATAATCCTAGCTGACAGCTGTATTATTCTAATTCGGATATGATAATGATATGGTAAGTGGTGCATATATTTGGCACCTTCAAAAGAGAAGTAGTTTGAATATGTTTCTTTTGCTTAATTTATATGTTCAGGATGATTATTAATAACACACCATTTCATAATTTGGCATAATAGCATAAATATTAATCGAAACCCTTGATGAGCAACAATCTGCAATATGTCATGCAGTGTTTAGTAACTATTGTGTTTCTTTATGTACCATAATACGTAAGTGTCTAAAGTGAGACTATCTTATATGTTAGGGACGATGCATTTGAGAACCTTTTTTCTGTGAGTGAGTCAAACTGTATTGTTACTGAAACCTCGCGTTCTCGGAAAAATACTTTATGTTGCTCCTCTGGCTGCGGTATTTTTCAGAAACTTAGGTTTGTAGGCATATATACGCCCATAGGCTTGTCACCAATGTTGGATGCGTTACTGTTTGCGCAAATGTCTCTGTTATTAATATTATTAAAACAGGTTCGATTATTAATAACTGTTATATCAGTGTTCACATCTATGTGTAACATATTACAAAGATTACATAGATGCATAAAATGATATGATTTTCCCTAGCAGTGATAATCATTTTGTCTTTTTTTTGTGTGCAATCTGCTGTTGTTTACTAATGGGTCTTGTGATATGTACAGTGATTACATACAAAATAATAATGGTGATCTTATATCCTGTAGGAGATGAAAGAGGATTTTATAATCGTTTGGAAATAATTTATGACGTTATATATAGAGGTTATTGTACATAACAGGTTCAAATTCGTCCGTGCGCCATGTTTTCCTATTGCAGTACTGGATGTGGTTACCTGTAGGTTCTAATAATATTATCGTCATTGTGAAGCTGTAACTGGACTTTGTTACCGGTAGGTTGTGATAATGCTAACGTCATTACGAAACTGTGGTTGGACATGTTTACCGGTAGGTTGTGATAATGCTAACGTCATTACGAAACTGTAGTTGGACATGTTTACCGGTAGGTTGTGATAATACTAACGCCATTGTGAGACTATTTTTTGGACCTCGGTACCGGTAGGTTCTGACATTACTATTGCCATTGTGAAGCTATCGTAGTAATAATAACACTATCGTCCTTCACTGAGCCTATACTTTTCTGAGAAAGGTCACTGACGTTATATGGTTGAATTTAACTTGCTGGTTGATATATCTTGTTTACATTTTTTACTGAGTTCATAATTATATACCCCCACTGTCAGTTCTCGCGTACTAAAACTATAACGGACCCATGGAGTCAGATTATAAAAAGTATGTACCTGCATCTCATACTAGTATGTCAACTATCACCCTGAACGATCGATAGTGACTTGGCTGGAGAGTTCAAGAAGTAACAGTTGGATATACTAAGTGAGTCAAGCAGGGTCATACACAAACATAGTAAACTTTTTCTTCAAAGATAAAAAATATACATAATCACCCGACTTACTTGATTGCTTTTTACCAATTATCAGATACCACAGCCAAATGTTAAATATCCATCTTCATGCAGTGAAAATCTGTATATATATCCCCTGACCTCTATGGCACATGTCTATGTTTAGCTTTTCTACTTTTCACTTTGCACAAGTTAGCTTTAGTTTTAAGAATGTCTTTACCCAGAAATGAGGTAAAACCTAGCCAACTAATATCATCGTTATAACTATTGGTAGTGTTTCGAGCGGTGTGAATGCGAAGGTTTACCTATATTCATGAATGCAGCTCTGAAACAAATATCACGCTAATATAACTCTGTTAGCTATCATTCATGTCTGGCCTCTGCCTCTGTTCCGTATGTGCGTAGTTAAGAAGGCCTTACCTCTACTGTCGACACATGACATAGTGTGTCTATTTTTGGTAGAACTAACCTGTTCTTCAGGGTTATATTAGCGTGATATTTGTTTCCATGAGTTAACATTAACAGGGAATCTGACGAGAACGAGAGTGATAACTGGCAAAACTCCAAAATCAGTCTAAATTTACTTGGTAGGAACAGGTAATCGTCATTAGCGATCCAACCCCTGTCTTCAGTTTTGTCAGAATTTTTTTACAGTCAAACGATTTTTTTACGCTAAAATTCTTACGGTTTTTAGAAATAATGTTCCCTATTTTACATATCATGTCAATGCCACATGAACCCCAGACAAATCAAAAATGGCCAAAAAATAGAAAATGCTTAAGGACACATGTAACTTATCATGTAGTTTAAAAAATGGACTGAATGTAGCTAACTGGAAATAATTGGTATGGATCATATCTTTGTTTTCTGTTCGGTAGTGCACCGAGCCAACAAGCAAAAGTGGCCCAATATGTCATTTATTTGGGTAAAAATCAAAATTGCTGACGTGTTATCGGAAATCATATGGTAATCATATACTCAAAACCGTCGACTCAATTAACGCGTTGTTTAATCTGCATTTCGCGTTGTTTAATCTGCGATCAGTTGGTTAGATTATTCTATTACTTTTTCGTTCTTGATTTTTTCTGATTCTAATTAAACATTTGCTAGCAAAATGAGGAAACAGTAGAAAAAAAATTAACTGGGAAGCGGGCGTACGTTATTGTGTAATTATGTCCGAAATTCAAATATTCCAACTATGCTGTTGACTGGTCAAAACTTACTTAGGACAAACGGTTTCTAGTCAGGAGACTACGGGGATCATATTGTGTTCTAGGCAAACGTCAGATTTTACCGTTTAGATTGTTTCGACTGGTGAAATAAGCTGCAGTGTCAATGGTAAGGCATACACATACGCCGACTGTGGGTATAGAACATGTTTTTGTTTTCCCAAGGTTTGTTTCACAGCCATCTATTATTGTGTCAGTGGCTTTGTACAGTGTAATGAAACATACTGATTTTGACAGGATGCATGGGACCTTTCAAATCTCTATAAAAAAAAACCATTACACATCCCCGAAACACATCAATTTTATCACACAAAGACATCGTTAATTCTATCCATCCTTTTTACAAGTTTTTATAAGCGCAGTCAAATCAGACGAAATCTTAAATTCACGCGCGAGATTAACTTAATTATATACCGCACTTTTTAAACAAACCACAAAAAATCCGATTACAATTAAGGTGGTTGTTTTTAACTCCGCTCGCTTTGAAAAGCAACAACTAACCTTGGGGTTGCTTTATAAAACCTCTCGTTAAGAGCAAAGACTTTTTCATCTTTGCCAAATATTTACTAAGATTTGGAGAAATGTAAATAGAACATTTGTACGCTGACATATAAAATATTCCAAACTTTGAATATAAACTGTGTAAACAGTATTTTAAGTATCTTATTCACAGATACTGGCATACCAGTCGTAAAAATGGTCGGATACTGGTATCTGTGAGTTGATATCTTGTTTAATAACACTATTTTGTTGGCTTTAATACATTCTTTTTATAATAGCATTTGGTGGTTTAAAGTGACAGTAGCCTGTACAAAAAAACATAAAAGTCGTTATCTTCCCACGATTGGTTTTCTTGTGTCCGAGCGGCTCGCAGGTTTTTTAAAATTGTGTTTGTCATTGTTCACAAATGAACATCAGAGACCTGCTTTTTTATCCTTCATCGATTTTTAACCTGTGTCTGACTAAAACATTTTCCATTTGTAGTGAACAAAACTTAGTCTTGAATGTAATGCGGAAAGCGAACTTTTTCAGAACATACAGTGGTCATTTGTGATCGGTCTGTGAGGTATCACGAAATCTCGTTCTTCTTGAGAGTACAGATCCGATATCATCACATGTGGGATGTAACGGATAATTTACATACACACCAAAGTCATTTTCTTGACGTAGTATCTTACACACAAAAGTTAGGACTTGACATGGATTCCATATACACTTTGTATATAAGAGTTCCAGCTCTGTTTTATCTGGTGAATTTTTTTAGCTGAACGGTGTAAGTTGTGAACAGAGAGCCAAGTAAAAGATCATATCATTGTTAAAGAATTGAAGAAAACGCAAGTATTCTACCTATTTACTGTTTTACTCTTGTCAACAGGAATTAATTTTGCGTAATATTCAATCAGAGAAAATATATCTGTGTCACGAAGGAAGAGAAATGTTTAAAGATATATACATATAAAAAATGTGAAAAGGATTTCACATACAATTACGATAGATGTAATTAATAAGTATTATCAGTGACAAATTTGAGCGTTGCCATGATATCATAACCTTGCATTTTTTATCGCATTGGTTATTAAACATAACAGCTGGCAGATGCACGGCGGTGATAGAATTCCATGGTGTGTCTACTCCACACTCTCCATGACAGGAATGTTTCCGTGCGATGCATGTACATTTGAAAAAACTTGCGATGTATGTACGTTTGAAAAAATCTCCCTCGGATGAGAGCGTGTTATCTCGCAAGACTGTCTCCGGTCCGACCTTGCTAGCTAATTTCCAGAAACTATTTAAACATTTGACCCTGGACTGATATTAACGTTATTATAATGCTATCTGTAGATACCCACAATTTTTTTATCATCTTCACAAACTGTACGAGACAATACACAGTCAGATGTGTTATTTACCGTCACGCTGTATGGTGTATTGTATGACCATAACTCCAAGAAAAATTTTCATTTAAAATAAACCATTTAAAACATAGCAAAATGAAACCCCCCGTCCTTTGAATGTTACATAAACTTTATTCTGTCGCACGACGTCACCCATCTCATCACGACGTACATGTCGGGGTCCTCACACTGCTGTGGTAAGACGCCACTTGGCGTCACTGAATTAATATAATTTTAAACCTGTGGTTTTGCGAAACAGTCCTCAGGGGAAACCTGAAGCCCTTGTGTATAAAAAACACGAAGCGAAACACAAAGCGAAACCACGTGTAATGGACCCACAGAGCCTGGGTGACGCCCTGATAGTGAACAGGCACCGCTGAGGTCAGTACCGACTGCTTATCTGACACTGACTGTTTAGTAGTTGCCTGGGGGTGACGTTCTGTCATGTGGAAGGCAATAGAGCAAACAAACCCCAGTCCTCGTCAGCCAATGGCAGGACAAAGTTTTCTATTACCTTTGCATTTATTGTTTGCCAAAGGCGCTGAAGAGGTCTAATGTCAAAGTCGGTTGTCTAATATGAATTATTTTTATAAAGTTTGGTGTTGGCGCTCTTGGTGATAGCCTGAGTGCTGTCAGTGAGCGGAAGATGCGTCTTGAGGCTCAGCCAGATGTAATTGATATATTGCTTCGTCGGTGGGTGGTAGACTAACGAAACATATTAAAATATTTTACGTGAGGAGAAGTGTAAAGATGCCTATCTGACATTAATTACATTATTTGTATGTTTTTTAAGTTAATTACAATTTTGAAAAGCTTTATGCTTTCCGCTTGCACGCTTTTGAATATATATATATATATATATATATATATATATATATATATATATATATATATATATATATATATATATATATATATGTATTTGTGGAAGCCAGATTATTAAGTAATTTACAATGAAACTTGAAGCTACTGGTTAAAGTGTGTGACATTTGTGCACACTTGTGCAATGCCTAAATCTAGGTTTCTATTGTATATGACATTAAAAAACACACTTTATATTTGCCGCTATGTAAGGCGTAGACCAGTTATTATCAGTCGTTCATTGACTTCACGATATAGTCTGTGAGGTTAATGTTGAAAATATTTAGTGAAGTTTGTCTTGCGTGATGAGAAAGTGTGCTAATAAGGAAGTTTGATAAGAAATACATGTCATATTACATATGGAAAGTGTCATTTTTTGTTTAAATCCGAAGTGATGAGGTGTGTTTCCAGATACAAGGTATAAAGAACTAGAGCTCATGCGAAGGACACGTTAAAAACGAAATGAGACGAGCGTCGTCGAATTTCATATAATGTATGCTAACGTATATTTCGTAGGTTGATAACGCCGCTGATTTCGTCAGGGTTACAGTGCCCTATAACAACGAACGCTGACAAGGGTCTCTGAAAACAATGCCCGAATTCGCGTACGAGAATTCTTTTGTTTTGGGAACACTGTATAGCCTCCCCAGGTATTATAACTGGTTTCGTAGATAAGATAACTGATTTCCCAAGAACAATGATATATTTTTATTTGCCTGCTTGCCTTCCACTTCTCCGAAAACGTCATCATTGGGATGAGAGAGGCAGAGAGACAGAAACAGGACAAAGCATTTTATAAAGGGCAATAGAACAAGACATGTATAAAACATTCTTGATTCATGTAAAAACTTCGAACCACCTTGCACTTGCTATATCAAGACAGATATTTGTCTTAAGGGTGACGCGTTGATAAAGTAGGTTTTTTTCTGGTTGGGTGAAGCCGATGTTTATCAGTAGGTCAGCAGCCCGGCCCTGCGCTGCTAGACACACATTCTTCTTTTACATTCGGGCTCTGTAGTTAATTACAAATGCACAGGTGTGCCTACTGGCAAGACCCCATCGAAATTAGACCTCAGTGCTGTCGGTGTCCCAAGGTGTCGTCGTCGTTGTTGTTGTAACACGCCTACCTAAGATCCGAAATTTAAGCTTTACCTGATTAATAAGGAAATGTCATTCGCACTTCTGCAGCTCTGGTCGACCGAGTAACATTTCCAGGTAGGAAATAGAATATCGAATAATCAGCGTTTGATAAAATTTCCGTAAAATGTACAAGTTTTGTCCCAATATTTCCTGCATTTTGTTTTGATAACATTTAATAATAGTATAAATATTGGACAACCCTATAAATATATAAATAAATATTTGTCAACCAACGAAATATTCGTTTGTTATACAATGATTTGTCAACCTTTTAGGTATTTGTAAACCTATACGTCTATGCGCATAAAAAAAAATTGCATGACCAAGAAACTCCGTGAATTGTGTATGTCGTCATAACCATTTTCGCTTTTTGCATTTTCGTGTAAAGTAACAAATGTATAATTCCTCAGTTAATCTCTTTTGCTCCTCTCAACGTAGCTAGGAAAGCTTAAAAAATTAATCGTCAGGTAACACATCTGGGACGTTTTGCCAATGACACCATTTCTTGTCAGTTTCACACTACCCTCGACATTTCCACATTAACTAATAACCAACAGATAACGAAACAGACTATACGTGGCGTCTGAATAACAGCCTATGACAAAGCCTATAGAATACTAGCCTACGATGTGACACAATCATTCAAGATTTTCTTTACATACCTACAGTGCATCAGCATTTACAAGACTAACCACAGTTACTTGTTCTTTCAAATGCCTTTTAAACATTAGCATAAAGTTTGGCAATATTGTTTGAAATAAAAAACTAAAATTTGTGTGGAAGACCTCTTCATGAGTTGTGACAGCAATGGTTAACCTCCTGTTGTTTTTGTTTCAGGTAAGAAACAAGTACACCGGTGTGGATAATGCAGATCTACGACACGATAGACGGCGATGGGGACCCAAAAGAAATCGGCCTCAAAGTTCCCGGAGGCGCCAAAGACTTGACCTACCTAGACGTCTTAGACGGGGAGAGAATTCTGCAGGAACTGAAAGTCCGCTATGACAGAAGCTCTTACTACGTACGTACCCACTGCGCTTTAGTTAAGTGATTGAAGACTCGTACTTCCCTCTTGTGTCAAGCGCTCAGACTGATTTTTACGGCAAATCTCGTGGATCCTGTGGGGCATTCAGGCTACTAACTAGATAGCTTAGGCATTCTAGGATAAAAGCTAGAATGAAAAACCCCATTGTTCAAATCTTGGATCCGAATCGTCATTGAGTAGGAAAACGTAACCCCTTGCAAGTTACAAACTAAAGTCACCGTCCATGTCACACGTGGTTAATCTGCAACCAAAATATAGTGGCAGTAAATACACTGACCTACGAGTAGTTAGATCCAAACATATGGTTTCCTGGTTGTTAAGCTGTCACAGGGCTTAGTGACGTCCGTTTGTGACATAACATTGTCAGTTATGACCACGTTATACAAAAGTATACCCGCTTCCTTGAGGCGTTATTTCAAGGCAATTCGCCAGCTTAGATAAAACAACAAACACATTCAAATGGCTAATTGCGACAAAAAGTAAAGCACATTTTTGTTGAATTTATCATGTCCGTGTAGCAACAGCTGACGTGGATTTTGACTGGAATTTAAGCTTTTATTTCAAGATATAAAGAATCTGATGAAGTTATTTTTAAAAGATAAGGTGTTGTTAATTGCCTACGTTGTTACTGAATTTAAAAAATCGGTCTTTTTATCATTCCCCGCATATCACAGCAGGGTATTCAGTAGTAAATTATATTAGTTTTTAAAAAGCACCGCGCAGTTATTGTGACTCACGACCACTTCATATTAACATTGTTGCCACATAAAAGTGTCTGTTATTTTTGTCCAAACTGCATAAAATTTGAATTTATTTAGCTTTGTTTTTCCGTGTAGAAATGTTACTTCTCACCATTCCCTTATATCCAATTGTTTTAATATATCTTTACACCAGCAAAGAAATTATCAAGTTAAATGAATATTAAAATCATCATTGAATCCATATTCCAAGATAACCTAAGTGATGCCAAGGATTTGTCCACTCGTTGAATTCGTTGAAGTGTGGTCTCTTGTTTATTAAGTTTATTTTCAAGTTTTCTATTTCTCATAAAGGAAAATTCGTCTGTCGAAAGATGTAAGTTTCCTCAGAAAAGATAAATGTCCCAATTAAGACTGTCTGTGACGGTTCTTCATCAATTGCGTGGAAATGACCAAACAGCAATTTCGGTATCTTGATGAAGGTTTAGCTGAAGCATACACAGATGGATAATATTAACCTTATATTTGATATTGATTTTCCTGATTTTGGCAACCTGCGGATGGGCATGGGCTTCCCTCAGGTGATGTCCGGTTTCTTCCCACCATAATGCTGGCCACCGTCGTAGAGGTTAAATGTTCTTGAGTACGGCGAAAACACCAGTAAAATAAGGAAATAAAATTTTGATTTTCGCCCTATTAAGAATTTAATTGGTTTTTGTGTTTTTTTTTTTCCAGACGTTTATTGGAGATATTCTCCTAGCGATCAACCCTGGCAATGGAGTTGGTTTGGATCTGGACGACACAGAGGTAAACTATATATTGACTTCAGTTTATTCTCCGATATATTTCTCGATTCATGATTTGAATTTACCAGAAGTTCACTCGTTACCAAGTGTTTTAGAGTGAGAGCGGTTTGTTGCAAGAATTTAAGTTATTAATGGTAACAATACGAAATTATACAAACGGGTGATCATGAAGTGTGTGCAGTTCAGTAACTCAATTACTGGTATACCCTAAACATGTATGACACCTATAGAAATGCCTCTAAGCGGTAGAATGTGTAAGGCGGAGATGACGTAATAGACCCTCATCGAGTTAGACGCATAACCTACTGGCTACATCAGGTACATAAAGATAAAAATAGATTTTAATCAAAAACGGTTTTAAAAAATGATTGTGCGGTTTTACGCTTCAGCGCTTTTTGCGGCATTGTACATAAATTTGACCATGTATATATAGCTCTCCAAAAAACTGGGGATCGCCCTAGCCCGAGAGAAAACGGAGGATGGTGAAGTTAAATTAGGCAGATCGTCTGTGACATGCCGGCAGGGAATGTCTTCCCCACACCCTGAAGTTGAATGACCCAAAATGTGTTTAAAATAAACTAATCCCACATCGGGTTAAAAAAAAAAAACAAAGAAAAAAACAAATTTTCGAACGAAAAAATCCAGACCTACAAATGGAGGTAATCTGTAATCTTGGTGACTGGTCGATGTGGCGTGGACGAATTCTCACGAATACAAGAAATCAAATCATTTTAATGTCCAACCCGAAGGCCCTGATATATACTTTGCAAAGACAGGCTAAATCACGCGTGAACGTCGAAATAGCGTGTGACATATCCTCGTGAACAAGATGTTTTTCCCGTCATACCTTGTTGTGTATCGCGCCCTGTTTGATCAAGTCTCCGCGGGCGTTTTTCAAACAAAACAGATATCTTCTACTAAAAACATAATTTGAGGTGAAAATACAACCTTTCTCATTTGGTTATGACAATATGGTGTATATTTCGTCATTCCCTCACAACCTTAGGCTAAAGGATAAAACTTAAACATCAATTTCATACTTCGTTTGACCAATTGTGTCACGGGCAGCAAATAAGCATAAGAATATACAACATGGAAAACTTGTTATCTCATTAGGACAGAAGAACGAAGTGATATAAAGGGACAAGCCTTCGGAGAAGACTAACTAAAAATATTGAAATCAAAATCATTTATCGAATTGTCAGGAAACTGAACCAAAATTAAACTTTGAAGCACTTTCATTAAATTGCAACGAAGTTCACATTACAAGTTGAAGGTAACAATCAATTCTATCAGCAAAATAAAGGCATTTATTGTTTAACATAAATATGTGGCTTGCATAACTTTGCTTTCGTTCGTACTGACATATGCTGCTTGCTTAGACATATTGTAAATATTCATGTAGACTGAAGCATAGTTTCAAAGTAGTAATTGTTCTATTTCAGAACCATACCAAATATTCGGACAAAGCTGCGACGCCATGCAGAGATCCACATGTATTCTGGACGGCGCAACATGCACTCAAGAATCTCCGCAAGACCGGGGCGAATCAGTGCATCCTGGTCAGCGGGGAATCTGGGGCCGGCAAGACGGAATGTACCAAAATGGTGATAAAGCACTTGGCTCATATCACCTCATCCGCTACGGACAATTTACATGACAATATTGTCGAGGTGAATCCACTGCTGGAAGCTTTCGGAAATGCCAGTACGGTCATGAACACCAATTCCAGTCGATTTGGCAAATATGTCGAGCTTTTCTTCTCGGAGAACCAGGGGAACCTTGTCGGAGGTGAGACTCTCGGGGTCGTTGCTAGTGGAATAACTAACGTATTGGCTTGCAATTTGTCATTTAGAGCATTTGATAAGTTCTCAGAACCAGAACCAAATAGCGCCAAAAACCAACCCAAATATAATACTTCACGAAAAAGAGCTTGTGAGTAGTTTTGACTATTTTCGCAACCATATAACGAATAATGAACAAAATGGACAGCAAAGTTAGAAAATCATACTTTGGGATTATCTTCCGAAGAGAATTTTCTGAGATGCTTCCAAACATTCAATCATTGATTCAGTTCCTGTCTTTGTTTGCAGCCAACATTTACGATTACCTTCTGGAAAAATCCCGTGTGGTACACCGAGGTCCTGGCGAAAAGAATTTCCACATATTTTACTACCTGTTTGCGGGGATGCCAGAAGAAGAGCTACTCTACTACTACCTTGAGGAACCCCAGAAATACAGGTAAGCTTAAGTCAGTGTTGTGTGTTTCACTTACAAGACGGGATTAGAAGAAGTTTTGATCACGTTGACCATCGTGGATATGCCTATGCACATCCACGCAGGCTACAACAATGTTAATCAGAAAAATCAAATGCACATTTGACCTGTATGACTCCAAAATCATTCAAAAAATGTCGAAAAAAAATACGGTATCGATAACAGCATGTATAAGACATCAAGCGTCAAATACGCTGTAGTATTTAACTTATTCAAGCAAGCAAATTATTTAGTCATTCCAATCAACAATACGAGCAATCAGCAATCTTTTTAGCCTAATGAGCAACGTTCTGCTTTTGGAGTGTAATTTCAAGTAACCTAACCCCAAGCTGAATGTGTTTGTCAGGATTTTTGTGGACACAGAGGGTAATCACTCGACTCACTGGACATCCGAGGACGTGGATATTTACAAGGAGAAGTTTCAGGAGCAGAAAGCTGTGATGAGGAATGTGGGCTTTGCAGATGAGGTTGGTAATACTTTGTGAAATTAAAACATAAAAATGGATAGGTTCTTATGGCACAACGGCACTTCGGATTCTAGCTTCAAGTATCTGAAATTCTTAACGATGACGTTAAAAAGCAAATAAATACATGCAGGTTCTAGAATTCTCTTCTTAAAAAAGAATGCCACGGACGGACAGCAAACTGTGCGGCTTTGGCTAAAATTGCTGTAGACAGGAATCTATCTCTGTTTCTTTCATTGCTCCATCACATATGATTGTCAAATTTAATATACGCTTGATGCCGTTCATTAACCATTCAGCGGAAACTCTGTAGCTTTTAGACAACATCATAGTTGTGATAGTAGAAAATTATGCAACAAGGATTCTTATCAGGGAATATCTCACCTAAAATCAAATGATAACAAGCATTCTCCCACAACTGCTAACTATGGTCTTTTGTTTTTGCATTTGTCAGGAAATCAGCATGATTTTCACGCTTTTGTCCTCTGTTATACACCTGACAAACCTGACATTTTTACCCGACGAAGAGACAGACGGTGTTCAGATAGATGATGAATTTACACTGAGAGTTGGTAAGTATCCAGTGTAAATCCCTGTACCTGTGCATTTATAGATTTTTCTTAAGCCTGAAATTTACCCTATCGCGTTGAGAAGCCTTTCAGACACCACACACTCATCTTAGAGGCCACCAGACAACGTTTATTCTCACTTCAGGTGCTGGTTTTGCCTTTCTTGACGGTCAGAGAGTCATTTATTTAAGCGTAATAATGGGTGTAAAGTAATGTATACAATAAAGAATATAAAATCGTCTACGGTCATATAGATCAGACTTCCTCGCATGAAGTTGAACCGCATCACACATTGCATCTTCAGGTCTACCTGCAAAATGCTGCATGGTGGTTAAAAAGTCTCGCGATAAAAATTTATCATGGCGTGAAAAAACGATAAAAAAATACATTGCATGGTTCATATTTGTCAAAACATGCCACTAAGAAAATTGTCTAACAAATGACCTTGCGGTTGATGGATGCTTTTACCTTATGGCACAAAGTCTACCCTTGTTTAATTAGGATCTTTTATCTGATTTAACTCGAAGGGAATATGCAAATTTTAATCAACGCCTTTCGTTAATGATTATATTTATCTTGGATAAGAGATAAGTTTAGGCGGTCATAACGTTGAGTCTTAAACACACTGAAGCCCCTGATATCAACAATAGACAATGGAACTTAATTTGTAGAAGACTAATGACTAACATACCAACTGGAGGAAGACGGATTTGGATGATCATCAGTGGTAATTAAATACCGCCCACGGCGGGAAGAACGGCGCATGCGTGTTCAGGTCACTGTCAAGGATGACCCAGAGAATGCCGATGCATGCCGGGAAGCTTTTATGGTCAGAGACTGGATTTGCATCAATCCATTTTCGTGTGTGGATGGCCTTGTGAAACTGTTTATATTTTTACTGATCATACAGGTGTGCGGGTCTCTTCTTTTCTGTAGTCACTTAGCAATCAAGTTCAGATCATTTGGACCTGTTGTTTGGTATTACATCAGTCATTACACACTTGATACCTACAGTGAGCGATTTCACAATGAATTTAGTCACGGAAGTGCATGGTTACGCTGTAATAATTCATACCTATATGTGTGTTCTGGTGTTAAAAAACAAAGAAAAGCGGCGTACGGAGATGACTTAAGTGGCATTACTGTAACGAGCTGCCAATCAGATACGTGCAATAACAAAAAAGTTTCGCACATAGTTTTATGGAGATGTCTCCACTTTCCCAAACGCCCAGATGCCCAAAAGTCATGTAATCTTTGTTGGAAGTTCAACACTAATTTGTTAAGTACTGTCGCTGGCAATACAAAGGGTGTTAGAATATGTCTTTGTCGAATGTCAGTAACATGCATCAGCAGCTTGAGTATTCACTCGTTGTGGATGCGTCCTAAACGGGGCATTTGAACAAATGAAAAACTGGAGTTAATTGTTCGGGCCCACTGGTGCGTATAGAGTCAACGGGGAGAGTATCGCTTTTCAAGCCTATATGTAAAGACCTACTAATTAATCGGGGTTGCCAAGCGTGTATGGATAGAAAAAACGTCGATTATTATAATAATCTAAGTTGCACATACACACAGAGAACAAAAATATGCATCATTTCTTGTGGCGCCATTTAATGTGTTGAGACTGCAACATTGTCAGTAAAAGAATGGAGAAATGAACCCTATTTTTGTGCTTTTAGTCATTCGTAATTGTACATTTTTTAGAAATGTAAACAAGTATATATATATATACTCCTACTGTGTGTATCTGCGTGAAATCTGAATCAATGTTTTTCAACGAGTAAAGCAAAATTTTTAACGTTTTATGATATACACGCCTGCAAAAGAAATACTGCTCTTAAGCCACAGCAAAACATAACGAGTCGTGAAAATATGTTGCTATCTTAAGCTCGTAACTTTCCTGTATGTTGAGATTCTGGTTTAACATTTTAACCTCATCATTCATTTCTGCTCATGTCAGAAGAGAAAAAAATGCAAAAAGTGAAAAATTGCTATCCCCCCGACCTCTCACACTGTGGGGAACGAGTTTGTATACATGCAGCCTTATACTTTATCTATTCAATTCCCCCGGGCTATGCCCTGCTCCTCCCACCATATTGCTGGTTGCCGTCGTATAAGTGAGATATTCTTGAGAACGGCGTAAAACACCAATGAAATAAATAAATAAATATTCAATGCCGCTGTCGTATAAGTGAAATATTCTTAAGTACGGAGAGAAACACTAACCATATACATAAATAAATCCTTTGTTCCAGGTCACTGTTTATTCAGAACAGTCAAAAACTTATAGTTTTATTTACTTATATATGCATTAAAGTTTATAAATATACATATATTTTATTATTAGTAAATATATATGTTCCATAGATTCAGTTTTACGGTAATACATCGAAGTAAATGTTGTTTCTCATCTCTTTTCAGTTGCTAATCTCCTGTACATCGACATCAACGAACTGACCACTGCCTTGATTTCCAACATCGTCTACGTTGCTGGTAAGTCGACTTGTTAATAACAAGTGTTTGCATTATGTTATCAGTTCTGGAGCAAAGATATTTCCACATGTAGGCGTGTGGCGTCACCCAGGTATTTCCTAAATTTTTTGTTTTTTTTTAAAATTGTATGTGCAACTACATAGTCCGTTCAGAGACTAATGGTGCGTTTTGTTCTGGGATCAGCCCTGATAAGAAATGTGTCAAAATTCGAATAGGGACTGAAGTCTTGAACGTTAGATATTTTGGACACATTATTACTTTTTTCGAAAGATTTTTAACTTCTCCGTCAGTTCACATCTGTTTCAAGGACATATGAGGACATATGAGAAGATATCTGTGGTAGTGGTGGTGTGTCGTGGTTGAAAGGCGCCGAAAGAATGACAAGACAAAAATATAACCTCTATGATACCTAACATCCCAGACAACTATTATGCGAGCCAGTGCACTTGCGGTCTGAAATAGGCGTTCTTGTCTGAAGTCATTAAAATTTCAAATGTTCTGAGTGTCTTAATCCGTGGTTAAAAAACTAGCATTTTAAAGAGGTTCCTTTTGGCGATATCATGTTGTTAGGCGTTATGTTTGGAAGGCGATAAAACTTGACAAACGAGACGCTACAAGCTGTTATGTGGGCGAATGTCATCTTGTTCTTTAACCTCTAACACGAAGAGTCTACATGCATTTATAAGACCACATATTTTAGCACGGTCGGCGCACGCCTACGATACCTCTTTTGTAAAGATTTATTCAAACAAACAGAAATGTTTCCCGGAGGAAAGGCGAAAAAATTGATTCAAATTGATTTTTGACTTAAGTGAAAGCACTTTAAGAGTTGTCTGTGGTAATTAGGACATACAAATCAATGATAGATTTTCCTGTAAAGAGTTGACTGACCCTTATGGGTTGACTATTGCTCTTTGATTCTGTTAAAAATGATCGTTTTGTAATGATTGCAGTGCTAATGGTAATGACTGAGGGGGGATTGTACCGGTAATGCAGGAATTTATTCCCTTTAATTCAAATAGAGACCCTGAGTAACCCTACAGACGGCTGTAAGACAAGACAATAAAGAAGTCATTACATTGCCGAAAAATTGTATTGCGTCAAAATGAACAAACTCAAAAGTCATAAAGACACTATTTGGTGAAACAGTTAAGGAGGATGTGGAAATTGTGATGGATGTATCGACCAGAGGGTGACGACAAAGAATGCTCTAACATAGTCAAAGGAAACAGACATTTTCACATTTTTGCTAATATGAAAACGATAATAATGCTTTTATTATCGCACACTGGACAAGAGAAAACTCGCATTAGTTTTATGCAAGGTCCTAAATACTGGCACGTTCAATATATCTAAATATTGACAGTAATTGTTTAGATGATTTTACGTCTATCAAGGTTTTCAGAATGTCTTTCATTGCCTTCGTCACAGGTGAACGAGTGGAGTGTTTAAAGAAGCAGGCACAAGCTGACGATGGTCGCGATGCTCTTGCCAAAGCTCTCTACGCCAGGCTCTTTGGTTGGATTGTCGGTCAAATCAACAACAGGATCGTCCCCAAAGATAATGCCAGGTATAAATACACCTGAAAAAAAACTTCTTAACAGTCAAGTGATTCAAAGCTACATATTTTACTAGTTTTGCTTATTATAACAAAATCGTTTTCAGATAAAATTCCCAAGTAAATCGTTAAGAATGGGCGCAGAAAGTTACATAGAAAGTAATGTTATAAAACCAATAACTCTGTGTTAAGTGAAGTGTTTTCGTATCGTTTTATTTCACCCAAACTATACTACTCATGAGGCGCAAAATGTTGTCGCGAGTGATACGCTATGATTCGATTTGAATCTATTGAAACAGGGGCATAATCATCAATTCTCTATAACATTATATCACAGGACACAAGAAGCCAGTATCAGCATTCTGGACATGTCTGGTTTCGAACATCTACGTGCCAACAGCTTCGAACAAATTTGTATCAACGTCGCCAATGAGAATCTTCAGCAATTTTTCAATGATTACATCATTGAGAGAGATATCCGAGAATACGAAAGCGAAGGCGTTAAATTGTCCGACATCAGCTTCCCAAACAACCAGCCGCTTTTGGACTTATTTCTCAAGGTATAAATGTTTTCAAGGATTTCCTCTTATCGCATTGGATACCAACCTTTCACAGTAAAAAGCATCAGGGATCTTTCCAACGACGTAGCTTTTCAAACATTTCACGATGTACAAAATGTCCAGAGCAGTAAATTTATGATAAGGAGGCAAGGGACTGAGGTTTTTTAGGTTACTGAATGAGCTGTTTCGTCCTTCTAAACACATTTGGAAATGACTTACTTTTCGTGGTTGTATTTCTGCCCTTTGTCTCGTAAAAACAGACAAGGCTGTGAAATTACATGGCTACATAGAACTGTAAAGAAAAGTGGTCACTTTTCTGTGGAATGCATGTTTTTACATCCAAACCAAAAAGAAAACCAAATTGTTACGGCATGCAGAAAGCGTATGTTTGTTAACAGTTCAATGTTAACTTTTCAGAAACCAACTGGCATTTTTTACATTATGGACGAAGAATGTAATTTCCCCAAAGCAACAGACGACACACTGGTGCAAAAACTAAACTCAGTCTGTGATGAGTCTGACAACTTCGTCAAGTCAACATTCGCTGCCAACGCTTTCACTATCAAACATTACGCTGGAGAGGTGAGTGTCTTGTTAGTGCAATGAGGTGACATATCAAACGTCAAACTAATATTTTGTGCATGTGGACAATTTACTAAAATGTAAAGGCAAAGTTCATAATAATAATTCCATTGTCAAATTTCTGGTACTAGAATTTCCTCTGAGCAAAAGATCGAGATATTTGTCTTATGATTCCATTACTCCAAAATTGAATTTTAATGTCAGCCTCAATTTTGAATTTGCGTTCATTCACTACAACACAAAAACAGCAGGTTTATTTACTAGCTATTGTTCTTAATCTATCACAAACCTCACACAATTTCACGAGATTATTGTTTTTGTTTACAGGTCACGTACGATGCCCAGCGGATTCTTGGAGAAGAATCGAGACAGTCTCAGCTTCAATTTGATAGAATGTATGCAAAACAGCAAGAATGAATTTGTGAAAGCATTATTCTTGTCCAGCATTTCGGAAACGGGATCTATTTCCAGGTAATTAACGTAAACGATGTCACAAAGTAGAAATTCCAGTAAACCAGTAATGCATTTTAGCTGCTTTTTGTTGTTCCAGTCTAATCAGTCCTTAGTTGGTTTGTAAATTCTCAGCATATCTGGTAAGAGGTTTTGTTACAAGTGGTTTGTCTCCACGATATAGCTGCAGTATTGCCCAAGTAGCGTTAAGACATAAACAATCATTCACAAGTGGTTTACCCAGTAAATTGCAGTAAACTCAACTTTGGATGGGGAATGTAGTTCAGTTTGTTTTTTTCGGTATTTGTAACTTTGTTTTTCGATGGACATTTTCAGGACCTCCAGCTTCGTGAGAGTTAAGGACTCTCCAAAAACCAAAAGGGCCGAGATCGCACGTGACAATGGCAAAGTCAGCCTGTCCAAAGCATTGGCTAGAAGAATCAGGAGGCACAGGTGGGAGAGAAAAAAAACATAACACTGACATAGTATTGGTAATTTGTTTCGTTTTAGTGCGAGCTAAATTACAAACTATTTTTGATGCAGAATTCATTCATATTTAATCCTAGAGTAATTTTGTTCATTTTTTTTTTGTCAAGAGCAGAAAATTTGTTTTACGACATGGCCTTGAGTATATCATAAAATTTCGGGAAAATCATCATCAAGAACTTATAACAATGTCTGTCAGTGCATCATTATTTTCATGACGATTTTACAATGGATGAAAGAAGCAATGTGATCCTTTTTTCTGCAGTAAGAGCGGCGGGACCGCCTCCCAGCCGAACACAGGAACCCGCTCTACCTGCACCATGGGTGTCTACTTCAGGGTAAGTTCACTCATTCCAGGTGTAATTCCAGGATTACAGTAATAAAACAGTTAGTTTCTTACAAATTTTGGAAAGGAGTAATAATTTGCCCACGTGAATTAGTTCTTGCCCATGAACTGTTCAAAATGACCTCTAGCACGCTAAGCACACCATGCATATCTCCATGCAATTTAAATATTAATGACCCAGACACATGCAGTACAACGCTTTGAAGATATTTGTAGACATCTTTGTAAGAGTAGTAAAGATTGTGAAAAAATAGACGAAATATTTGCAATGTCAGTTTACGACTATGGACAATGATAAATGTATTATACAAAATGCTCGGCGTGAATGTAACGTGTAACTTATCGAAGGTAGACACTCAAAATGATATCAGTCTCATCAATGTTTAAAATATTTGAGCAATTGTCCAAGTTTTTATTTGTAAAGGTCATTTTTTCTCCAGAGATCTCTGGCAGACCTCCTGGCGAAGATGTCCAAGACTAAACCGTGGTTCATAAGGTAGGATCAAGGGCCATAACTCTTGCCCATTATTTTGCTCCGTACAGTCGCTGAATTGCATAGAACTTGTAGCATCGTGTTGGAATTAACTTTTTGTAAAGGTTAACATCGAAAACGAAAAAAAAATTTCTTACCTATTTTACCTGGGAGATATTCTATTGTAAGACAGTGACCAAAAGTCTTTCAAAAATGATGACATTCATTTTAGATGTATCCGAGCAAATGAAACTGGCAAACCAACAGATTTCAATCGACGCATGGTGATGAGACAACTGAAGTGTACGGGTATTATGGAAGTAACCCGGATCAGGAAGGAAGGCTATGCAGTGCGCATGTCCTTCACTGATTTCTTGGATCGGTAAGTACATAGAACAAAATTTCACGTTCATTTCAAACTGTCTGAATAAGTAAAACTTTCGGACTGAAATAATTGCAACAATTCATCTAATATATTTATAAAAATGCAAAAGTTAATTTGTATCTTTTGCGCATTGCATTCGCTGCGAGCTGAAAGGTATTTGTGCATGAAAGATATTTAGAAGCCAAAAAAGTATTTGACCTCATACTAATGCTGACAAAACACACTACTTGAATGTCAGTTTTAAAATTCCATTAAAGTGCAATGCCCGATTGAAAATATTGCTTTTGTGTAGATTTGGAGAACTGCAGTTCCCGCCTGGAGCAGTGGTCGATCCAACACCAGACAACTGCCATGCCATTCTCAGCGACATTGGGGTGGAGGGCTACGTCATCGGCACCTCAAGGGTATGTTAACCTGTTACACAATGATCATTCTGTACCATCTTAATATGTCAAACATCTCATAATACCATCCTAGTAAGTTAAACATCACTCACTACCAACAAAATTTGCCGAAAACACCCTCTTACACCCAGACATATTAAATCTCACACAATAGCGCCCAAATATTTCAAACATTGTCTATTATACAGGTATGGCAAAGGCCAACCGATGGGATTTAAATATGTCAAGCAGATGGCAATGATAAATATATGTTTATCATTATCTGTAATCCATTTCCTTCTAAGTCCTTACAGTTTATGAGCTATACATCATCGCGTTTTAAGTGTCAACGTGAGAGACAGTGTGGATGATCCACGATTCTTGTGTAAAAATTTAAAGTTCTTCAAATGTCAATTCAGATCTACATGCGACAGAAGAACAATAGGATCCTTCAAGAAACGCTACGTCAAAAACGGCACCGCAGGGCGGAGCTGGAGCGGCTAATGATGGCCCAGTCCAACGATAGCAGCGAGATCTACAGCTCCCAGTCTGTAATCGCCGACACAATCGACACCGACGCTACCTCCACGCGCTCCTCTGGTTATCGTGGTGATGTCGTGTCCGTCAACTCCTCTTCGTTGGCCAGCAAGACCGATTACGGCTCCATAGCCTCTTCAGAAAGACCGTTCGGATCCAAAGACGATCTGGTAAAATATTCGGATTTGTTTCGGGAGAATTTGTTACTGGCGTAAAGCATTGGTTTAGTTTAGTTACAAAGAAAGAAATAAAAGTTTATTTGCTCGCTTGTACATGAATATTTGTCATTCGAAACATTCTTCATATCTAATCAGTATGGCAATAATCTTTGAATCCATTATGATTTCCATATTGAAGTATTAACGTTAGATATATGTCATTTTCCCAGGCTAAGGAGTTCCGCATGCATTACCACGACATGTCGAGTAGGAGCTCAGAGAAAAACATGGCTGCCCCTACCCCACCACCAAACAAAATCTCCAGTGGTATTAGCGCTAAATTACAACCGTAAGTGAACGTTTAACGCGGGGTGTATGTGCTCAAAAGTAATTCCCTTTGCGGTGGACTTAGAGTAAATCATCACTGAGATTAGTTAATCTTAAAAAGAGTTCACAAAAATGAAGAGCAAAACGAATTTGACGACGTTCACTGCAAATATTTCCAATACCTTCAAGAAATAATTCCATTATTTCCAAGTCACAGATGTTTATTCAATTTCAGTATTTTGGAACGTTGATGATGTCACGTAGAGCTCAAAAACAGATTGGTATTAACTGTATGTACGTTGTAACAAATCTCATTAGTAAGATATCTTTGATGTAGTTGAAAGCCGAGCCGAGTTGAAAACGTCGAGAACTGAACCTTTTGAACCTGTTTCAACCTCCTAATTTATTTCAATGGTTTTGACACCTGTAATATGTTTCTTGTTTGACAGGCGAGTTTGGGACAGGTTTCGTATGATACCACGTGAGCGAGTGAGTTCCAGTGAACGATTTGAACCTCTGTTGAAACTCTTCAAAATCGTCTGGTACTTTTTCTTGTTCGCTGTGGTTTTGGCATCAGCCGTTGTAAGCAAAACTACACTTCTTCTGATGACGACAGGACTTTCTGTGGTAAGTGGTACTGAATTCTCTTTTAAAGCAGTACAGTAAATTGTGTGTACTTTAATATGGGACGGGCCAGTCAAAATAAATTTAAAATGAAACTTCTGCTTTCATCTTACTCATTTGTTGATTAATTCTTTAAGTAACAAACCATCATCCTGTACAAGGAATATAGTTGCATATCCGAGATTCTAAGGACTATATGTTGTCCATGGTGAGGAAAGAAGGAGTCTGGTCACCATTACCTGTTCACAATCTTTGGGAATTGGTTTTTGTACGCGTGTTACCCCCAGTAAAACAACACTGTCAATCAGTTCAACGTTTATTTATTCAATGAATGTATCATTTAATTACAGAGAGATGGTCCTCAAAACGTGGTGCGGACAAAACTGGTGATTTGTGTGATATTTCCGTACGCCTGTTGGTTTGTACTCTACACTCTTAAGGCACTGTTTGGAAATCAAGCCTGGCCAACGTTTAAGCTTTATACTGCTGTAAGTATTTAATACGTTAATCGTAGTGCCCAAATTCAGGCTGATGGCACAGCTGTATTGTGTGACAGCTTTATACATTTACATAAACAGTTAGAACAAAACCCTGACTGAGGTAACGACCGTATTTTACCGGTTACGTGTGACCAACTACCAGCCATCACACTGTTGTCACTGCTCAGGTCGTCTTCTGGTGGTACTCTCCATGCTGTACGCCTTCAATTATATTATAGTTTAAACCCAATATGAAAGCCCTTGGCACTCATTAGCTATCACAGGAAGAAGGTATTAACTGTTGACTGAATATATAGCATCGTATATGACTTCGAATCTTAACGGCCTGGCTTTAGACTTCTATGATACATAAACTGGTAAAGTGCTTAAAGTCGCTAATTCCACTGGAAAATATCAACTCAAAGTCAGAGTATTGGAGTCAGCTACGCATAAGGAGCACTTAACAATGGTTAACTGTGAATGGCCAATTGACATTCTCTTTGAAAGAGTATGCCACTTTGAGACTGCATTCGTTCTTAATCTGTATTCCTTTGTGTGTTGATGTTCTAAGGTGTTTGCGGTGGAGCTACTACACACTTTTGGCCTGTCTCTGATCCTGTTCCGCATTCTGCCGAGTGTGGACATGATCCGAGGTCTAATGGTGTTGACCAGTGTGGCCGTCTTCCCGGCGTTCATGAAAACATTGATCAAGATGAGGGAGTTCTCAACAGGCGGAGGTCCCAAGCGATTCTTCCTTATCATCCTGAACGCCTTTGCCTTCCTCATACAGTTGGGTGCCATACCGGTCATGATGCTGCTGGGATTCACCATGTCCCACTCCGAAAAAACCAGCGCCCTGATCAAAGCGGAGACATTCGGAAACAACACCAACACTCTTGCACGTGACCCCACAACCACGGGGCTCAGCTTCCACTCCATCATGTGGGAAATCCCCGTTGGATTGATCTGTGTGTCTTTGGCATACTGGGAAAACTTCGCCGACTCGGATCTGTACCTTTGTGGGTTGCGAATATCAATGAACAAATGGAAGAAGAACCTGCACGCCTGTCGGGAGAAGGTCTACATGTTTGTCAGTCTCTGGAAAATCGTGTGGACGCTGATCTTCGCCTACCTCCTCCTCGACAACTTCTACCTGACCCTGTTTGTTCACTCAGAAGGAAACGTCACGACCACCAGTGGAGAGGTAAAGTCTGTGCAGAAGAGGCAGGCTCCGATTTCGCTCAACACAACAACAACGACAACGGCCGCACCAGAAGACGACAAGGCATATTTGGTGGAAGAGAGCCTTCGGCTTCACTTCCTTGGTTATGGGCCGATGTGGGCGCTCATGTTCGCCACTGTCGTCTGCACTTACTTCGGAATGATGGCATGTAAGCTGTGTATGCAAATCGTTGGCTTCGCAATGCCGATGATGCTGGCAACACCGGCTACCCTTGCGGTGATCCTTACTCAGTGTATGGTGGAACGCTGGATCCCGGGTCACTTGAACTTGATCGTGTGGTTCTGTCCGGAGAAAGCGATCATGGGAGACATGCTGCCGTTCCATTACATTGCATTTGGTTTGCTTTGGTTATCACAGATGATTATTGCCAGTCACATATGGTTCCCAGCTTCCGGTAGAATGACCAAAACGGAGAGGTGAGGATTTCTTGCTTGCAATGTTCTGCATTTTCTTTGTTTCCCAATTTATAAGGCATAAAAATGACTTTTTTATATCAATTCCTTTAATAATTAAACTTAAATGCACAGGAGGAATAATTGAATTAAAAAGTGAAAATGTATATATATATATATCTATATACTTTGTTGTTTATTTCAGATTGTTCGTGCTTCCTATGCGATGCTCCGCTCTGGTGGAACAGAGCTTATTACTGAGACGCCGCAGAGATGACAATGACCTGGCCCTAAAACCAAGTGAGGACGAGGAAGACGAAGACGAAAGCTACAAGGCCAATGACATAGTCCCCAGGATATACGCATGTGCAACAATGTGGCACGAAACTAAAAACGAAATGACTCAGTTGCTGAAATCTCTCTTCCGGTGAGTTAACATAGTATTCATATCACCAGAACTATACATAAATTTATTGTAACAATCCTGCGTCATTTAGCCTACTTAGTTCATCGTTTAAAGATCACATAGCAGATCAAAAAACTGGGCAAGTAAATAAATACTTTTCAGTTGAGGTCTCGTTGGACCTTTCGCAAAAATTGTCGTTCCCGTCACACATATGGTTTCTGAACACTGAGATTACACGTTCGATTCTTGCTCTGGTGGGTTTTGCATTGATTTTAAGTGAAGATGTTCCTTCGATACTTTGCGGAGGACATATTAATGAAAAAGGACAGCGTCAAACAGTAAATAAAAATACTGTTAAAAATACATTATATGCGATTTTCACTTTACATATGATTTCTGTGATTTTTCTTTCAGAATGGATCAAGATCACAGCGCTCGTTATCTAGCACAGAAATACTACAAGATCAAGGACCCAGATTACTACGAGTTTGAAGGTACTATAACTAGGGCATTTGCAGCCATCATCAAATAGGGAGTATTTGATTAAACTTTGACGTTATCTGCGATAAATCAATCCGTATATTAAGTGCAATGCTGTAAGACACCAGATTTGCAGAATCCAGGAATCTGTATTAGCTGATAAAACAGTGATTACTCCGGTACAGAATTGCCCAACTTGTTATAAAAATTGAAGTGAAGTTGTTCAGGCACACACTACTTTTATTTAATGTCTTAAGAGACCATGATAATGAAACATCGCTTTGACAATACCTTCATTTATTCCATTCAGCCCACATTTTCTTCGATGACGCCATGGAGTTGAACGACAATGACGTCATGATACCGAACCAGTTTGTAGCTAATCTGATCGAAAGCATGAACGATGCGTGCAGGTACGTAATTTGCTACTATTTAAGCACATTTAATGTTTAACTTGAACATTTGGAATAAAAACTCTGACTGATGTGAAATGACACTAGACTGTATTGCGCCGGTTACGTGTGATCATTTGCCAATTATCATACTGTATCGCTGCTTTGATTTACTCTCTATGCTGTATATAGAAAATGTTTAGCTTTCATGAGGAGGATTCTACAATTTTACAGCAAAAATATTATTTAGACCAGAACTAGATTCTGATAAATCTCTTATCACAAGTCAGATTGCACCAGGTGACGCATATGGACGAGGTCGAAGAATTGCTATTTAATAACGTTATTTTCTCAAAAAATTCTTTTGTGATTTTAAAATGTATAAAATGCTGAAAGACTCTTAATGCTTAATCATTTCATTCTGCTGAGCGGTTCGAAAATGACAGCCTACTTTAATATCGTAAATTCTGTATCGAGAAACTAGCACTTGAAAATTTTGAAAACATAAAGCAGAATACATTCATTAAAGCTGAAAAGATCTTTGGTACTGAACACTTGGGCAACTGCCTAAACATCTCTAGCGCTTTTGTCTGATTCGTGTAGTTTCTAATCCCACAGCTCTGTTCACGAACGGCCCATGTTTATGGAGGCTCCCATCAAGACAGTCACTCCTTATGGAGGGCGGCTAACATGGCGTCTCCCTGGACGGACTAAACTGGTGGTACATATGAAGGACAAGACCAAGATCCGTCACAAGAAGAGGTGGTCACAGGTCAGTGTTAAGTAGTTACGTGTATATGCCTCACATATTACGAGTGGTTACAGGTATATACCTCACATATTACAAGATGTTACAGGTATATGTCTCACAAATTACAAGTGGTTACAGGTATATGCCTAACATATTACAAGTGGTTACAGGTATATGCCTCAACATATTGTAAGTCGTTAGGTGTATATGTAACACTTGTTCGGCCGATGACAGATGAGACTGTTATCTCTTCCAAACGGGACACAGTTTACATGGCTTTGACGACGACCAATTTCTGGTTAGACTAAAGGGCTGATTTTTTTAATTGGAAGCTTAAATGAGTTTTGTAGTTTCAAGCAAGACGACAATGGGCGCTACAAGTTAAACCAGACTAGAATCACAAATCGAATAAACATACTTGGACATATTTTCAACAATATTCGTGAAGAGTCTCTGTATGTATGTTAACATCCTCTTTGTAGGTCATGTACATGTACTACTTGCTCGGGTACAGAATCTTTGCGATCAAGGACTACAGGAAGCAAAAGGAAGAAGGAGCCAAGAACTTCTCTCCGTATGAAGGCTCTCCCATCAAACTGTCCGCCACCGAACTCCGCCGTCGCCGACGTGCTGCTCACTACAGCAGGAGCGCCATCTTCCACCAGATGGACGACGAAACCGAAATTCAAGTAAGCAAAAGAGCTACATGTAGCACTTTGCATTCATGGTCACATGGGCTCATTTCAAGTAAACCGAATCCACTAGGAAAAAATTTACAAGTGATCGGAAAATACTTCTAAACGATATAGTATGAAATAAAAAAAACCCCTCAGAGTATGTCTCAAAAAGGAGAAACTTTGGGTGGACAAAAAGGGAACGATGTTTTAGTGGAGATATACTTTTTTTGAGCGGGTGTAAATATATTCATGTTTAACTGAATTGCTAATAGCCTGGACCTTTTCAGCTTTAATGAATTTATTCTGCTTTATTTTTTCAAAATTTTCAAGTACTAGTTTCTCGCCACAGAATTAACGATATTAAATAATTACTTACCTTTGTACCATAGGCCGAGAATACGTTTATTCTCACTCTCGACGGAGATGTAGATTTCAAACCGGACGCTGTGAGACTTCTTATGGATCGTGTGAGGAAAAACAAGAAAGTAGGAGCTGCTTGCGGACGTATCCATCCCATCGGATCTGGTATGTTTTTATGTCTCAATAACTTTTCGATAACAAATGAATTACTCTGCTGGTAAGCGCAAGTTAGTGATTACATACTTCGGATCACGAGACATTATGAACGGAAACGAGGCTTAGGAGCACCCGCGGGAGCCGATATATTTGCAGTGTTTAGTTTTCTAAACTTATTTCGCCTAGTTAGTGCTACATTTATTTTGATTGTGTACTATTTACAGGTTAAGAGAGAGCGTGTTGGACATACAGAAACTAGTATTCCTTTATTACTGGCCTGTGATTTTCACAGATTGGGACTGCGAATTAATATTATGAAGTAACAATATTTTTGCAATTTGTTTCAGGACCTCTAATCTGGTATCAGGACTTTGAATACGCCATTGGTCATTGGCTGCAGAAGGCTGCAGAGCATGTCTTTGGTTGTGTACTTTGCGCTCCTGGATGCTTCAGTTTGTTCAGAGGTTCAGCCTTGATGGATGACAATGTTGTACGTTCTTATGCTACTCGTGCAACAGAGGCCTCCCAGTACATTCAGTACGATCAAGGTAGGATAGCTCATTAGGATCAGTCCACAAAAACAGGTTTTCGAAACGTATGTAAACCTCAAACCCATGGGAGAAAACTGTGTGTACTTAAACTCTTTAAAAGAATAAATGATACAAATAAGCCATCCATTTCAGTTTTAGGATTTAAAAAATTCAACGCTATTTATCACTCGATTAAATTTATCTTTTCCTCTTTTCATCCAGGTGAAGATCGTTGGCTATGTACCCTGCTACTACAACAAGGATACCGTGTGGAATATTGTGCAGCCTCCGATGCTCTAACCCATGCCCCGGAATCCTTCTTCGAGTTCTTCAACCAACGACGTAGATGGGGTCCATCCACACTGGCTAACGTCATAGATCTGATCTCAGACTGGAAGAACACCGTGCGCCTGAATGACAATGTGAGCCGATTCTATATGCTGTACCAGTTCCTGTTTATGGTATCCACCATTCTCGGCCCGGCCACCATCTTGCTCATGATAATTGGTTCTCTGAATGTTGTCTTGAATATCGGCATTGGGTGGGCTTACCTGTTAGGCCTGGCACCTCCGGTATTTTACATCATAATATGCCTCTACACGAAAACAATTATCCAGCTGTACACCGGGGCAATCCTCAGCGCTGTCTATGCCATTATCATGACCGTGGCCATCGTGGGCTCAATATCAAACGCTGTCGTCGGTGGCCCAACGAGTCCAAACACTATTTTCTTGATCCTGTTGGCAAGTGCTTTCTTGATATCTGCCTTGATGCACCCACAGGAAACGCTGAGTATAGGTTATGGTATCTTGTACCTGATCTGTATCCCGGCTGGTTATCTCATCCTTACGGTCTACTATCTGTGTAACTTGAACATCGTCACATGGGGAACCAGGGAAATGCCAGTGAAGAAATCTCCAGAAGAAATTCAACAAGAACAACTGGCTAAAGAACAGAAAAAGAAGAACAGTGGACTGATGGTGAGACTGGGATTGGATTCCGCCATTCGGGAGATGAAAGATCTCCTCAAACAACTGCACGGCTACATGACTGGAGCTTCAGCTAAGAAGAACAAAACTGATATCCTTCTGGAGGAACTTGTTCTGGAAATGAGAGCACAGCGTGGTGCATCTCCCATCGACACGAAGACCAAGGCTCTGATCCAAAGTTCCGATGATGATTTAGAATCGGTAATGACAGATACCCCAACCTTGAAATCTGAGGTGATTCCAACGATAACTAGACCTCCGAGAATCGATCGTATGCCCAGAGAAGATCCCAGACGACCAGCATGGCTAAGGTACCCAAGAGTAGGAAACGGCCCATGCAGGCCTTTGAAGCACTTGGAAGACAACTTCTGGAGGCAGTTGATCAGTCGTTATCTGCACCCTATTAAAGAGGACAAAATTCACCAGGAAAAGGTCGCCACGGATCTGAAGAGTTTACGTAACAATGTCGTATTCGGTTTCTTCATGGTGAACGTAATTTGGATGGTGCTGTCTCTGGAACTGGCTATTGTCTACGATCGAGTGCAAGGTCTTTTCATTGCTATTCCTCACGTGGAGGAGGGAAAAGAAAACCACCTGGAACCATTGGGATTCGTCTTCCTGATTCTTTTCGGTCTTTTGCTGATTACACAGTTTTTGGCCATGTTGATTCACAGATGGGGTACGCTGCTGCATTTGCTCTCCATCACGGAGGTGCCACTCCTTCCTAAAAAGCACGGTATCAATGACGTAGCTCGAGATGCAATTGAGAAGAGTAGGAGGCTTCAGCGTTTGATCGACATCGAGTATGAGCCTGAGCCCGACCCAGATTACCCAACAGACGACGACATGAACGAGCCGTTCCCAGACTACGATTCAGAGTACGAGAGTTCGTTGACGTCAGCACCATCAGATTCTCTCTTAAGCGACTTCCCTCCGTCGTACCACAGCGATGAGGAGTTCTACCCGTCGAACATGTCGGACAAGAAAGAGAAGCGCAGGAAGAGGCGTGCAGTGTTCGACGAGCGTGGCTTCTCGACGGGCCACACCTTACAGCAGGCGTTCATTCGTCGGTTCCGCCGCATGCAGTTGGAAGAACGGGACCGACAAGCCTCCATGCGCTCCGGATCCCAGACCTCCCGACCATCCTTGTTTACCGCCTTCAACATCAGCAGGGAAGGTACGGTCGCCGGAGATAGCCGACCCGAGACGGACGTCGAAGCCGGACCCTCCCGAGCTTCTTCAGCACTGTCGCTGCCTGTTTTGAGCTCAACGTCCACTCCGCGTGCCTGAACGGTGGAAGCGGTGAACGTTGTGGCTACAGAGTAGTGAAATGCAGCGTCTTCCATGTGGGTAAAGGGGTTTATAGTTGTAATAGGATATACGTAAAACATGTGATAATTTGCTGACTGAAGGGTGCTTCAAAATACTTTCCTTTTAATCCATTCGGTAATCTTGTTAAATTACAAATCCATGCTCTTCCAGTTGATGTCAGTCCAACAGATATTCTATTTCTTTAGAGAAAATTTCGTCAAAGTCACTGTATTTTGAATTAGTCCAGATAAAAAGCACAGTTGGCAGAGCCAAAACTGTCTCGCTAAGATCTTGTCTAATGTTAGGTCTCTTATAAATCAAAAGAAAGACGTCTCGAAAGGATTTACTTTCATGTTGTTGTTGTTATTTTTCCATGACAAGCAATCCTGGTGATTTGCAAAATTCAAAATGTTTTTACACGTTCGAATAAAATAACGAAATGTAATTGATATATGGTCTTGGACAGTTCAGTGGAACTGTACATATATATTCATCAACCGTTACCACTGTTTTCCTGTCAAACTTTTTCTATGCTTTTATGTATCTATTTTTTAAAATGAAATGCTCAATAGTTGTCCCTAGAGATGGTTCTAAAAAATCCACACATCCTGCAGACATATCCTCTCTTTTTTGTGGTTTAAGGGTTTTTACATAAATGTCACAAAGCCATTTAGATTTTCTATCATGATATACGGCTTTTCATACAGTTTGCAATTACAGTTATCCGCATGAGAACCTTTTGTACCAAACAAATTCTGGTTGTCCTATGCAGACACCAGCTTGTTACATCAAAGGATAATTTGGCCTTGAGTCGCCAGGATTAGCTCAACGCGAATGAATTGTGCCATGATTTTACGATTTAGTTTTAGTCGATGCTGAGAGGATTTTTGGACCCCCAGTTCCGGCATACCATTTCGACATTGTATTCTTTTATCTCTCTGGTTTTCTTACACAGACTCGTGTTTCTATATGCTATTGATTTAACAGTTAGTAATATATACCTACTAGAATTGGCATTTATTGTAGCAACTTTCCTGAGTTCCTAATGAACGCTGTCTCTCTTTTGTCAATTATATATATATACATGTATTTTTGCCTTCGGACTGGCTTGCCGAAGCGGTTATAAATCATACTATTGTCTTTTTGTCAAGTTAGTTTAGAGTGGCCAGGAAAAATCCGTTGGGGTTAGCTTTTTTGACTTTGCTGGAGAACAGATTGTTTCCAAGAGAAACCCGCTTTGGTGGTGTACAGCCGGGCAATTTAGAGGCCAATCACAAAGCGTGGGCTATGTCGCCTTGTGCACTGATCCTCTCGAATGCTGTACATTTTATCCGCCAAAGGCTATACATTACAGATGTCTGAAACAGTGTTCATATCTATAAGAAGCATGTAAAGGGTCGTCAATAAAGTTATCAATGGCATGCAGGACTCCAAAGCTATTTGTGTCTTTATTATCTCTACGTTGGAAACAGGAATGTGAGTGCTTGTAAAGAAAACACCGAACTATTTTAAATCCTTATGCACATAAACTATAGTCACACATCGATATGTTCATTGGGCAGATCCCGCTGTAAAGTACGTATGGACAAATCTAACAGTATACATCAACATATATAGCAAATTTAAGTGAAATACATGTGAATAAATGCCAGAAAAAATGAAATTGGTAGAGGAAAAGTGGAATCTGTTAGAGGAAAATTGGAAAGGAGATGAATATGACATCGGAGAAATTGAATCTGATAGAGAAAGTATCTTCATCAGGCCTTTTTGATGATGCCAGCTTTCAGTACATACAAGGTGAATGTGGTATGATAATTTATGGCTCAACCATAAGAACATCAAACCTGAAGCGTAGAGAAAACGTGCTTATGAAAGGTACAAATATGACAATCAGGTTGATATGACAGTCTTATATATTTTCTTACTTCTATGGTGGTTTGTATTGAATGTTGTTCTGGAAATTGGCGTTGCGATTACTATGCCGGAACGTACACTTTTGCTGGACGATTGGTATATGAATGTCCGTTTTGATGCCTAGACTCGATCTAAACAGGTTTATAGTTGTAGTTGTAAAACTCTTATCTTGCCACCGAAACAAACATTTGTATACATTTTTCATTTATTCAGGGGAGGAAACTACGCTAAGCTATATGTGCACAAGAATATCATAAGATATAGGCCATATTCATGTAACAGGTACGGCATTCTCCGTCCATTTGACCAACTTCCACACACACATACCTTAACGCATAGTATTCTGCCCTGAACATGGTGGATACATATCGTTCATCATAATTGATATTCAAGAAATAATCGCAAGACCACTTTCCAAGAGAGTGAGTGAGTGAGTTCTAGGGGTTTAATGTCGTACTTAACAATTTTGCAGTCATCTCACGACGAAGGAGTCATGAAAGTGCATGCAATATGCCTCCTTGTTGCAGGACGGATTTCCGCCGCTCTTTTATCTAGTGCTGCTTCACTGAAACCGGAGGCAAAGTAAGCCGCTCTGCCAGAGCCATTATACTGACACAGGTCTACCAGTCGTTGCACTATTCCCTTAAAGTGAACATAGTCTGCCACTATATATACATAGAAAAATGATATAAGTTTTGAAAGCCGATACGGGTCAACCATTTGTTGCACTATCCCCTTAATGCTGAACGCCAAGCGAGGGAGCTACAACTTCGTCTTTTAAGATATTACGTGTGACTCTACCCCGGATTGTCCTTGAATGTACCGACCTGGAAGCGGACCCCCTCACAACTGAGTTATCGAGGCCGACTTTCCAAGAAAACTTTAAACACAAACCACCAAAGGCAATGTGTGAAGTGAGCAAATAGGGTGACTCATATAAAGACAAGCAGTCAAGTCATCAGATATGACGAAGAGACGTAAGAAAAGATCTATAGGTCCATTTTAATCAATATCTAAATCGATATAACCTGAACTTTAAAGTAAAAGAAAGCTAAAATATGTAGTAACGTTCATTATTTAGACCACTGAAAACTGTCCAAAAATATTTTCCTTTATTTTTTGGATTAATTTAGTTTCCTCTGTAACCTCATACCGGCGCAGATAGCACAGTTGGTAGAGCGTCCGCTTCTGGGGCGGTAGATCCAGGGTCAATCCTGGGTCGGGTCACATCTAATGCCTTAACAAGATAAAGAGGAAGCTGTGATTTCCTTGATTGGCGTTCAGCATTAAAGTGAGCATAAAGCCAGCTGCTAAAGTTGAATTAATTAATAAACTAGTATTCCACAAATGTTAAAGTTCATGGTGTATACTAATCAGTACACATCTGATATAGTAGACGTTTGGAGTTGATGGTGTGTACTAATCAGTACACATCTGATGTAGTGGACGTTTGGAGTTGATGGTGTGTACTAATCAGTACAGATCTGATATAGTGGACGTTTGGATTTGATGGTGTATACTAATGAGTAAACATCTGATATAGTGGATGTTTGGAGTTGATGGTGTGTACATGAGGTATTGGACGTTTGGAGTTGATGGTGTGTACTAATCAGTACACATCTGATGTAGTGATCGTTTGGAGTTGATGGTGTGTACTAATTAGTACACATCTGATATAGTGGATGTTTGGAGTTGATGGTGTGTACATGATGTATTGGACGTTTGGAGTTGATGGTGTGTACTAATTAGTACACATCTGATGTAGTGATCGTTTGGAGTTGATGGTGTGTACTAATCAGTATGCATCTGATGTAGTGGCCTTTTGGAGTTGATGGTGTGTACTAATTAGTATACATCTGATATAGTGGACGTTTGGAGTTGATGGTGTGTACTAATTAGTATACATCTGATATAGTGGACGTTTGGAGTTGATGGTGTGTACTAATCAGATATAGTGAACGTTTGGAGTTGACGGTGTGTACTAATTAGTAGACATCTAATATAGTGGATGTTTGGAGTTGATGTTGTTTACTAATCAGTATGCATCTGATGTAGTGGACGTTTGGAGTTGATGGTGTGTACTAATCAGTAGACATCTGATATAGTAGGCGTTTGGAGTTGATGGTGTGTACTAATCAGTACACATCTGATATAGTGGACGTTTGGAGTTGATGGTGTGTACTAATCAGTACACATCTGATGTAGTGGACGTTTGCGGTTGATGGTGTGTACTAATCAGTAGACATCTGATATAGTGGACGTTTGGATTTGATGGTGTGTACTAATCAGTACACATCGGATGTAGTGGACGTTTGGAGTTGATGGTGTGTACTGATCAGTACACATCTGATGTAGTGGACGTTTGGAGTTGATGGTGTGTACTAATCAGTAGACATCTGATATAGTGGACGTTTGGATTTGATGGTGTGTACTAATCAGTACACATCGGATGTAGTGGACGTTTGGAGTTGATGGTGTGTACTGATCAGTACACATCTGATGTAGTGGACGTTTGGAGTTGATGGTGTGTACTAATTAGTATACATCTGATATAGTGGACGTTTGGAGTTGATGGTGTGTACTATTCAGTACACATCTGGTGTAGTGGACGTTTGCGGTTGATGGTGTGTACTAATCAGTAGACATCTGATATAGTGGACGTCTGGAGTTGATGGTGTGTACTAATCAGTGCACATCTGATGTAGTGGACGTTTGGAGTTGATGGTGTTTACTAATCAGTACACATCTGATGTAGTGGACGTTTGGAGTTGATGGTGTGTACTAATCAGTACACATCTGATGTAGTGGACGTTTGGAGTTGATGGTGTGTACTGATCAGTACGCATCTGATATAGTGGACGTTTGGAGTTGATGGTGTGTACTAATTATTAGACATCTGATATAGTGAACGTTTGGAGTTGACGGTGTGTACTAATCAGTGCACATCTGATATAGTGGACGTTTGGAGTTGATGGTGTGTACTAATCAGTGCACATCTGATGTAGTGGACGTTTGGAGTTGATGGTGTGTACTAATTAATAAACATCTGATATAGTGGACGTTTGGAGTTGATGGTGTTTACTAATCAGTACACATCTGATGTAGTGGACGTTTGGAGTTGATGGTGTGTACTAATCAGTACACATCTGATGTAGTGGACGTTTGGAGTTGATGGTGTGTGCTGATCAGTAGACATCTGATATAGTGGACGTTTGGAGTTGATGGTGTGTACTAATCATTAGACATCTGATATAGTGAACGTTTGGAGTTGATGGTGTGTACTAATCAGTGCACATCTGATGTAGTGGACGTTTGGAGTTGATGGTGTGTACTAATTATTAGACATCTGATATAGTGGACGTTTGGAGTTGATGGTGTGTACTGATCAGTACTTATCTGATGTAGTGGACGTTTGGAGTTGATGGTGTGTACTGATCATTTGACATCTGATACAGTGGACGTTTGGAGTTGATGGTGTGTACTAATTAGTAGACATCTGATGTAGTGGACGTTTGGAGTTGATGGTGTGTACTGATCAGTACTTATCTGATGTAGCGGACGATTGGAGTTGATGGTGTGTACTAATCAGTACACATCTGATGTAGTGGACGTTTGGAGTTGATGGTGTACTAATTAGTAGACATCTGATATAGTGGACGTTTGGAGTTGACGGTGTGTACTAATCAGTGCACATCTGATGTAGTGGACGTTTGGAGTTGATGGTGTGTACTGATCAGTACACATCTGATGTAGTGGACGTTTGGAGTTGATGGTGTGTACTAAATATTAGACATCTGATATAGTGGACGTTTGGAGTTGATGGTGTGTACTAATCAGTACAGATCTGATATAGTGGACGTTTGGAGTTGACGGTGTGTACTAATTAGTATACATCTGACATGGTGGACATTTGGAGTTGATGGTGTGTACTAATCAGTACTTATCTGATGTAGTGGACGTTTGGATTTGATGGTGTGTACCAATCAGTACACATCTGATGTAGTGGACGTTTGGAGTTGACGGTGTGTACTAATCAGTGCACATCTGATGTAGTGGACGTTTGGAGTTGATCGTGTGTACTAATCAGTACACATCTGATGTAAAGGACGTTTGGAGTTGATGGTGTATACTATTCAGTAGACATCTGATATAGTGAATGTGTGGAGTTGATGGTCTGTACTAATCAGTACACATATGATGTAGTAGACGTTTGGAGTTGATGGTGTGTACTAATCATTAGACATCTGATATAGTGGACGTTTGGAGTTGACGGTGTGTACTAATCATTTGACATCTGATACAGTGGACGTTTGGAGTTGATAGTGTATACTAATCAGTGCTCATCTGACATGGTGGGCATTTGGAGTCATTTGACAAGGTCTTGTTCACAACACGTTAAATTTTGTCTGAGCTAATAGGTAAGGTAGGTTTGGCGCCTCGAGTTGTAAACAGAACTTGGTTTAAGTCTCGTAAACAGTTCAGATGTAAAACATGAAGGCTTCGAAATTAGCCTAATTAACATATCAACGCGTATATTTTCTCCACAGTAACGGACTGCGCAAATATGTGGCGACAGCACTTTCTGTACATTCAATATTATAACGGTGGATTTGAGAAACCAGTAGTTACCATCCCTTCTCTATAACTTGAGACGCATTTTGGGCAGCTTCAGTTATTTACCATGATGCCTCGGGAGGGCTGTTGTCTTAAGTCTTAAGTATGGGACTACCAGTAACTCAAGCCTACGCCACACCTCACTGAGCCTCATCAGTTGGGCAAGACGGAGGGAGCCATCTTTTTGGGTTTTGGAACGATTTACTTTTTGTTCCACTGAGCGGCTGTTTTCCAATGCCGTTTAAAACTCTGCACACATTGGTAGACCTACATAAAATGCACTATTACAGAGAAACTGACATTTCCGGAAATTTTCACTTGCAACACATCGCATGTGCGATATATGCATTTATTAGCAGATCACACGATAGAATGTCTTGTTGATATACATATGACATGTTTTCAAAACCTATGGTCCTCGAAATTTGAAGGCGAGCTACATGTATTAAGCATGAAATTAACTAATTAGAGGCACTTACAACTTACACGAAGATTATCTCAACAAATTAAGTTTATTTTAAACATCGTTGTATACAATTTTGGCAGTAACAGACTACGAGGCTACGCTAGAAATATACGTAAATCCGATGAAACAACAACGACAAGAGTGACACCACTCGTTTCAAACATTTTTAAAGAAATTTAAAGTTTCGTTTAGTTTGCACATATGCACATAGCTACTTACACATTTCCGAGCCCATAATATAGGCCTAGATATGGTGTGATATGCTTCATGGGTGCAGGCGTACACTGGAAATCGATACGCGTGTTTCCAGGCATGCCAGACTTGGGCAGTTGTGGAGGTTTTATACCGGCCGGTGTCTGAGCGCCCTGTGTTGTATACTACTGACACAAAGTTCTCTGATATAGATTCCAGAAGCTCGTATTCATCTACATTGAGTACCAGTGAAAAGTACGCAGATTTTGTTGTACTAACAATACTGATTGGTGGATAATTGAGATTTAAATCCCTGGTATGCTGTTATCTGTTTCTGACAATACTTTCGATATGGTCAGAGACATTCATCGTTCCTCTCAAAAGATGACACCTTGATCCTTTGTTTTGCTTATCTGGGATGGGCAAGAAGACATAATGTATTTAAAGAACAGACAAATGTATAAAAATGCGAGTGGAGGTGAGAGCGAAAGTGTGGCTGCATATAAATGTCAGTCTTCTGATTGGTGAATAATAAACAAACAAAAACACATGTTCCCTCAAATACCTTAATAGGTGCATCTGTGGCAGAGTGATTAGCGTGCTAGCAAGGCAAAATGACCCGGGAGACTGTCGCCAGTGACTGTGAGTTCAAGTCCAGCTTATACTGGCTTTCTCTCCGGTCGTACTGGAGAAGGTTTGTTAGCAGCCTGCGGATGGTCGTGTGTTTCCTCCCTCCACAATGCAGGCCGCCGTTCTATTAGCAAATATATCAAATAAGTAAATAACTAACTGAAATGCCGTGTCCTTTCAATTTCATTGGGAGAAGCTCAAGATTTACAGAATTAGATTTGTTCTTTGAGAAGTCTGTATAATTACGCCGTATGTAACGGGCTGTTTGATTGATCTTATGAGTTACTTTCTCTGTGAATCAAGCAAAATTAGTTACTGTTGATAGTTTAGTAAGGAAACCATGATACTCCCCACAACCAAATGGTCGCCATATAGTTTTGACTAGTTTGACTATGAGAGGATGGAGAAACGCGGTTCTGTAGTTTCTTTTTTCTCTTGCTTGTAACGATGTACGAAGATTTAGTCAACATCTGTGAGCTTTACTATTTGTGGAAAATGCCGTTTATTGATAATGCCGACTACAAGTTCGATAATCATCTCTCATTCTGACATTTAGATGGAATGACATATGTTTATCCATAAAGTGCAACACGTGCTTTACAGAGGATTAAATGGCATATGTTTACCAAAGTGTAGGCCTAATAAGTGCGTTACAGTCACAACAAAACTTCCAGTGGATGAACTTTGACAAAGTAGATCTACTCCTTATATGGTATTTGTGAAGATTTAATACCGACAGCAAAATTGGTGACGTTCTTTTCGAGTAATAACTTGACAACTGCTCCCAGAAACATTACTATTAGTGGGGGCTCTAGAGCGATTTAAACGCATGCTGATCGACGACACCTGCCCCATACCCTAACATTCAACACAGGTCGGGTCATACCAAAAACTTTAAAATAGTAATTGTTGCTGCCTCGCTTGAGCTACGAGCACTGGGATGTTAGAGCAGGGAAACTGTACTGATTGGATCTGTGTTAGTATAATATGATATGGTGTCATGCCTGGTATCTTCGCCATGATTCTTCAGTGCCGTAGAAATTTGGCAGCATGGGCGTAAGAAGACGCAAGAAGACGCAGTTTATTTACACACGCCTAACGACTCATTGAAAAATTATTAAGTACGACTGCCCAAACACCCAAGCATACATACATCTGTGGCTCGGTTAGACCCCTAGCGCAGCGTAATGATCCAGGAGCCTCTGCACCAATGCCGGGTCGCTGTGAGTTCCAGTCCAGCCTCAAGCTGGCTTCCTGTCCGGAAGTACGTGGGAAGGTCTGTAGCGGCCTGCGGATGGTAGTGGGCTCTGCCCTGTTTCCTCCCACCATAATGCTGGCCACCGTCGTATAGTGAAATATTCTTGAGTACGGCGTAAAACACCAATCAAATAATTAAATAAATAAATACTTCAGCTAGATTTCGCCGATAATGTATACATGGTCATTCGCCAACCATTACGCTGTCTTCTCTGCTCTGATTTTACTCTCTATATGTTGTAGTCTTTTATATGATTTCCATATGATATCCCAGCAATATATTCTTGTAGTATACCGGTCTCAATGACATTATATTCTTATAGCGAGACAGGCTCAGTTATCATATTATGCTCTCGTAGTATGTTGGCATGTCGGCCCCAGTTACAATATTATATTCTTGTAGCATACCGTTTCCAGTAGTATTATATTCTTGTAGCACGTCATGTCCCCATGAATGATTTATAAATTCTTGTAGCATGCTGGTCCCATTGACAGCTTTAAACATGCATATTTTTGTAGTATGCTGGCCTCGTTGATAGCATTATGGATTCTGTATGTGGGTGTAATTGACATTTTGCTCTTGTAGCTTGTCGATCCTATGCCACCATTATATTCTCGTGGCGTGCCGGCCTCAATGACAACATTATATTTTCGTGGCGTGCCGGCCTGAATGACAACATTATATTCTCGTGGCGTGCTGGCCTCAATGACAACATTATATTCTCGTAAGGTGCTGGCCTGAATGACAACATTATATTCTCGTGGCGTGCCGGCCTCAATGACAACATTATATTCTCGTGGCGTGCTGGCCTAAATCACAACATTATATTCTCGTGGCGTGCTGGCCTGAATGACAACATTATATTCTCGTGGCGTGCTGGCCTGAATGACAACATTATATTCTCGTGGCGTGCCGGCCTGAATGACAACATTATATTCTCGTGGCGTGCCGGCCTGAATGACAACATTATATTCTCGTGGCGTGCCGGCCTCAATGACAACATTATATTCTCGTGGCGTGCTGGCCTCAATGACAACATTATATTCTCGTGGCGTGCTGGCCTCAATGACAACATTATATTCTCGTGGCGTGCTGGCCTCAATGACAACATTATATTCTCGTGGCGTGCCGGCTTCAATGACAACATTATATTCTCGTAAGGTGCCGGCCTCAATGACAACATTATATTCTCGTAGCGTGCTGGCCTAAATCACAACATTATATTCTCGTGTCGTGCTGGCCTCAATGACAACATTATATTCTCGTAGAGTGCTGGCCTCAATGACAACATTATATTCTGGTAGAGTGCTGGCCTCAATGACAACATTATATTTTCGTGGCGTGCTGGCTTGAATGACAACATTATATTCTCGTGGCGTGCCGGCCTGAATGACAACATTATATTCTCGTGGCGTGCTGGCCTCAATGACAACATTATATTCCCGTGGCGTGCTGGCCTGAATGACAACATTATATTCTCGTGGCGTGCTGGCCTCAATGACAACATTATATTCTCGTGGCGTGCCGGCTTCAATGACAACATTATATTCCCGTAAGGTGCCGGCCTGAATGACAACATTATATTCTCGTAGCGTGCTGGCCTAAATGACAACATTATATTCTCGTGTCGTGCTGGCCTCAATGACAACATTATATTCTCGTAGAGTGCTGGCCTCAATGACAACATTATATTCTCGTAGAGTGCTGGCCTCAATGACAACATTATATTCCCGTGGCGTGCTGGCTTGAATGACAACATTATATTCTCGTGGCGTGCTGGCCTCAATGACAACATTATATTCTCGTGGCGTGCTGGCCTCAATGACAACATTGTATTCTCGTAGCGTGCCGGCCTGAATGACAAAATTATATTCTCGTGTCGTGCTGGCCTAAATGACAACATTATATTCTCGTGGCGTGCCGGCCTGGATGACAACATTATATTCTCGTAGCGTGCTGGCCTCAATGACAACATTATATTCTCGTGGCGTGCCGGCCTGGATGACAACATTATATTCTCGTAGAGTGCCGGCCTGAATGACAACATTATATTCTCGTAGCGTGCCGGCCTGAATGACAACATTATATTCTTGTGGCGTGCCGGCCTGAATGACAACATTATATTCTCGTGGCGTGCTGGCTTGAATGACAACATTATATTCTCGTGGCGTGCTGGCCTGAATGACAACATTACATTCTCGTGGCGTGCCGGCCTGAATAACAACATTATATTCTCGTGGCGTGCCGGCCTGTATCACATCGGTCTCTTTTTATTTTTGTAGCATAAAAGTCACGGTCACAACACTGTATTATATAATTTGCTGGCCGCTCTGCCAGCGCATTATATATTCTTATTGCGTGTCAGTCTTAGTGGCGACATTACGTTACTGGAGTGCCGATCTCAATGACTATATTTTATTCTTCTAGCATAACAGTCAAAATGACAACATTTTATTCTTGTAGTATAACCATCCAATGACAATATTTTATTCTTGTAACATAACCGTCCAAATGATAACATTTAATTCTATTGTATAAGCGTTAAAATCAAAACATCTTATTCTTGTAGCATAACCGTCCAGTGACAACATTATATTCTTGTAGCATAACCGTCCAGTGACAACATTATATTCTTGTACCACAACCGTCCAATGACAACATTTTATTCTTGTACCATACCTGTCCAGTTGACAACATCTTATTCTTGTAGCATAACCGTCCAGTGACAACATTATATTTTTGTACCATAACCGTCCCAGTGAACAACATTATATTCTTGTACTATAACCGTTTAGTGACAACATTTTATTCTTCTACCATAATCGTCCAATGCCAACATTTTATTCTTGTACCATAACTGTCCAGTGACAACATTTTATTCTTCTACCATAACCGTCCAGTGACAACATTATATTTTTGTACCATAACCGTCCAATGACAACATTTTATTCTTGTACCATAATCGTCCAATGATGACACTTGATTCTGGTAGCATAGCCGTTCAAATGACATCATTTTATTCTTGTCCCATAACCATCCAGTGACAACACTTTATTCTTGTAGCATAACAGTCCCAATGACAATATTTTATTCTTGTACCATAATCGTCCAATGATAACATAACGGTCATAATGACATTTTACTGTTGTACCGTAACCGTCCAAATGATAACATTTTATTCTTGTAGCAAAACGTCAAAATGATAACTCTTTACTCTCATGGCATAACCGTCCCAATGACTACATTTTATTCTTGTACCGTAACCGTCCAATGACAACATTTTATTCTCATAGCATAACCGTCCCGGACGACATTTATTTTGGTGCCATTATCATCCAATGATGACATTTTATTCCTGTAGCATAGCATCCAATGACAACATTTTATTCTTGTGTCATAACCGTCCCAGTGACAGCATTTTATTCTTGTATCATAACCGTAGCATAATCGTCCTAACGACAACATTTTATTCTTGTAGCATAATCGTCCCAGAGATGATCAAGAGCAAAACCCCCAAACCGGTTTAGATTCCAGTCTCCAAAATGTTGTCGATTTCAACTCTATTCGACATTTTGACCCGTCAGACTGGTATGACCGTATCTGTAGCATTCAGTGATCTGTAAGGTCTTCCCTGGCACTCCTTACCACAAAATGCCATCCGTACAGTACAAGTTCTGTCAAAAAGACACGATGCTACAGATGCCACAAAACCAACGAGAGCGCTTCATTGACACGCACCATGCTGGTATGACCCTTAGAGCTGTCGACAGAGCCATTAACGTTTATGTGTCAACGATAAGTGGTTTCAGAAGACGTCATGAAGAATTCGGCACGACAGCTAGCCGTCTGCATGCTCGTCGATCGCGAGTAACAACCCCCGACCACATTCGCCTCCCCCACCGACCATTTCAGGCTAGCCACCGCCACAGCTAATGAAACAGCTCCATAATAACCGGATTTTCTCCCAAACGGTTCGGAACACCTCAGAGAAGCCATTTTTGCGAGCCGTTAAATCACTCCAGGGTATAGACCTAACCCCTGCGCGACCCCAGAGTCGGCGCGACGGGCCAACATGTTCGTTGTCCGCTGGCGCGATAGTGGCGAGTTCTGTCCCCAATGGGATGTCCTCGATCGGCGTGTTCGTTGGCGACTTCCAATTCGGGTAACCCCCGGAATTGCGTTTGGCCCTCACATAGGAGTGGGTAAACATTCCGCAAGTCACAATGAACCATCTCATCATGTCCATCTGTTGAGTGGAAGCCCCCCGATGATCCAGCCTGGTGGGCGCTCTAGGCCCAGAATGATGCAGTCTGGTGGGCGCTCTAGGCGAGAGTGATGCAGCCTGGTGGGCGCTCCAGGCGAGAGTGATGCGACTCGGTGGGCGCTCCAGGCGAGAGTGATGCAGCCCGGTGGGCGCTCTAGGCCAGTGTGATGCAGCCTGGTCAGGTTTTTAGGCTAGAGTGATGCAGTGATTTATCAACAAATGCATGTTATTTGTCCCTGAGATTTTTTAATGTAACAAACGTTTACAGAAATAACAGTATCGTGTACCTTACAGCTTAGGACCTCCGGTAATTGCCAATATAAGAAACGTATAAGTAAAGCAATTCTAAACTGCTCCAATTCAGTTTGAATCGGGATCGATGGTAATAAGTCATTTTTATCCACTCATAACAATGGACTTACGTGTAAAGTCAATAATGAAAATAATACATAATAATAAAACCGAGAAAGACCACAAAAGTATCTGTGAATGGTTCAAAAAATCAAACTGTGACAGTACATCACATCATTTTATCGGTTCTTGCACTTTAAAATAAACGTTTTTTTTCTTCCAATTTTTTTCGAAACCGTCCTACAAAGTTTTAAAAATGCCACAACCACCATTACGCAAATCACTGCTAAAGCGGACAGGATATCCAGACCATGGCACTGCATGTAAGAAAGATCCTGATTGGTTGACCGCATGTAACGATGACCATACTTCATCACGTGTTCAACCCAATATGCCGCCATCTCTCTACCACTCACGTGCGATTGTTCGAATTTAATCTGCTGAGAAACTTCCCTCATCCTCTCTTTCATCCTACAACATACGTAAAGACTTTAGAGAGCTGTGTCTTGGAAATTGATTTCCTTATTAAATCGAGTATCAAGGAAAGAATGACTAACATAACCCAATCATGAATCAGAGCGCCATGTTTTTTTGGACGCTCTGTCCATATTTACTTATAAGAGAAATATAATCATTGTAAAACTTATGAAACTTAAGAGTGGGGGTGTTCATTGAGTGAAGGCTGTAAAACACACTTAATTATCATCAATGGGAAAGAAAAGTGTAAAGAAAGATAAGGCATTAATTAATTTGGGAGTGATTTATTTCTAATATGATGTAAATTAAATTAAGAAGCGCAAAACTTGTGAATTTCATCTGAGTAAAATTTTGTATTCAACTTTTAGTTTTGTTATATGGTAACAGATACTGCGATAACATGTGTATCTCCTTCATAATTATTGTTATATATTTATCATATGCTTTTCAATGTCATGTTTAAAGCAAAATCACACATAAATGTAGTATAATATGTTAAATTGTTAATTACTTGTCCCAAAACTAAAATTAGTTGGTGAAGCATCCTCACAATCTGATACCTATTGCCTCAGAAGTTCATCATGAAACAGGTGTCTGTGAATCTTTGATCTATTAACAGGAATGCGATTTCTTCACAATTCGCTCAAATTTAAGCTGACCCTTATGAGTAAGAAGATAATATTTAGCCATATTGGTCAAAGTTTATATAGTATGAAAATCCACAACATCCTGTGAAAAATGTTCATGTCATGTAAACTTTGACCAATAGCTAAGGGCCAGATCTAATCTTTTGACTCAAGAGGGTCAAACAGTATAAAAAAATTCAGTTAGTTTTGATGGAAAAGATTCTCTCCCCTGTATTATTTGTTCCCATTTTCAACAATTAACAATCTTCAAAGTTTTACTGACTTCATATACACTGACTGTGTAAGATTGGAGTAGCAATAATGTCAGCTCAAATGGTCTGGCGAAACATGATTTTAGACACATGTTATATAGCATCCCGCCACACTAAAAATGCAGCCAGAGAATGAGTCACAAGTCAGCGAAAAACAATCACAACAAGAGATTTAACCACCCCTTCAGAACCACACCAACAACAGTCCTCCTTCATTTACATTTCACATCTAGTCTTACTTCATTTACTTTTTCAACTTTCTGGATGTCTACATGTATTGATCTGATTTATTTATTTATTTAATTGGTGTTTTACGCCGTACTCAAGAATATTTCACTTATACGACGGCGGACAGCATTATGGTGGGTGGAAACCGGGCAGAGCCCGGGGGAAACCCACGACCATCCGCAGGTTGCTGAGGGACTTTCCCATGTACGGCCGGAGAGGAAGCCAGCATGAGCTGGACTTGAACTCACAGCGACCGCATTGGTGTATTGATCTGAGCTATTTAAGTCCCTTTATTAAACCAATGTCCCGGTAAGGCTAATATATTAGCATATTATGTTAGTTAGTATATATATATATATATATATATATATATATATATATATATATATATATATATATATATATCTCAAATAGAACTGCATGTATTGAACGTAGGTTTTGCGTACATGCACATCATAATGCAAGTGACATGTGCAATTGTTGATGTTCTGTGTGCATATTAATGGATTATCGTAACTAAAATATTAACTTCATGTGTTGAGCTGGAGTTTGCTTTACTGTGTCTCCTACATGTCTCTTAATCTATTTTCATACAGCCAATGCTCCACCAAAAGGCCCACTCATCCTATCAACAAGCCGCGATAGAATGTACACGGGACAAACACGTGGTCATTGGCATGCTTGGGTAACTCCAATGCACCTGGAGGGCAATAAAACATGACTATTCTAACTATACAGTGATACAGCCTACATTTACTTACACCACACCTCACCCAACTTCCCACCGCACTAGCGCCACCACCACTACCACACATGTACCATCACATTTTGCTTATAACTATGTACTTGTCAATAAACAAGATATCCAAATGTATTTCTAGACTTTAAATACGAAAGAATATTTTCTATGCACGCATTCCAGCATTTACATGCAAATTAGATAACCATGTGCACTGCCATGGATAGTTGTGTATCGAAAGGAAGTACTAATAAATGCCTGCTTTTTAAATACCATATATCTGCCTAAGCAATCTCCCAAATCAATATGAGATGATGTAACTTAAAAACAAGTTAAATGTTAATATACATACATAACAGAGTACATGTAGTTTGCCAACAAATGGTTAAATTAATTACCAAGCTTATTAATGGATTAATACATGTTTGTTGAATTAAAACGTAACTCACTGCTTTCCATTTACATGCATTCAACTTTTCCCAAAGCAAAATAGAAAACTTTTGATTTCTTACATTTGAATTTTACTGACCTACCTAGTTTACAGTAACATATCAATGTCAGGGAACATTGACAAGTTGCCTGTTTAGTAAACTCTTTAATGTTCCCCCCTTTGGAAACAGTTATGTGTCCAATCCAGGAAACAGTTGCTTGTGTCTAATTCAGGACACAATCAACATAGTTTCCTGACCTGAAAACAAAATGGGACCGTTTTCGACTTGGCCCGGACTTTCAAACAGCCCCCCAACTTAAAAAATATTGTCGTCACAAGCCAACTAGAAAAGGAGAACAAACCATTTGGAACGTTTCCTTGCGGTAAACTAAGGTATCAACTGTGCCCGCACATCACCTCTTGTACCACCGTACTTCGACCAAGCAACGAGAAATGAATCATAAGTAGATCATACACTTGTACTTCAACTAATGTCATGTATGCAATATGCTGCTGTCGCTGCCCTTCTGCTATACATAGAAATGGACAGTCTCTCCGGGACCACCTTGGACATATATTTGACATTAGGAACAAAGAATTACACAAAACACTTTAACGAAAAACAACACGCACTTTCTCAACAGTGTTGAGAAAGTGTCTCTCAGTAGAGACTATCGGTTCCATTTCTACTACAGAGAATAAAAATGGAGTTCCGCTCACCGAGTGTGTGACCACCAACCCACTCAGCACCAGTGAACTCCTTTCACATTCCTTTTGTCTTTCCATGTGTATATATATCTGCATACTCTACTTCCACACACACACACATCTGACAACGTTTGCTATGTACATCGGAAAGCTTATGCTTTAGTGAGAATAGTTAGTCTTAAAAGTACTACCTATATATATATATATATATATATATATATATATATATATATATATATATATATATATATATATATATATATGTATATATATATATATATGTATATATGAAATCATATGAAATTAGTATTCCACCCTATTATCATTGCACGACTAAGATAGCTTATTTAAATGCCATGTACATGTATATGTGAGGCTAGGGGCCGTAAAGGTTGCCATGCTAATTACATCAGCACGATGCCTTTATGAACAGTTGCAATGAAAACGCGACTGAGATACTTGTTTAGCTGTTATTTGACATGGAACTCATTCACGGACTACGAATTTGAACTTTGATATGGAATTCATGCCTGGAGTATTCATTGTCTGCCCGGCATCATTGAAAACTGATGACCGCTTCTCTCTTGTGTGTTACCGGCTTTATTTCTTATTTGTATAATTTCTTACATACCTTTGTCTTTGGGAGTTAGTGTTAAACGTTGTTGTGGAAATGGATCTTGCGATTATCGACTTGGAACGCCCTTTACGGACTAGGAATGGTATAGGAATGTCGGACTTGACGCTTATATTTAATATTAAATTACCTTTACATCTGTCTGTGATCAGATATCACATACTGTCTTACATTTACAGAGTGAGTAGCGGAAGAAATTACTTCCCTGTGGTCAGATGTCTTACATTTAATGGCTGGGAAGAAAAAAATGTTACCTGCCTGTGGTCAGATGTCTTACATTGTCTTACATTTAGACCCTAAGACGAGGGAGATGTTCCACAATGTCTTCCATTCTGAGACTTAGGGGAGAAAGAAGTTAACTACCCGTGGTAAGATGTCACACACTGTCTTATATTTAAAGACTGAGAAAGGGAAGAAGTTACGTACCTGTGCTCAGATGTCACACACTGTCTTACATTTAGAGAATGAGAAGAGGAAGACGTTACCTACCTGTGGGTAGATGTCACACACTGTCTTATATTTAGACACTGAGAAGAGAAAAATGTTTTCTTCCTGTGGTCAGATGTCACATACTATCTTACATTTGGAGACTGAGAAGAGGAAGACGTTACTTACCTGTGGACAGATGTCAAACAATGTCTGATATCTAGACACTGAGAACAGGAAGACGTTACCTACCTGTGGATAGATGTCACACAAATGTCTGATATCTAGACACTGAGAAGAGGAAAATGTTTTCTTCCTGTGGTCAGATGTCACACAATGTTTTACATTTAGAGACTGAGAAGAGCAGGACCTGCCTTCGGTCATATATCACACTGTCTTACTTTACATACTTACGCCAAATACCTGTTACTTATGCCTGTTGTGATAATCAGAGAAGCCACTATTCTACATTGATCACAGACAAAATTAGAATTTATATTCATTTGATTGTATATGCTTACCTCTTGTCAGATATCACAGAACTCACGGCCGCCACAATAGACTCTGTGGATAGCTTAAAAGGATCCAGGCGTACCCCGTACCCATGAGCTTCCACTCTAATCGCATTGTCCGGCTGGTCACCAAACATTGGCAATATTACCATGGGAACGCCGTGGTACATGGCCTCCTGAACGCCATTCAGTCCTCCGTTCGTTATCAAAACTCTTGTATATCCAGATCCTACGGAATAAATCCATGTACATATTTGCATACAGCTGATTCATGACTCACACAACTCGCCCTTCCTTCACCAGTGATGTTGCGAGTTCTGCGGGATTGCCAGCTCATTTACATCAAGAAGTGTTTCCTTTACCCATAAACTGACCATTATGGAATAAGTAAAAATCTCTTTAAATTCTACGTTGAAAACCAATAAATACTTCAAGGTATATAACCTCGTTCAAGCTGTCACACGGGCTGACCGCCTCAGTGTTATTACTGAAATAACCGTAATAAATGTAAGAGGACATTTGGAGGTCTACATTTATGAGATCTAAACCAGGCATAAACCATAGTAAGGCCCGAAATATCAAAAACGTGACATAGAAAGTATTAAAGTCTAAAATATGCCCTAATTCGATTTTTTTTGCTTTACAGAAAACCAGAAAATTTCTGTGAAGTAAGAAACCACCTCATCTGAAAGGGCATTTCCTGCAGCCTCCAAATACGTTTTTATGTTTTTGTCTTTTGCAGCTCTTACACTGAATAAAATGAAGATAAAACATTGAAGAACCAGTAATGTACTATGAGTTGAAGTTCAGTTCATACATAAAACTCCAATCATTTAAACAAATAAATATACACGAAGAAAGTACCCTATAGGCATTTATTGTCAAATAAACACATGGTATCTAAATAAATTGTTTCATGACGGATGTAAGTATCATCCTTAGAGACATCTAAACATACTTTTTTGAAGAAATGGCCTATCTTTGTTCTGCAGCCGTTCTATTTTGTTGAAAACAGAACGGCTGCGCGGGTTGTTTCGTTCCAAAAAAAAAATGGTATTAGCGTATGCACTCATTAGCGTCGGTCTCTCATTGCCATACATTTATTTGTGTTAAAAGTGATTTGACAAAGTTGGGAAATATTTCTAAACAAAAGAAAATGTATTATCCAAACCCATACCAAGGACATCGTTCTGGGGAATCCATTCTGAGAACATTATTTTGTCGGAGTAATTCTTAATTGCTTTCCCTCGCCAGATAACTCTCTGTGGTAAAGTGGCGAAAGCTTCGAGGAATTTCCCTGCGATGTCTGTCTCAGCCAATGGCAGAAGGGTTGATAGACTGAAGAGTATTATTCCATCTACAGACTCATTCATAAAGTCCAGTAAATCCTGAAAAATGAAAATTTAAAATTTTTGGAGGGAATGATTGAGGTATAAGGCCATACCTACAGTAACTCAGCCATATCGTAGAAAAACCCCAACAAATTGTACAATGTTTCATTGAGTAAATGAATGAGGAAACGAGGAACGAGGAAATTTTCCCCCCTTTTCCATAATGTTCCCGCTTACACGTCCATCGACGGCCTCCGCGGCCGAGGTGGTTAGCGCGCCAGCACGGCGCAATGACCCAGGAGCCTCTCACCAATGCGATCGCTGGAGTTCAAATCCAGCTCATGCTGGATTCCTCTGGTCGTATGTCTGAGGTCTTGCAGTTGGTCGTAGGTTTCCCCAAGGCTTTGCCCGGTTCTCTCCCACCATATTGCACCGTTCAGGCACCACTTTTATACTTTCGCTTCGCACTTTCTCATATAAAACTTACTAAAGAGCGAAACCAAATGAGGTCTCACCAAACCTCGCATTTTCGCACTTTCGCCTTTCGTTTATAAATCGCTGTGCGCATGACAAGCCGGAAGGGCAAAGTACGACAGTAAGAGATATGAAAATCTCGTCCCTTCGACTGCAGGTAAAAGCTTTTGAAAAAGTTTATTAAAGAAATTAAGATAATCAACATGATATGTAATCTGCTTTAAACATGGTCAATACCTAGTTCCGGGTAAACTTTCCCAGAGCCGACGACCAATTCTTTTCAGCAACATATGGTTGGTACTGCCGGCCTGTCACACGTAGCACCATGTAGAATGATTGTCACGGCATTAACATGCATGGGCTAGCACAGGTAAATACGGTATAATCAATATTTAATATAGGAGACGAAGGCGACGGAGGTAGCTTTTGTGTGTGTGTGCTGTATATAGCAACTCAGCATATTTATTTGACTGTTTCACTGAAAGACTGACCAACTAAACTCTTGATCGTGCCGAAAATGTAGTTCACTCACATATGGTGCTGCTTGTTAAGCAGCAGTTGTGCAGGAGAACTGGATAGGCGATTTAATATTGATATATGCTACTGAAAAAGATCGGTGTTTAGAGCAAATTCAATATCATGTAAATTATCTTAATTACTTTAATAAACTTTGTTGATAACGACTTTTGCAAAAGCTTTAACGTGTGGTGTAAGTTTATTCTTGTGTAGACGGAAATGGCAGTTATTTATCACTGTGGTATTAACTAGTAGCGTATTATAGTGTAGTACTTGTCATGATCCTCAGTCGGTTAGACCCAGCAGTCTCTCACCAATGCGGTCGTTGTGAGTTCAAGTCCAGTTCATGCTGGCTTCCTCTTCGGCCGTACGTGGGAAGGTCTGCCAGCAACCTGCGGATGGTCGTGGGTTTCTCCCGGGCTCTGCCCGGTTTCCTCCCACCAGAATGCTGGCCGCCGTCGTATAAGTGAAATATTCTTGAGTACGGCGTAAAACACTAATCAAATAAATAAATAAATTGTCATGATCAAATAAAAGTACATGGTCAGTATCACCGGGCAGGATTTCTATAATTAGGTAAACTCAAAATCCAGTCACATCCGGTTTTTCGGGAGGACGAACGTGAATCTCTGTTTTTAACAGCATAACACTTAAAATTTATTAAAATACGAGCTGTAGGCCTACAGTTTAATTTACAGGTAAGTTCAATATGAAAATGTTGCAGATTAGCCAAACTCTTGGCGGAAGACTACATTTTATCGGATAGAACCGGTCGAATTTGGTACCCCTCATGCCGTCCGAATTTTACGGGTGCTTTCTCTGAGTTTGGACGTTGAAGGTACTAATGTGCATGGGCCATTACCTGTATGTCAGCAAAGTATTTTGCAATTTACTTACATTTGTTAATGTACGCGTTCCTAGTCATGACCCTTATAGTTTTTAGCAGACGGGCATATTTAATCATACTTTTCGCTGAGATATGTCTTTTTGTATTAATTGATGGGCGCGAATTCATAAAAAACTTACCTTGAGAACTGGCAAATACTGTATGTAAATGAAGTAGCATGTGGCGTCTGGTTCAAATGTATCTTGATTGCACTGGTGAACGTATGCATATAATATGGAGAGAAAGGGTCGTCATCTGCACAATACATGCATACCACGAGCCTGTATACGGTTAATTAATGGAAATGAGCATGTCTTAAAACGGGTGGAGAAATACCACTTTATCTCTTAGCCTTTTTCCCTTGGAGCACCGTTCCTTGGGGTCATGACCTTAGCGAGTATGAGTGTACAGTAGTGTATAGGCTGGTGGGTTGGTCCATGGGCAGGTCAAAGTTTTGACATCTCATCTTTTTACATGGGCCATTCACGTAACAAGGAGCCTTTGTGCAACACGACATCAACGTTTGGAAGGCCGTTACAGCTGTAGGGAATTTAGCGCTTGTTTTTCCCACACTAAATCCATTTTAATTGATATACTACCTTACGATTTTACTTCCAGTAAACACAACATCATATCAAATGTATTGCCATGTAAAGGATATACTGTGGTGAGATGACAGAAAAATGTTGAAAACAACGTTAAAACCAAAGTAAAATTCCCACAAACAAATAACAATTAATTGAACACATCCTGTAAGGACACCTGTCATTTCGTTTCGTTCTTCCCTTCTGCTTACGTAACGCGGCGTCCTACATAGCTACGACAAGCCGTTTGGATTTGACATATGTTGAAAACTTTTCCTGATATCTGCATGGAAATAGGCCGGTTTATGTCAGATACCTTGAATTCATTTCGACATAAATGAATGGAAATGTTTTTTAGTTATCCGAAACTCTAAATTCTAAATTTTGTCCTTCACATATCACAAAAATATATCATGTAAGAAATATTTTCAGGGATCAGATAAAAATGAAATAAACGTCAATTTGACATGTTTCCATTTTCTTCTGCGATACATACCCCTGATTCGCCTACTTTTTACTTATGTTATAAAGTGGATACGCCTTACATAAATTATCAGGTGTCATGGTTTTATAACACAGTGTGCTGCTTTCATTCAGGGAGCTGTAATTGCATTTTCTACATCTGGAGAGTTGCAGACAGATTAAAAAGATTAAAAAGATTTTAAGATATCTGAATTGTATAAACCACATTGCGGTGAAAGCGTGCTATCTGAGATATCTAAAATTGAATTTGTACTGTAGTCTGTTTCTTTTAGCCAGATGCCTATATTCAGCTGTCTTTAAAATCTGTCAAACTCGCTACCAAAATTGCCTTTCTTTAGTGACACGTAATGACTCAAGCTCTACACATTGATATGTTGTACGTCTATATTATTATTATTATTAAGGGGAACGCAGTTATTACAGTTTTCTAATTCATAGGCCTTGTTTTTAACACCAAAAACTCATTGCCTCGGATCACGTTATAATTATTCCGAAACAAGTGGCAAAAGTATTATAACTGCCCATAAATTAAAAAAAGTGTTCTAACTTCATTTCATTTCCAAGAATATAGACTTCCAATATATCGACACAGCTTGTGTTGTTACGTGTCGCTGACCAAAAACAACTTTGGTTGCGTGTATGACTGATATTACACACATTTGAATATAGGTGAGTGGCTATAAGAAATAGACTATAGAGTAGTTAATCACTGCGCCGAAAAGGCACTATACTTAGTTGGCCGCCCGAAGGACTGTAGCTCATTACATGAAGGACTCGAGCAGATATTTTAACTTGGAGAAAAGATATTTCAGACACATTTTATTGAGATGTGATGGATAACTTGAAGGTTTGGCACACACGTCCAATGATCAGTCAGATATTTATTTGATTGTTGACTAACTCCATGCTCAATAATTTTTCAGAGACTCTCAGTTTTATGGGTGGAGGAAAGCGGAGGAACTTCTCACATGTGTCGAATACAGATATGCACACCATATTGGAATACAAGTGGTCTTCAACCGACGTGAGACTGCGCAAACGACCCCGCGCGCACCATCGACCGCTTACTGTTACCAAGTACCAAGTAGAAATTTGAATGCATTAGACGGACCTTTAATCATGCGTCTGGTCACACACAGTATAATTTAAAAAAAAAAGTGTATCTGTTGATTTTCTATTGGTCTTGTTTGCCGTCCAGTTTGCATCGATATTTGGTTTGTCTTTCCACTTCTTCTTATCCATGTTTTAACACCTGTAATTTTCGGAAACACTCCTATACTCCTCACAGTGCAGGTCTATGCGACTACGATTTCCGGACACACTTTCATATTCCTCAAAGTGTAGGTCAAGACGACAGCACTCTCCTGACACACTCCCATACTCCACACATTGGAAGTCTAAACGACTACAATTTACAGACACACTTCCATATTCCATACAGTGCAGGTCTAAACGGCTACAATTTCCAGACACACTCCCATACTGAACACAGTGCAGGTCTAAGCGACTACACTTTCCCGACACACATCCATACTCCTCACAATGCAAGTCTAAACGGCCACGATATCCGGGCACACTTCCGTACTAAACACAGTGTAGGTCTAAACGGCTACAATTTCCGGGCACACTTCCATACTTCTGACACGCTGTTTAATGAGTAATTTTTTAGACAGGCTAGATTAAAATATACAAGCAATGATATAAACATTGTTAAATTATACTGTAAAAGTCGTAAAAGTTGAAACCACAAAGACAAAAGACCACATTTTATTTTCCTTATTACAATATAATACATTTAAAGCCTATTTTCTTGAAAAATGTGTTCTCACGTGGGGATATTTCATCTGATATACGTAATGACAAAATGTCCCTTATCTGAAGAAAATGATCTACTATCAGTTGTTCGTACTAATCAAAAACGTAGATAAAATCTTTATTGTTATCTGTGGTAGTGTTAAAGAGTGTCTGATGTGTGCTTTGTATAAATTAATTGATTTGTTTAACGCTGCTCTCAAAATTTTTTCATTTATTCGACATCGGTCAGAATTAGGCATTTCCGAAAGCAGATTATCGTCGCCTTGCTGCACTGCAATAACAAATTTATATCCGAAAAACAAACATTTTATGGACAAGGTTTGCAAACTATGCACATCTCACTTCTGTTGCAAAACAATTATGGGAATTCCCCTCTTCAACATCAATCAATGTATTTAAGCACGTCAGTGATTGGTTGAAAGAGGCTGTGCATAGATAATTTGTTAGACAGTAGTCGACGTCAACCATAAACATACCATCAATACCATTAATGTCAGTACCATCAATGTCAATTAGACTGACGGCTCCTCTGTATTAACAGAACGAAAAAAATACCTATACGTTTAGCTAGCAATTAACGTCTACATGCCATCAAGGTCAGTTAGACTGGTCATCTGTATAAATAGAACTAAAACAATACCTATATGTTTTATAATGTGCAGTAAATAGAACAATCAACTCTATAAATGGATAAATGGCTCTTTAAAATGAAAGAAAAAAAGCTTATTTATGAACCAAAGAAAATTAAAGAAAATACTAAGGAAATTGTGTTACGAAATCTGCCAAAATGAAGTTCTCTATAAGTTCTCTCACGGTCTCATTTTGCACGGTCTTACTTATGTTTGTTGAACATCAATTGTCTTTCATCAATATGGTTAGATATGGGAAACTTCGTCAGCAACTGGTCAAAGTTTCGCTGTTTATCCCCAGGTACTCTGGCTACCACCACCCGCAATTCTCACCACCATGGGAGTGATATGTTGTTGTATATGGCATCAAAAACTGGCTAACTTATTTATTTATTTGATTGATGTTTTACGTCGTACTCAGGAATGTTTCACTTATACGACGGCAATCAGCATTATATGGTGGAAGAATCCAGACAGAGCATATTTATCACCCTGTCCACGGTCTTGATGGTAAATCTTACTGATTCATGAACACATTAATAGGCCCAGTTTTGATTAGTTAAGTTAAACGCGACGACACATTAGGCAGACGAGCAAAAAAGATAAATGGTGGCACTGGATGTCCACCATCATTATCTACCCCACATGTGGCAACAACAAAAACAGCCAACAAGCCATACACACTAATGACAGTCCTTAATTGAGACTTTAGTAAATTATAACTCATGAGAATGAAATTGAATACTGATCCAGCATAGCCTTCTCGTGGATTGGCCCAATCAGTATATAGGCATACGGTACTGAAGCCAATATTACCTGCTGTGAAGCCACATTATTAGAAACATCTGGCCACTGAATAGATTCCACTTCTTTGAGTGAGTTTAACGCAATAATTTATATTTTTTTATTTATTTATTAATTTGATTGATGTTTTACACCGTACTCAAGAATATTTCACTTTTACGGCAGCGGCCAGCATTATGGTGGGAGGAAAAACCCACGACCATCCGCAGGTTGCTGCAAGACCTTCCCACGTACGGCCGAAGAGGAAGCCAGCATGAGCTGGACTTCAACTCACAGCGACCACATTGGTGAGGGACTCCAGGTTCATTACGCTGCGCTAACGCGCTAACCAACTGAGGAATAATTTATACATACCTTTGGTAAACGGCTCGGTGCCATTGCTGTTAAACATCCTACGTATTTCACATTTGGCATCACGGGGTAGGGAAATTCTATATTGAAATCAGAATTAATGATCCATAAAGTGGTATTTTTCAAGACAAGGTTGGTGTCCAAGTTAGCCATTTCTGGAAAAAATTGATCTCTTAATTCCTTCATCTTGTCCCTGTTAGTCTTTATGACGATCATTTGGTAAAAGTATAACCAGAAATTTGTGGCACGTTGCACAAAAGTCATCTCATGAGAAAAGCCATTGTGCTGCCTTCCGACAGGTACATACGATAAAGGCAAGCTAGCATCACTGAGCCTAGCTAGATGTACATCAAAACGACTACAGGAGAACATGATGTGAGGCAGGTTTAACTTTGCGACCAATACCAAAGCATCTACAATCGCAGGGTCCACAATCGCAACATGAAAGTGAAACGTTCTCAAAGTTGCAAGGATAGCGTCAGCGTGTTTAAGCAATCCCATGGTGACAGTCCGCCCTAAGGCTGGCAGAAGGCTGGGTTTGGAGCTACTTTTGGTGAAGCCATCGTTAAAATAGCTCACGTTTACCTCCAGCTTATATTCCAACACGGTATACGGAATAGTGTTATAACAGTAATTGCGTTTGGAGAAGCACAAGTTTGGAGCCACAACGGTAACGGTGTGACCACGGTCACAAAGCGTCTCGGCTAATATGGAAGCCAAGTGAAAATGACTTCCAACGTGAGAAAATATCAGAACTCTTTCTGTGGAGATTTCAGTTACAATAAACAGCCACAGTCCAAGTCGGTGCGTTAGCAGAGAAAAGGTACTCATTTCAGAAAAATAACATCAGCAAATAGAAGGGAACATTGAGCGTCTCATGTCAAAGGAGAGAGTTGCCGGATAAGATCTGTGCTCACGATTCAACAATCCTCTCTCCAGTGGCAGTTAAATAGGCCCATATAGGCCTATATGCTTAAATATATCTGTGCACTTAGAGACTGCGTGGTGGTCTTCATGAATAAATATGACATCCGTAGTAGACATACGAGATTCAAATACACAGAAACAAGTTATCGAGGACAGTTCGAAATCTTGGTGCACATGAATGTAAATATCCGACCTGAACAACTCTGAGTGAGTATACGTTTCCAGGCGACCTATCATCAGCTGGTGTGGTATCAACCGGCGATGCCGGCTTCGTGTCCCCTTATAATGTTTTTTTTGCCTTGTCACAGCTTGTTGTGATCTACGGATAAACAGCCGTACGTAACAAACAATCTGTAGTCCTCATCAGCATATATGGAGAAATTGCTCCGAGCACAGATACTGTCAAAGGCAGACAGTAGTCAGGTCCCTCACATGTTTGCAAATGACTACCTTTCGTTTTACAACATGTTTAAAAAGTTGAAAATACATGTGGTTGGATGTTTTGTCGGAACAATGAATCAGAATGTTTAAACATTTAAGGCTATATGGAAAATATATGCTTATAAAATATGTAATCGAACTGGTTTAAAATGAATAATGAGTATGTTTGAGATTACTGGTCATGTTTTCATTCACATGTTGAGATTACATGTCTGTTAAATGTGCCTGTGAAGTTTAAACTGGGTGTTAATTGCTGATTCTACACTTTTTGTAACGTTTTCATTAATGCAGCATATGAGTTTGTAAAACAACTATCGCAACATTGTACAGCTATCGCGACATTGTAAAACGTCCGACAGCTGTGGTATAGTGTAGCGCTCATCCCAAATATCCCCAACCCGACTCGTTTCAGGCAAAATAGCAGGGACGAATGTGTAGATCGGCAATGGATTGGTTTCACAATGCATGTAATGAACAACACAACAGAGAGCTGTTAGTATATGATTGTTCACAAGTTCAGAACAACTATCGCAACATTGTACAGCTATCGCGACATTGTAAAACGTCCGACAGCTGTGGTATAGTGTAACGCTTATCCCAAATATCCCCAACCCGACTCGTTTCAGGCAGAATAGCAGGGACGAATGTGTAGATCGGCAATGGATTGGTTTCACAATGCATGTAATGAACAACACAACAGAGAGCTGTTAGTATATGATTGTTCACAAGTTCAGAAGTATGTACTTCTATACTACGTTGCACGTGCTGTGACGGAATATAAGAGTTTATACATATGTAAATATATGTACAGCAGTGCATTTAAATTTTGTCAGCTTTTATTGTGCTAACTGGTAACATAGTGTCGGTTCAGTGTGAAGTTAAATCAGTGGATATAATGAATTAACGTAGAGTGTTTTCGGAATCATTAGAAAGTGCTGCAAACCCGTTTATATAATACTCATAATATGTTGTAAATTATCAACATTTTTTATTTGATATACTTGAGACAGGTTTTTTAAATATATATATCAAATTTGATAGCATCGCTTCATACATGAAATGTATTTTTGTATAACAGGTTTAATTCGTATTTTCTGTTTATAAGATCACTGCTATTTTGCGAAATTATAACACATAATAAAACAGACCGAAAGTGGCGATAGGTAAACGCTATACATGATTAATAATAATCGGATATGATTAAGGCTGGAGAGAACACGACATACATTTTGAATGGTTAAACATGATTTGAACGTTTTGAAAAACGTAAGGGTTTAAAACCTTTTCAGATTATCTCCCTTTGTGAAATCAGTGCAAAAGGCCTGTTTTCTCCCCGCGGCTCTTATTCACAAGCCTTATGGGGATGAAACAGTTTAAGAACTTTTAAAACGATTAAATTCAGAACAACTTTTATTACTCAAAAGAAGCAGATTGTGACGAGGAAAACTCGATGATTATGATTAAACACTGAACAAAATACTTCATCACTTTCTATTCGCCTGCGTTAAGATAAACCAACATGTTACTGCGTTATTAGACTTAGAATCTGTAAACATGTTGTTCAAGCTTGGACAATTATTAAAATATTCTCTGTAAGCACTTTTACTCATATTCCAAAAAGTGTTCATCAAGACTGAACCAAAGTACTTATGAGCAGTCAGTCAGACATGAAAGTACATGTAGTTATGTTACCGTAGACATATGATATTCCAGTGTCATCTGCTTTGTTCGGCATTCTTCTAGGGAGCAAAAATCTTTAACCATATTCTTCTTCAGAACCACTGCTTAAATTGAGCTCAAATTTGGTGTGTTGCTGCAGGATTAATAGAGCAACAATGTTTGCAAATGGCGTTGAATTACAATGCAAAATGTGATCATGAGCTCGTCATGGGTTAGGTTACGTCGCACGACGACTTGGTTTTTAATTTTAAAGGTCACGCGAACGGAAACCATTACTGCTGTAAAAGAAACTTGGATAGTCCAGATGCTTGACCCGATGGACATGTAGGGTCAGGTACACACCACCGCCATTGCTTTGGAGGTAGCTTTCTGATTGACTGTTGGCAAATCTCTCTTTAAACCATGACAACCTCGTTTTCGCAAACAGGTCAGCTCTTAATGGATGAAGGCTTCGAGGAATCCCTCGCTGACATGGCGCCGATCGGCGTGCAGCTATCGGTATCATCCTCATCAGAGTCTTTCACCCGTGACCCAATATCTGTCCTAAACACTAAAATAAACCTGTCGTGCATTACCAATTTAAAAAGCACAGAATTTAATTTCCATCAACCGAAACGGGCGGATTGTTTGAAGGTGCCCTTAAATGCATAAATCTCCATACACGGCTCGATTTATTGCGGGTTCAAGAAGCTGTACCACCAAACTCTTGTCAACTTACTTACGAGAGCGTTACAACAAGTAAAGTCATTTTGGAATAAGTATTGCTGTGCCATAACAAAAAATTCAAGTGTCAACTGCATGTGGATTCTTAACAACTCCAAACGTCTTACAGAAGAACTTGATGCTCATATGCATATACCATACAAAGACGTATCCACATGGGATTTCTCTACTCTCTATACTACGATTCCTCGCAAAGATCTTATTGAAAGAATATCGTCGTTAATTGTCTCGGTATTTACTAAAACAGGTCACCGTTACATTAATCACGCCGCCTTTACGACAAAAGGGATAATTTCAATTTTGGTATTGTAAATTATCCTTATTTAGATAGCAATATAGCAAAGGGTCCTGTATATGGCGCATACATATCTCGCCTTGTAGCATTTGTCAGATCTTGCGTAAATTGGGATGATTTTATTCTGCGTGACAAGTTGCTCGTTCAAAAACTAGTTTATCAAGGATACTCCGTCAAACGCCTTCATTCTAAGTTGCTCAAACTTTACAATGAGTATAACACTCTCGTTGGTAGGTATGGACAGAGCTTTCAGATTCTCTGACGATCTGCATTGTGATCAACCACATAGACGGCGCTGTTATCCCTATGTACATATCTATCACGTACATGATATTTAACAACATAGATGGCGCTGGTTGCCCAGTGTAACCGTCTATCTTGTATGTCATGTGTAACATCATAGATGGCGCCTCTTGTAGTATGAGATCTTTACATATTTACGGGAAAGACGTAATCGTCCGTTACTTTTGAATCACAATCTGATCGGTTAGGGTCTGTAACGCTCGTCATTTTCAAACTGTATCTAATACCGCTTGACCTGGGGCTAGGGGCCGTAAAGGTAGCCATGGTCATTACATGAGCATGATGTCTTCATGAACAGTTGCAATCAAAGCGCGACTGAGATACTTGTTTAATTATTTAACCTGGAACTCATTCACGGACTACGAATTTGAATTTATGGATATGGAATTCATGCCTGGAATATTCATTGTCTGCCCGGCATCATTGAAAACTGATGACCGTCTCTCTGTTGTGTGTTACCGGCTTTATTTCTTATTTGTATAATTTCTTACATACCTTTGTCTTTGGGAGTTAGTGTTAAACGTTGTTTTGGAAATGGATCTTGCGATTATCGACTTGGAACGCCTTTTACGGAATACCAATGGTATATGAATGTCGAACTTGACGCTTATATTTGGATAACATTGCGCTGCACATATTGGCCAACGGCCGGGATGCGCATCAATGCTTCTGTCAAGAGAATTCTGAGGCGATTGCGCTCTCCCTGAAAGACTTAAATTTTGAATGTAGCGCCACTGCCTGTAGAATATCTCAGCCAATGAAACAGCCGCAAGTTGAACAATGGTGGTAGTCCGTACTAGACCCTATGTGGAAACAGACCCCCATTAGAACTTCCGTTTTTCGGGAGGGTGCGAATGTAATTCTGTGTATTTTAGGGTCGAAAGTCTCTTCTTGCTGCGAGCCTGCGAGCCTTTTGGTGTACAGGTGCATGTTTGGTTTCAAAATGATGGAAATTGTCTAAGCTGTGAGCAGGTATGAAGTCCGTGTACTAATAGTACTTGGTGGCCCAGGGTTCACTTCCTGCAACAGCGGACTGGACGTCGTACAGACGGGAGAATCTTGCCTTTCTCATGTTTGAGTTGCAGTGGACACAAGTGGTATTACTACATCTGGTCGATCTTCTTTTGAAGCTATAAGATCGCCACAGTTTCTTCTAAAACGTCTGCCATCTTCGGTTTTAACGCTGTAAGAAGGTATATCTACTTGTCGGCCAACAATTGCTTTCTGCCATTGTTTGTTTTTGTTATAGGACTTTAGTCTCACAACATCTCCAGTCTGCAAATCCGGTAGATCACCTGAAGAACGATTGTAGTATCGAGTTTGTTTCAGCTTTCTACTGGCAAGTTTGTCGGCAACTTTATCAATAGTTTTCGGTTTGAGGAGTTCGCTGGTTGCGGGTAGAAGAGTCCTTGTTCTTCTTCCAAACAATCTCTGTGCTGAAAAACTACCAATTCATTCTGTTGGTGTTTTTGTCTCCATTCTAGCAAAGTAAGAAAAGGATCTGTTTTGGTAGAGATTTAGCCAAGATCAGCTTGACGGTCTTTTACGGCGCTTTATCTCTATCCGCTTGTCGGAAATAGCAAGATATTCAATTATATTGATATTCTGTCTCAATAGCTGGACATCTGTTTTCAGTCAGCATAACATCTCTATGGTCATTAGTAGCTGTCTTGAAATGTGATAAGTATGCAAGATACATTTCTGTACCTTTCTTGTAAGTCGCATCATAGTCGAACTTTTGCAGGCGCAACAGCATGCGTTGTAGTCTCTTTGGAGCACTATGTAGGCTTTTGCGAACAATCGATTCCAGTGGTTTATGGTCCGATTCAATTCTCACTTTCCTTCCATAAACGTATCGTTCAAACCTTTCCATCCCAAAGACAATTGCGAGCATTTCTCGCTCAATCTGTGCGTAATTCTTCTCTGCAGCCGACAAAGAAGGAGATGCATAGGCCACAGGCTGGTCATTTTGCATGAGTCATGCTCCATGTCCATCATGGGACGCGTCACACTGGAGTACAGTGTCAGCTTTGCCGTCAATATACCTAAAAAAAAGAGGACTTGACATGATGTCTTTCACTTCCTGAAGACATTTTCCATAGATTTCTTCATACCAGAAAAAGTGATTCTCATTCTTGAGAAATTGTCGCAAAGTGTCAGTAACTGACGACAGCCTGGGAGCAAACTTCTGGAGGAAATTCACCATGCCTAACTGGCGCTGTACCCTTTTCTTATCCGTCGGCGTTGGCATATCTTTCATTGCAGTTACTTTAGAAAGATCCACCTTCAATCCAGATGAAGACAAAATGTGTCCAAGGTATGGTACCTCTCGGCACTTGAGTTGAAACTTTTTTTCTGGTTCAGTTTAATGTTCTTTTCACGACACCTATCGAGGAAAGAAATCACCTTTCTGTCGTGATCCACATCTGCCTCTTCATTTGTGTCTCCAACACCAAAAACCAGAACATCATCATGAACTACTTTCACACCGTCTAGACCTTCCGGTGCCTCGTTGAGTCTACGTTGAGTTGAGTTCTTATGGATTTTTCCACTTTCTTCAGTTTTCTGTCATGAAAGATTTGAGCGTAGAGATTCTCGGGGAGAATGTTGACTGTAGCTCCACTGTCTAACCGGAAAACGACAGTTTTGCCATTCAAGACAATAGGAGCAAAGATACCCTTTGGAAATCTTTTTCCATCAGAACCCGTTTTCCGTTTGAGTTTAGTGATAATACATATTCTTCCTCAATATCAGACATGTCAGACACTTCCACATCAGTGTCCAGTTGATGAACTTTATGCTGTCTCTGTTTGCCTTTACTTGGACATTTAGATTGAAAGTGATTAGGCTTATCACGGTGGATACAAACTTGACCCCAGGCTGGGCACTTCTCCTTCACAAGTGGATGTCGTTTGCCACAGAATTTACATTTCCGCTCTTTTGGGGTTTTCTGTTTCCCTTTGTGTTGCTTCTGACTCTTTTGTTTGTGTTGGGTTTGTGCTTATATTTATCCCAAACATGCTGAACTTCATCAACAGAGGTCATAGATTTCATTTGCTGGGAAGCAGATTCATGTGCTCTGCACACATCAATGCAAGATTTCAAGGTTAGTCTCGCATCCTGCAACAACCTTTACCGGGTATTGTTCTCACGAATTCCAACGGCAATTCTGTTCCTTATTAAGCTATCTTCTGCCCATAATTGCAGGTTTTTGCGTTTTTTTTTCGGATGTCTCCTGGTCTCTGCGATTAAAGCAGCACCTCTCATAAGTTTCATTTGTTTCACCGACACAAAATGTTTCAAACTTATGGAGGACAGTATCTATATCGTGTTAATCCTCTTCCTGCGTGAAGTGTAAGCCATCAAAAATGTCTAACTCATCGACGCCGATGCATATTAGCAGAGTAGCAGTCCTGTATTTATTTTCCACATCACAAAGCCCAGTTGCGATTTCGTAGTTGTCCCACATCCGTCTGAGTTTTTTTCCAGTTTGCTGCCAAATTTCCTTTAAGGTTCAGTTTGGTTGGCAGTGGAATGTTTGTAGGGACTTGTTCCCCGCCATTGTTTTCGAATTACGTTAATACAAGTCAGTGTGTCACATACAGGCCTTCAGTAGAAATGGTACAGTAGGCAGTAAACACGAAATAAATCACAATATCCCAGTGTTTCACTAGAGTGCGCGCATATTGTCTCATACGCGACATCGTGGAAATGTAACTGGAACGCGAAGGCGAACTGTTAGAAACGGGGTACCATAGTTTTTTTTTTTTTTGGTATCTGGGTTAACAGTCAATCAGCGAGAACATTACCACAGTGTTCACAGAGTTCAATGGTATTTTCCCTCAGAATTATCCAAGTTTATAACTGTCACAGAGTTCAGTCACAAAAAATCACAAATTAGGCAAAATAGCGCGAATACTAGATCAGAAAGTTACTCACTGTCTGTAAACATCACTCCCGACGAGTCGAGCCACCTGTACGATCAACACACGGAGAAAAACCACAAATATCAGTCGATATGAAGTTTCAAATTCGCCGCACAGCCGGACGGGAACTCCATCCCAGTTCTGACACCATGTTTCGTCATTTTAGATCGTTCGGGTGTTGAATAATCGAACAATAATGAACTTTTGTTTGAGCCAACGAAACAACTGTTTACTAAGGATAAAATCAGAACGTACAATCCAGGTCCTACACTGTAGGACCAGGGGAGTATGTAAACTATACTTTCTGGAAACGGACTTTAGACCATTTACGTTCTCTCTGCTGCTATTGCAGTTTAGATTTGTTAGATTCCTGACCAAGGTCGGTGATTTACTCCTGTAATTCCAGTTTCCATTAGCTTGACCGCTGTCATACCAGTGAAAAATTGGTGAGTATGACGAAAAAAAACTGATTAACCAATCAACCAATTCAAACAATCAATCAATGAACAGATCTGCAAGTCGCGAGTTATTGCTATACTGGTTCCCGGCAATAAGTTTATTAGCCCGGTGCTTAAAATATACTTTACTCTTTTAACTACATTTGCAAACTAATATACAGGACAGCTGTTACAGTGTGACCCATGTGTCAGACCGGCTGAGCCTGTTGTTAGGCAGACCCAAGTCAGTCAAGATACCACGTCAGTGAGTCGGAAAGCTTTCTAGTTCGGCTGACCAGTCAAGCGTGTGGGTATGCATTTATTGCCTGCATATAGGCCTACATCTAAACTTCTCAACAGACGGAGAAGTTATAAGTAGTGGAAGACAACACATTGTCTGTTCACTAAAGAAAAAAAACACGCACATGAAAAAGAATTAATTTGGTAAGTGGTACATGAAGTTTGTGCGTACGATGGTAAATATGTCAGAAAATGTGCGTTGTGTACTAGTTGTTAGAGCTACTAACTCTGGGATGGGGAAAAAACGATCATAGACATAGCTCGTCTGGATGGAGAACAAAGCACAAAGCAAACTACTTATATGAGGGGCTGTTGCAGTCATGCGTGAATAATGCTGGATGAATGACAGATTACCCCTCCCCCCTCACCTCCCGATGTCTAAAGTATTTTTGAATTAATCATCTATCAAAGGTGGAGGGAATGAATTCTTGTAGTAACTCTTGTATATAAAGTAGAGAGCATAATGGTGACGAACGTTTGGTCTGCAGCAAGTCTAAAATGACAATTTAAAGCTTGCCTTCATTTGATGATCGTCAGTGCCGTCTCGCTACGATCTAGCATGAATGGTGACTATCATACGTCAGAAGGCTACGCAATGACAGTTAGTGTGTCCGTTCTTACATAAATGTGTATATTTACAATAAACCTGCTTTTGCGTAGACTAATGAGTAGAAAGGGAAAAACCTACCAGTGACAGGCCTCGTTTTGATGGGAAAGAAAGAAAAAAGCGAACCGTTAAAATGGGGAGGTTCCTGTCATTTATTAAAATTGTCTAGCCCAGTAAAGTGAAAGAGGAACCACATGCAATCTCACCTGCATAATACAGGATGAATGAAAAATTAGCCTCCCCTCATCTCCACCCCTGAAGCCCAAAACTTTTAACTAGTATTTTAATATGGACAGCAATGTCTACCATTACACCCACTCCCACCCAAAGTGTCTGGTCGGATTTAAGAGAGCAAAATTCGGTTCTGAAGTCAACACGTATACGGCAATTCGCCGTTAAATGATGATTTCAAGGCGGATAATAGGTCTACTGTTTTCAGAATGGAGAATGCTTTCTTTAGGACGTTCGCCTAATGCTTGTTTCCATGAAAAATGTAGAAAACCAGGCGCAGGTAACACCAACTGGGAAGCAGGCAATGCAGGTCTCCCACATATTGCTTTAAAATACTGGAGAGTTTCAACAAAAAGCAAGCAATATTTAATCTCAATATGAAAAGATCCTGACATGGAGCAGGTTACCATTCCAAAGACGAACGATATCAGACGGAAATCAGGCCTCCAACACTCTACAGAGAATGATATTTCAAGGAAGATATGAGAAACACGTGGAAAACAGGCAATGCTGGCTTCCCACATAATCCACAAAGAATTATCATGCCAATAAAATTTATATGAGAAGAGAGGGATCAGTCGATACTAGCCTTTCATATGTTGCTCAGTGGCTCAAGGTAATCATATATATGAGGTAATAACTATATTCTTCCCTGATAATAAAGTATTCTATCCGTGAAAAATTGGGACCTATTGTTCCCTAAAAAGGGTATACTGTCCTTGAAAATATTGTTGCAAACAGCATAATGACCATGGAAATCCTTGGGACACAATATTGGGCCACAATGCTTCCTAAAACAGGGCATAATCGTCCTGAAAATATTTTTTTAAACTTTCTCCTAAAAACAAGGTGTAATAAACCTGGAAATATTGGGACACACTGTGGCAGGGCATAAAAATTGGGTATACTATCCCTGAAAATATTTGTGCTCACTGTTCCCGAAAACAATGTATACTGTCACTTAAAAACTCGAAGTGACATCTTCGAAATCAGAAGTGTTTGTTTGTTCAAATAAAGCTAGAGACGCAGTCTTGAAGGCCTATAACAAAACTTTGATATGTAGTAGGCCTGGAGACGAACTTTAGGGAGTAAAAATTTGGGTGTTTTTTGGGTGGATATGAAAACATCTGAAATCATTTTTTTCAGATCCCCATTTCCGATTGACTTTAAATTTGATACACGTAACATGTAAACATAGATTCTATGTGGAAAGAAAAGTTCAATGTGTGAGCAAATCATGTTTTAGCTCATTCAGCAGAAATGACATATGAAGTGAACCTGAAGATTCTAAACAAGTTGCCTGGCGTAGTTTAGCGTCCTGATCTCGATTCTGGTGTTACTCATTCCCTAGGATGAATACTTTTGACGCAACATGTGGTCAAATTGCGAAAAACCGCCATTTCCCGCATATAAAGCTAAAAACGTGTGTAGGCTAGATAGGTAATGTATAAAATGCTGAAAATCATCCACCACGTGGACACAGGACTTCCAGTCCTTCAAAAATTGACCAATGGTCGATTAACTACATTTGGTACATGTACATGCCTCTTAGTGTATTGATAGCTGTTTTGAACCCACAATTTTCCAAAATTTGTTGTTAAAGGCAAGCAGCTATAATTAATTATTTACCTGTTTGATCGTTTTTTAACGTAAAACTCAAAAACATTTCAGTCATAGGAAGGCTATCAGTTTTGTGGGTTGGTGAGCGTATTCCACCGGCTTCTGGCAAATTATTTACGAACTTTCCCACATGTGAGGAACAGATACGCACATCAATATTGGTGGGACACAAGTGGTCTTCAACGAACGTTAGACTTCTAAAGCGGCCACACTAGCTTTTGGACATGGTCCCACAATCAGTGACAGTCCAGCCATGACTGGTTTGAACCCCACCTCGAGTATACCAATATTTTAACTGGAAGCGCGTTTTACTCACTCATACTATCCATATTAGTGCAGACCAAACCTTCCGGAACTGCAATGAGGGGCGTGGCATGTAACAATACATTGTATGTTTATAGTTGTACATTTCCTAGCGCGGCTTAGTCACGTGACGTGTTCATTTCAGTCGCAGCCGGGTAGTCTAAATATAGAACATCTTGTAAATTTCTAGCCAATCAGTTTCGATTGGGCCGATGCTTCTGGAAAACGACCTTGTTTATGTTTTTTCTTTGTTCTTTCTCGAATGAATGATTATAGGTTAACGCCACATTGGCACTATTTCAGCCATATCGTGGCGAGTTTTCTCTCGAAGCTTCGTTGACCATATATAAGGCGGAAGATTTGTAAGCGTAGAGAGATAGTTATGTGATAGTTATGAACAGTGATAGACTGTGATAAGATAGTGATACGACAGTGATATCCGGACAGCTATCACTGTTATTGCTACTTTATTTGAGTTACGGACAATACATAACAGCTATAGTCAGATGAAATCGTTAATACCTTTAGAGTGGAAAAGGTGGTGTAATTTGGATGAACTGGACAAGGACCAATGGGTGATTGTTGGCGGACATTTTGCTGTTTGTGAACTGTGACTATCGTGTATATATTAACTGCTTGCTGGAGGATTTGTGGCCTCGATACCAGAAGAGTATCAACCTCCCCTCGTAAGATGAGTCGCGAGGATTATACCGTGTTTTGGTTGGGGGTAATCAATAAACTGTAAGAGGAAACTGATGTCCAGAAACAGGATTGGAATATTCCAGGGCCGATTGGACAACGACGGAAAGTCAAGTTAAGGACTGTAGCGTAACTCAGGTCTGAAGTATTTGTACATACGAGTAAGTTGCCACATTTATTATAACATTTATGTATATATATATATATATATATATATATATATATATATATATATATATATATATATATATATAATGTTATAATAAATGGTGGCGCACAAACGCCTAGAGACGCGCAGCGCTATGGTCATGTATGGCTTTCAACTAGGACATGTTATACCGTTAAAAGTTGATGGGCTGTATATAAAATATTTAGGTTTGGCTCAAAACACAGGTGATATAATTATAGATATACCAAATGATATATACAGAAATGAAATAAGAAGTAATAGGCATTTCACGCCATATTCAAGAATATTTCACGTATACGATTGCGGCCAGCATTATTGTGGAGGAAACCGGGCACAGCCTGGGGGAAACCCACGACCATCCACAGGCTGTTTTCAGGCCATGAATTATACGTATATGCTTACCGCATGTGGTTAACATAAAACTGAAAGTAAAAGACGATAACCATCTTACTAAACGTCAATTTTTGTTAAGTGTAAACACGAAATGGCTTTCATTGTCATATTGGCGTGTTGCGATTTGACCATTTAATACCAAAGGGTATAATAGTTATGCAATACATGTTGCTCTGTTACAATTAACCCCATGCAGCTGCATGTGGCTGAGCTGTGTGTGCGAGCTGTGTGTGGCCGGGTAGGACGCAAGGGGTGCGAGTGCGAGCTGTGTGTGGTCGGGGAGGACGCAAAGGGTGCGGGTGCGAGCTGTGTGTGGCCGGGTAGAACGCAAGGGGTGCGAGTGCGAGCTGTATGTGGCCAGGGAGGACGCAAAGGGTGCGGGTGCGAGCTGTGTGTGGCCGGGTAGAACGCAAGGGGTGCGAGTGCGAGCTATAAGTGGCCGGGTAGAACGCAAGGGGTGCGAGTGCGAGCTGTATGTGGCTGGGTAGAACGCAAGGAGTGCGAGTTCAAAACTGGACCTTGCACTGTGCGTACGTGGGGCCTTGGAGACAACAATCGATCGACGAGGCCAGTGTAGACCTTAACCCAGTCTAACGTTCGTTGAAGGTCAGTCATCTTTCACCAATATGGCGTGCATACTCGTACGTGTACGTCGCACGTTGGAGGGTTGGTCGGCAAAAGTCGCTAGTTCAGTCCGTACACTTCGGTTTCCTCCAATCAAAAGCTGTCGGCCATCTTCTATAAGTGAAGAGTTCTGTAGAACGACCTCAAACAACAACTACAAACAAAGAAAGAAATAAATAAACGTAGTCTACATTGCTGGTAGTTTGTCCCGTCAGTCCGGGTTTATCCATCCATGAAACTGACCTCCGTCACATACGTCAAAACTTCTGAAGTATGGTGTTAAACAACAACGAAATATATAAAAAGAAATAAATAAACCGACAGTACCATTATAAAATTAAAAAAAAAATAACTGCCTGATTAGGAAGGTCACATCTTTAAGCAATGACCAAGGTCATATCTTTAAGCAAGGAGGACACATCATTAACCAATGAGCAAGGTCGACACATCATTAACCAATGAGCAAGGTCGACACTTCATTAACCAATGAGCAAGGTCACATCCTTAATCTATGGGCTCGCAGCGATGTTCTATATAAGGACGACATCTGTGCATATGGGAGATATGATAAAACAACTAATTATTCTTTCATCCCTAGGATTTGTGAACATTCTATAATTAATATCGGTGTTACACTAACAGTGTCGACATTTATTTTGACGTTTACACACTCATGTATATCAAACATGTGGAAAGTAAATAATTGTACATGTTTTTACATGTTTACACGCTTGTGTGTGTGGGGGGGGGGGGGGGTGTAGGGGGGGGGGTATATATGTACTGCACTACATGTATAACAGAAACAATATCTTTATATATTTCTCATGCGATCGACCTAACACTTGTATGCCGCACGCATTGATGAGGACCAAAGAAATTGGAGTGTCGAGTATTCGAAAAACAAAGCGTATTGCGTATGTAAATTAGTCACAAACATGCACTGCGCTAGTATAATTTATTTCATTTATTTGTTTTACGCCGTGCTAAATAATATTTCATTTATACAACGGTGGCCAGCATTATGGTGGGAAGAAACAAGACTGCGGGAGACCCATAGCCACCATCCATTGCTGAGAGATCTGCCTACATACGACCGCACAGTTATAAATCAGTAAACAACACATTGTGGCTTTAAAGGGATACGTGTGTTTTTTTGTTAGTACGACGACATCTTGTCCAATAAATCTCCATCGTAAGCTGATGCCACAACTAGGTGCGCTCCTTTATAACAAGGATTGGCATTTTTGCCGTATGTCAGAGTGATCTAATCCATCTATGGCTTATTCTATACAGAGGCACTGGCACAGTTCTCTCCGAACTAACACCTGGATAGTTTTAATGCATGGCAAGCAAATAAGACATTTAATCGACTGTAATCGGATTGAAGTCATAACATTGCAAAACTTTAAAAGAAAAGAGAACACTTTACTCCAAACGTGTCCCACAGGAAGTTTACAAAGCATCTTTATATTATTGTGATGTTGTTATCAATTTGGACCTATCAAGTAAGAGTTAATTCTATAGTCAGTGAACGCACCTGTTTCCCCTGGCGTAACGCGGTCACTGTTTTGCTTTTTAGTCATATCAACGTGGGGTACAACTGACCCGACATCGTGTTTCCGGTTGCTCTAGCGTGAAGCATACCGTGGCGACGTAAGAATTCCAAATTAAAATTTGATTTGTAGAGATACCAAAATTCGTCAGAAAAACATTATTTTGGCAGATTAGCTCTGTTTCCACCTGTTTCCCTTCCTATACCCATTCTCTACTTTCACGTCTGTGAACTTCTTTTCGCCTCCCTACCCATTCACTTACCATCAGTTCCCTTTCTCTGTCCTTTTTATATACCATTCTTAATCTGACCCCAATCTTCCGTGTGCCTTCTTTCGTTCTGTTGTTCTTCAACTAGTGATGTTTTGAAAAACATCGCTACCTTTTAGTACCTAATTCTGTTTAAGTCATGGTGATAGCGCGCGTGTAAAATGCTGTCATTGAAGCATTTACACGGACAGTTAGAATAAACCCCTGAATGAGACAAACTGACAAGAGGCCGTTCTTCTCCGGTTACTTGTGACCATTTGCATCACCCTGTCGCTGCTGCGCGGTTTTGCGCTCTAATGCGTGGTATGTTATATCGCTTATTTTCCCAACATGGGACCTTTGCTGGCGCAATCGCCAATAGAGTTATGCCGAAGCATACTACCAGTCCTCGACAAATGTGTATTTATGTATCTATGTTTTCGATTGTCGCCGAAGTGTTGCCACCACTGAAGTATCATGCTGAAGACACCAGACATGACACCCCATTATACTGATACTGGCTTAACAGTCCATTTTTGAAGTTTTGAATAGAATCCTACCCCGTTTGTAAACAACAATTTAACACTGTTTATCTAAAACAACTTACAACACCCCTCCCAGCACCTGTTCGGAACAACATTAGCATTAAATTATAATTACGTCCTTTCTTACTACAAATATTCTAATCGCGTAAAAATCAAACCTTTGGTGTCCATGCTCCCTCCCAAATTATCAGTAAGCATTATCAAATTAGTGAGGTTACTAAACAAGAACATTGTCGACAACAAAAGTAGCACTGACAGCAGTACCCTTGGGGCTTCTATTACTTTCTATGTGTGAAGCGCATAATTTTATTTATTTGATTGTTGTTTAACGCCGTACAATATTTCACTTTTGCGACGGCGGCCACCTTTACGGTGGGAAGAAACCGAAGACACCAGACGTGACACCCTACCCAGTCACATTATTCTGCCACTTGACCAACCAGTCATGTTTCCTTGCTCTGCTGTGTCAGTGATGAGCACTAAACAAAGCGGTAGTAAATGCCATAATTAAAGTATAGGATATGACCCAACTCGGGTTTGATCCCGGGATCTGCCGAGGCTGACGCTGTAATCATGAGACCACCGAAGCGGTGAGTTTGGCATGATGGCACATGCAAACGGTTTTACAAACGGTGTATAATTTAAGTTACCGACGAGTTATATAACAAACATCATCTGCACAGCCTGGTCTATGGTAGCACCCAACACACCTGACGCTATGCAGTCAGTTTTGATTTAACGTCTGAAAGATTTCATCTGAGGCTATTAGCAGAGGCTGTTTTTCAGTTGCGCAGATAAAACAAATCCTGATTTCCTCACAAGAGACATAAAAGGTGCGAAATACCCGCGGGTACAACAAAACAGTGTCTAATGTTGCATGTCGAGGAACTGTTCATGTCATTTTGTACAAATCCTGATTTCCTCACAAGAGACATAAAAGGTGCGAAATACCCGCGGGTACAACAAAAAAGTGTCCAATGTTGCTTGTCGAGCAACTGTTCATGTCGTTTTGTACAAATCCTGATTTCCTCACAAGAGACATAAAAGGTGCGAAATACCCGCGGGTACAACAAAACAGTGTCCAATGTTGCATGTCGAGCAACTGCTCATGTCATTTTGCCTTTTAAACTATGAACTAGTTACATATAACTTCCACGTGGCCAATATGCATGCACTATTAGGTTTTACGTCATATGACAAGGAGGAGTTACTCGGTGTGTACATCATGCCGAAGACACCAGACATGACACCCCACATTTTACTGACACCGATCCAACCAGTTCTGTTTCCTTGCTCTATCCGCTGAGTCCTGAGTTCCACGTGAGATAGCACATAGCAAGCTGCAGGCTACACTGTTTTGTATCGCATTCTCTAGCGTCTGAAAAGTATCACCTTGTGCAGGTTACTGTCAAGGTTATACTCAGATATTTCAGCCGCCTATGTGCGCACCAGAATTGACAAATTTTAATTAAAGTGGATAAGGTGGTTAGATAACAAAAGAGCAAAAGTGAGCTACTTTCGCCGCTAGGTGTTCCTCCCACAAGTGCATTGTGCCTCTGTATCTAAAATCTAATTGACACGGTAGCTAATCTCTTACCCTGGTAATTGTCTGCGTTGGGCGATCAGTAATTTTTACCGTTATCACCATATAACCTTTTAATAAAACATTTTTCTAGGGGACTAACTGAGAGATTTAATTTATTTACTTAGGTTATTTACTGGTGTTTAACTCTGTGAGACTTAAACTGCAGGTTTTGTGTTCATTTTTTTTCTGGAAGGAGCAAACCCCACCTACCGACCTTTAACAAGTTACTGATGTATTTTCCATTCGTGACGTTAATATCAGTGGTCTTCAGTGAATGGCTTCACAGTACCGTGTAATTTCATTTGAACTTTTTGGCATTTTCCCACATATACTTACTAGTTAGGTGCCTTATCAAGCTGTTTATTAGTAAAGGCAATTGATCCGTTTACACAGAAAATTACTTTTCACGACGAAACTGTTATTTATGAGGAAATATTTTTTTTAACCTAGGAAATCATTTTTACGAGAAATGTGGTGGAAATATTTTCACTAATATTTTCAAAAATTACTTTCACTGCGGTGAAAACCGGTATTTTTCATGTGAAAAAATCATTTTCTCGTAAACAATAATTTCGTCGCAAAAAAAACCATTTTATCATCAAAATGATATCCTATGTAAAAAACGGACTACTGTTGTTAAATAGAATCTTCTCCACTAAAAAGTAAACCGATCAACTAACAATACTGAAAAAAAAACAGCTCGATAAGTTGCTTTACTTCAAGTAAATATACAAAACTGCTAGAGTGAGTGTTTTGGAGTTTAACGTCGAACAATTTTTTCAGTCATATGAGGATGAAGGAGTCCTTAAAGTGCATGTTATATGCTTCGTTGTTGCAGGACGGATTTCCGCCGCTCTTTCATCTAGTGATGCTTCACTGAAAAGACTTACCCAGGTTAAGTAAGCCACCTCACCCGAGCTATAGTGATGCGGGTGAACCAGTCGTTGCACTATCCTTCACGCTGAACGCTAATGAAGGAAGTTACAACTTCCTCTTTTAAGGTCTTAGGTATGTCCCAAACCAGGATTGACCCTGGAACTACCGCCTCCCGAAGAGGACACTACCAACTGTGATATCGCTGCCGGTGCATCAAAACTGCTAGAAAATTCAAATGTAATTACATGGCTCTAATAAGCCAACGTAAGTATCAGGCTGAATAAGTGGCCACGAGATCGCCGTGGGAAGCTTATTGTCACGAGCCGTTCCACGAGCAATGAAAGCTTGGTTGGCAGTCAATGTTCTTGATCCTTCAACATTTAGCGCCAGCACAAACCACTTACATAAGCGGTGTGAAAAACACATAAATCTCAGCTGTTATGTACTGCAGTGCTTTGGGGATATCTCATTGCTTTACGGGCGAATTGTGACGTATTACAGAAAAAAAACCCAAAGAAGTAAAGAATTTACTCAGTAGACCATCACCGGGATTGAAACTTGAATATCCTGATTACGGTATCCTGCCAATAATCTGTGATACCCATCATAATATATGTCCCGTAAACGATTACGTGCGCATTTCATAGAGGATTTGAACATTTTCCATCCTGATGGACCTGATCTGTGATATCCTGCAAGCGATTTTGGTTGTATTTAGTGATACATTTTTCTGAGTGTTGTCGCAGACTCTGAAAATATAAATGAATAGATTAATAGGCGGTTTTATTCCAGCTGTAGTCAGAAACGCTACACCGTTATCACTGCTCTGGCTTAATTTGCTTTGGTGTACGTTGTTTTTCGAGATACGTCAGGAAAATATTACATGTATTCACATAAAGGGATATCTTGATTAAGTTTACATTGCCATGCAATCACATGGCGCCATGTCAGGATTCAATGATGAGAAAGGCAAAATACAGCTGACATTCCTAGTCAAAAACCCACAAAAGGATTCTAATTAACATTTTTATCGGATTGTGCATTTGCCACTAATGTGTGCATGCGGCTCTCTGCACACCGACCACGTGTGTAGAGCAACACGGTATAGTTAGGTCAGAGAGTTCCACAACAAAACTTACTGTATAATAAAGCCCTCAGCTGAACGTATGCGCACTGAAAAATCCCAGAAAAAGTTTAATACTCGGGGCAGTGACTTAATTGCCATCAGACAGCCATGAATATGTGACAGCCACACAAGAGCGTCTCTCAGTAATAATTGAATACTTTGAGAAGAGTCTTAGCGTAAGGGATATAACTGTGTTTTATATCAATAACATGAATTCGAATGAGAACGAAGGCCCAGACAAGTGTCTAAAAACACATCATTCTCGGCTGCTACGTTTCATTCCGGTCCAAAATGCGAAAGAGTGAAGTTAACTTCCGCTTTTCACCTTCCGGATTCTGCTCTGACTCCCGTTACCTGAAAAATCAAAAAAGGCCATGTTGTTAAGGCTTTGAAATAAAGGCAACAAGTCGATAGATGGCACAATCAGTTTTAGTAAGTATTACCATAAAATCGTTACAACATAAACACGCTTGTACTTCGAAACTTTTTTATTTTATTATTGTCTAAGTGACCGTTTGACAGCAGAGTTTAGCTACATGAAGGCATGTATGTTGTTGTTTGAGGCTCAACATCAAATATATCATTGTAGCAGATGGCAAGACACAACTTTTTTTCCCTCGTTTTACACCATATTTCGACCATATCAAAACACAGAGCGACAATGTTTTCCAAATTAAAGAGCCAGTCAAACATTATGAAAACATCAGTCATGTTTCCGCCAAAGTACACATCGGAAGCCAAAGGAAATCTTAACAGCCTTAATGCATCAACACATATGAATAAGATAATTATAACCTTGATATATAGATGTTTCTTGCAAAGCCGGATAAAGGTCTTCTTTTTTAGGTGTATTATATGTATTTACACATTCTGTGATAAAACAGGTGTTATTCGGGTTGAATATATAATTAAACCCAATATTAGCTTTCATTTCCAATCGGATTGCCGATGTGGCGTTAAGCCATAGTCATTCATTCATTCATTTCTTACTGGATATTCAAAAACTTGGTATGAAAATTCTAAGGAATTTTTTGACAATCCAATTATACCAATTGTTTTTTTCTTTTTTTGACACGGTTTGGCAGACAGTCATAATTATCTCTTTTTTGGCCACTCATTAAAATGTGACGTACGAAGAGCTGTCTATCTGAGAAAATATCTCCCCTGACTAAGCAAATTTTTGTCCATTTCCTAATTTGCTGGACATAATTTACGAGGCCTAGTCGTCGATCGATCAACTTCACCCACGGTTAGTTATGGTGATATCATGTTCTCGTGTTTGTATTAGTCTTAGTCTTGATTTTGCTTGTGTGGCTGGGTGAGCTTTCAGACAGAAAATCTAGACAGATATCGGAAGACGAAAACACCTCCCATTTTCGGGCCTTAGCCTCGCTGTGTCAGGTTTTCAACCATGCCATTTCACGCTTTCGGACTTTCGACTCTCGTTTACTCTCGTCGAAACTAAGAAAAAGGGGAATGACCGCATGCGGCTTCCTCACTGATAGGGAAGGCGAAAAATCTTCGAAAGACTTTCCTCTAATTCGCGAAACTGTAAATTAAAACATCAAGAAGTGTTTTAACTTCACATCAGCAATACCAGCAGCTATAGTTGTTTCTGTCATTTTAGATAAGGACATTTTAGTTTCCGCTTTCATAGAGAGTGAAAAGTAGTTTTTATAACATTTTACCTACACTAAATCACCAAAGAGGTGGGATTTGCCCAGCTAATGTGTCGATTATGGTTTGATGTTTTGATTCACAATGGGAATCTGATGAACGTTTCTCAAGGATCTATTCCTGATTCTTGCATGCTGGTGACTGTTTCCAGTCTCGTACTATCGCGTTTTTCTAGACTAGTTGCAATCACCACCACCGAACTTTCTTCAAACTAATTCTGCTTCAGCCATGGCGCTAAAAGGTGTCTTGGGAATACTGATAAAATACGGCCTCTTGCCAGTTTACCTCATTTGTGGTTTTATCCCAACTGATTACGCATGTGCTTAAATAGTAGCAAATAGCACCATGGCTCATGCGAATCTGCTTCAATTTATTAATATCATGTTCTAAAATTATTTAAAATGTCGTGTTGCCATCAAATTTACCATACAATAACATAAAAACAACGCAAAGTCAACAATCAGAATCTTGGCTTAGGAATACAATGCATTAAAAGACTTACAGAAGAGAGAAAAAAAAACAGATCAGCAACAACAGTGTGGAAACCAGCAAATGGTCACACGCAACCGGTAAAACACGGCCCCTTGTCAATTTACCTCAGCTAGGGCTTTATTCTAACTGTCCACGTAAGTATTTATATAGTAGCTATTTACACGCCCTATAGCACTAGGATATAAGTAGATTTATTTAAATACTGAAGTGATGTTAATTGCAATTTATTAAACGTCTCTGGTCCAGAATTATTCAAAGTGATGTGTTGTCATCACGTTTAAGGTGTCTCGGGAATGCTTAATCCACTAGAAGAATCCGTGATGATGAAGGAACACAATACAATAAAGACTTACGGAATACAGAGTAAAACTAGAGCAACAAGGACAGTGTGATAACTAGCAAACGGTCACACTTAACCTGTGATATATGGTCAATTTAACTCAGTTAAAGTATTATTCTCGCCGATTATGTAAATGCTTAATAAGCAGCAATTTACACGCCTCATGGCTTACGGAGAATTAGATATAAGAAATGCAGTGAAGTTTATTGCAATTTATCAGAGGACACTGGTTCAGAATTATTATTTGTTCATTTATTTATTTATTTGATTGGTGTTTTATGCCTTACTCAAGAATATTTCACTTATACGACGGCGGCCAGCATTATGGTGGGAGGAAACAGGGCAGGGCCCAGGGTAAACCCACGACTATTCGCAGGCGGCAAGCAGGCACCAGGAAAGAGAGGAAACCAGCATGAGCTGGACTAGAACCAGAATTATTAAAAGTGCTGTGTTGTCATCGCGTTTAACAAAGAATAACACTGAAGACATGCAAAGGAGCCATACCTTGGGAATGTCCACGACCAGAATTCTGGTTTATGCAGGAATACAATATAATAAAAGACTTACAGCATACAGAGTAAAACAAGGGCAGCGACGACAATGAAATAAATAGGAAATGGTCACGTCTCTAATATGTACTTGCAGGTATATCTTACCGAAGGGACAAAAATCTGCTGTCAGAATATATATCCATGTATAGTATTTGAGGTTTCAGGTTAGAATCCAGCTCAGGTTGATTTTACTAATATGCTTTGAAACAGGAAGTTCGTCAGAGAAAAAATGGCGGTGATGAAAACAAAAAAAAAGTTGTTGTTATTTTCTACAAGTTCACAAAATGAACGATATTACGGAATCAAATATCAGACCACATGTCAAAATCAAAATGTTAGCAAGCAGTCATTACTTGAAACGATAAAAAAATCAGATAAATAAACAAACCAAATTCTGTAAATAACTATTCGACAAAATTGAAGGATTTCCTTTCATTGTTTAGCCAGAATTCTTTACCGCTTCAGTTGGGTACATATCTTGGGGAGTCATTAATCTTACTGTTAATAACACATCAAAGGGTTATCGCACTCCTCTGATCAAGTTTGGGAAACGTTTTATATCTTTGACTGTATTGAATTATCTCATTTTGTGATGGGTTTTTCAGAGCCGTATGCATTCTTGATACAAGTACCCATGTCAACCCTCCATCCGCAGAATGAACAATACTTCACAATTAAAACTAACGATCACTATACAGCAATGGATGTTGTCAACTCCTTGGTTAGGTTGGGAAATGATCTCAGTTCCTTGGTGACGTCAGGAATGTTTCTCGGTTTCATGGCTATATAACAATTTATATCAGTTCCGTTGCATTAGCAAGTCTTCTCAATTTCTGGTCACGTTTAGAAGTTTTCTCTGTTCTGTGGTAATTTATCAGGAAGTTATCTCAGTTTTCTGTTCACACTAGGAAGTTATCTGAAAGATGTTTCGGTTTTCTGGAGACGTTTAAAGGACATTTTAGTTCCCTCAGCACTTTTGCTCCCCCATTCTGGATGTATATTTTACTCTTTTGCAAGTTTGCTGATTAGACCTATCCTCCACGTTTTGCATGATTCTTGATCATCCAAACCATCCAAACCCTGTCCAATATGGCCAAATGTCAGTTGCTGGGTCACTTTGGTAAGCCATATCATATGTCCGGCCACCATTGGAAGATATCTCAGTTCCCTGGTCCCATTGGGAAGGGGCCTGAGTTGTCTGACTCTCCTTTGGAGATATTACAGAACTCTGAGCAGCTTGGGTTGCCTTAGTCCTCGCAAGCGTTTTATGTATACTAATCCTCCATCCGTGCTCTGAAGCATTTCTTTGATCACTGGTTGGTCTTCCAGTCTGTGCAGATGATTTGGTTTCCTGTACATTCGTCCTCATTAGATCAATTGTCAGGCCGAGTTGTGTGTCAAGCTCAATTTGCTGTCCCGCTTTTACCGAGATCGTGAACACTTGTCCCGGTTTTGATTCGATGCGAAATACCTCTGATGATTGTCTCGCTGGACTATTGCCAAGTCGTTTGTCTACGGCTTTCTTCTTCAGTTGTCGATTCTCTCCGGTAGGAATAGTTCCGCTGTGTTGTTGAACGTCTCGTACATATCGTCCCTGACTCGCATTTTGCGACTGTTGTTCCAAAGTAGTCAATGCAATAGAACCGTTTCTCAGTTGCCTCTGTAAAGATGGGTCAAAAAGTGGATTAGACCCTTGTGAATAGCGACGGCTCACAGAGCCGAGCTCAGCAACTGACTCAGAAGCCGAGTGACGTTGTGGCGAGAGAGTATCTTTGGTCGGTTGTCGTTGTCCGGTAGAATACAGCTGCCTAGTTTCCAGTCTTGGGTCATTACTCTCTGTTGGCAATTCTATGTTCAGTGAATCAGACGACGGAAATATGTGTAATTTTCTGACTTGAAACTGCCGGGGAAGCAGTATGTTAGAAAGCGTCTCCTGGGTACTTGCTCCTGTCATCAGCAAGCAGACAACAATCGCCATTCCCTGAACTGAAGAGATTTCAAGATATCCCCAATACATTCTGCAAAAATCAAGAAAATAAGGTTATCTGAACCTTCTTTGATTTAACTGTAAAGGTGATTACGTGAAACGTGACCAACATTCAAAAATACCAATATCCTTTTCGGACAAGCTGAAATAATATTTCTTTACCCTTTATATTTTTTGCTACTTTTTGTTGGTCTGTTTGAAAAATATACATAGGGCTATCCACTAATTATATACATAGCTACTTACTTATAATCTCCATCTAAACAGTGCAATTTACTCCAACCAATATAATCATCGCATCACTATTATATTTATGTATTTATTTATTTATTTGATTGGTGTTTTACGCCGTACTCAAGAATATTTCACTCACACGACAGCGGCCGGCATTATGGTGGGAGGAAACTGGGCAGAACCCAGGGGAAACCCACGAGTATCGGCAGGTTGGTAGACCTTCCCACGTACAGCCGGAGAGGAAGCCAGGATGAGCTGGACCTGAACTCACAGCGACATAACAATTATAATACAGGGGTCCTTCGTGGCTCAGTTGGTTAGTGCGCTGGCACTATGACCCAGAAGCCTCTCACCAATACTGTCGCCGTGAGTTCGAGACCAACTCATGCTGTACGTGAGAAGGCCTGCAAACCTGCGGATGGTCGTGGGTTTCCAAGGGGCTCTGTTCGGTTTCCTTCTACCATAACGCCGTTGTACAAGTGAAATATTCTTGAGTACGGCGTAAAACGCCAGTCAAAACTATTACAATACACAGCGCTCCATTGAGCCTCCACCATCTACGTGAACAACATCTTGCGAAGAATTACAGCTGCAGATAAACAAGGCGCATCTGTGACTTCAGTAAGTATGGTTGATCTCCTGCGGCGAGACTAAAGCATGAGATAGATTAGGCAACGAAGGCGCCCCAGTATATGTTCCAGGCAGGTGGAATTACCGACGTTGTACTTCGCATTAGAATTTCCTATTTCTAAACATTTTTTTCTGGGGAATAGTGGGATCGAGCTAAAGGTCAAAACAACAATAATTCATACGTTATATTATGTGTTTTAGAGGACGACCGAAACACCAATGAAATGAATAAGTAAATAAATGAATACCACATATGGTAATGAGATAATGCAGATATACATAGCAATATAACATGTAACATGATACCGTGTTAATAAAGTAAGAGTGCCTATGGCTTCATCCATCCACAAAACTGACCGCCATCTGATTATTGAAAACTAATACAAAATAAATAAAATTGTTTAAATAAATAAGTCAATAAACATGATAAGGTTAAATCTCTTACCTTAGGTTTTTAGTTGTGGTTAAAATTGTCCAGTCGATATGTACGTGGGATAAGTGTCGTCTGGTCCGGAGATTCACATCAAGTATATATCGTGTAAACGCCGGATCTTCGGATTAACTAACAGCGATCTGCTGATGTGTTATAGATATACATATGTATATATATTTATGTAGATAGATAATTGATCAAGACCCTGATTAATGAATACCGACCAAATTTATTCCGAAAAACGTTATGATACGCTCTGAGCGTGCGTGTTTGATCCCTTACATTCGCGTAATACCACAATGTCATCATGGACACCATCGGCATCAATATATGTATCTATCGAGAGCTGCGTTATGCATGAATTAATTCTTACTTCTAATTAGTTTTAATAACCCGGTGTTTTAACTGTATAACATCACAGGTGGGCAAAATGCTAGACGTTTAATGGGTTTAAACTGAATAATGTATGAATAATTTCAATTTAATCAGTTTCACCAGTTAACGTGTCACGTGAATGTATTCCAGCGTACTGCCTGACTGTATAAATTGAATGTATAGCCTGTGTACAGCGTGATGAGTATGATTATACGTTGTCACATAGAATAAGCCACTTTTATGTGAAACGATACTCACTAATTTATAGGCCATGATTCAGATTGTGATAAATATATAGCATACATTCTACTTGAATGCCAGAATCATAAATGATGTAACGATTTGTGACCTGTAATTAAAAGTCAGTAGTGAGTTACGTGTCAGATTTTTCGCTGATCATATCTGTTGCGAAATGAACTTTCAGCATACTTATGTCACCACGTAACATTTGAGCGCCTGATATATAACAGTATACAATGCAAATGTTCCAGTGGGTGTAATTTTTTGTGAGTTTGGTTGTTTTTTTATTTGGTGGGGTGGGGGTAGTGGGTGGTGTCCCTTGGTATATAATTAAAACACACATCAGTCCCCTGAGTTTCACGTTAGATGTTACTCAGTTACTCTGGTATGTTTTTCTGTATTTACTGTCTTGACATCTGATTTCACAGCATAGTATTTGCAGCTTTTTGACTTGAGTAGATTTTACCAGCTTTGCCCTGACAGACTTTGGCTTGTCAACTAGCAACAACTGATACTTGTACACTTTTGTGGTTTAATGAATAAGCTAGTATAACTAAATTTTTAAATATAGCGACTTAAGAAAAACGATAACAAAAAATCTTATTCGGACTGAAAATCTATTTCATTATCTGTGAACATACGTGTTTTATTTCTTAAAAACAAACCTCTTCATTTCGTATTCATCTTTACATGTTATTTCCAGAGGACTATGCAGTAAAACCAGTGGAAAGTATAATGTTCTTTGAAAGTGTTCTAATTTTGTACATCAACTGTGCATCAGAATTAGGTTGAGGCTGTTGCTTCTATGAAAATCTTATTGCAGCTTAAGTTCTATGAATTCTTTTAACAGCTGGTGCTCTTAATGTTTATGTCTCGTTACTGTCACCGTAAACCTTACTGTACAATACATGTACTACGCTGTCTTATACCGTGAAGTTCATAGCTACCACTCTTCCTGCTGCACGTCGCATTGATGTAACCGTTCGTGAATAGCTGTTGCCTAGCTATTGTCACCTACTCTATTTGTCGATTTTTATTGACTCACTCTACAACTATTTTTTCTGACCAGGATCCAAATACTGCAATTTCCTGCCACAATTCCATACTTCTAACAGTGAGTGTTTCACCGACTGCAATTTCTGGAAACATCTTTTTAGTCCTCAAAGTCGGCAAAGTCGAATGCCACTTGATGTCCATGTACAGCTTCAAGCGTCGACTTTGTCTTTCTGTAGAAGCGTTCAAAGGATCCGAAGTGGAATAAAAATGGAATAAGTCTAGTACGTACCATAGCGCATGCCCTATTTTCGTACGACGTGACCAAATCGTCTGGGGTCGACTCGATTATCCCACCGAGTGAAAGAGAGTATACTAATGGTAATACTCTATCGTATGGGATATCTTCAATTTATTTATTTATTTGATTTGTGTCTTACGCCGTACTCATGTATATTTCACTTATAAGACGTCTCCCAGCATTGTGGTGGGAGGAAACTGGACAGAACACGGAGGAAACCCACGACCATCGGAAGGTTGTTGGCAGACCTTCCCACATATGACCGAAGAGTAAGCCAGCATGAGCTGGACATGAACTCATTGCAACCACAATGGTGGGAGGCTTCTGGGTCATTGCGCCGTGCTGGCCACTTTGTCTCCGGGCTGCCTTTAATTGTGTAGTAGCCCCGAATATAAGAAACGCACAGAAAATGGCAAAGGCTCCTTGATCTATGAAATATTACATGAACAAGTTTTCTCGCTGTTCTCGAAATGCAGACTATCATAGCTGCTACTCTTCGTGGAGGTATGGTGGCTCTAAGCCCTCGTATGTCCGGCTTAGCAGCCTAATGTTCGTTGAAGATCACGTGCCAAGATGGTGTGCACATATAAATCATAAATAATAATAGACCGACCTGGGGATATCCAAGAACCAGTTTTATAGTTGTTAAAGGGGCACAACTCGTCGTGTCATCATTGCATTTGAGACAGGTTTACATGTAATGCATGAGAACAGTTTGTATGTATTTGGTTAATCGACAATTAACACCACACTTTTCACCTGTTTTTGCATAGATTGTATGTGAAGATAATGTAAGCCAATTTCATTTCAATACAATATTTAACAACTTTGATGTTGGCAGCAGCAGGGAATCTGGTGCATGTTCGGTCACCTTCAAAGACGCTGATGGACTCGCCGGCATTGATGGTTAAGGCACTAATTCTAAGCAGCTGTCATTATCTTGACCTGCGGGATCGTATGTTCGAATCCAGCTCTTGCTGGATCGCTGGATCGCCGGGCGATCCGGTTACCACTATTCACATACCTAACTGAAGACAAAAAGTGAAAAGTTCTTGAGCACGATCAATTAATCAGTCGAATCAAAAACACCACAGCGTGACTGAAAGCAGCGAAGAATTGGAACTGTTGAAATCTTTAGAGATTGTGACGATCCATAATGGTCTTTCCCCAAAATACAGCGATGGGGTTGTAAATTAATATCCCTGCAAAACCTCGGCGACAAGCTATTGCGCCTGCTGAGCCATTAATTAAGTGCTCTATAGCTGTTACATTGATGAAACTTTGAATAAAAGCCTTCTTTGTGGCAAACTTTGAATTCTTCACGAATTATTCATTGTTGATGTAATACGCTCAACGCTTATATTCGACCTCTAAGTATGTAGTCAGTAGGAAGAAAACTTTAACACGTTCGTACTCAATAAAAAGCTTTTTGTGAAATTACAAACGTCACACACATTTGTCGTTCATCAAGCTTTACGTCTATATTTTGTTGTCCAGTATTTGACGCCGTCTGGCTGATCCTTCCTTCAATCCGCTGAAAGGATGCACGTTTGGTAATATCGAAGTTAATATTCCAGGAATTCATTTCCTAGATAAGTATGTATACTCTCAGCTTGTCGTATTGATGGATGACTTTGGCTGTAAAATGTACTCCAAGTTTTTTTCTTGTGACTCTTCGTTGACAATGGCATTGACCAAGCTGTAACACGCGCAGTTATTTTTAGGTGCGTTGTTAACGCCAGACATGTCTCCTAATGCTCTATTTTGGGCCGCGACGAACAATATTCATGTCCAGTATTTTAAGTTCAGTACTGGTACGACTTCAGTTATACAGTGTTTAACCTTTGCGCATTCTGTCCAAGATTACTGTTCAACTGTATATAATTTCACTTACATTGAACTCGCTAATTTCACAAAACATTTCACAAAAGAAATGAAATCAGGGGACTTTAACATCATTATAATTGATGTCTGGTCTTGTGAGCAGGTTAATACATGTTGGACTATACACATATTTCCAGTTCAGTTCGAAAGGTATGAGAACCACAGATAGACGTTAAAATGACAAAACCAATTATTTTAGTTTTCTCCTTGCCCTTTGTTAAGATGTTATTGTGTCAACCACCTTCTGATTTTTGACACTGAAAACATAAAATCTGTGCCTCAGCTAGCTCAGCTATATAAAGCGTCATTCTCTGAAGACCAATAATGTGTTCGAAACAGAAAAGTCGCGTAGAGGCTGGTATCTTCAGTGACGCCTTCGACATTTGCTTTTTTTGTTCGATTCACCTATAAACCCAACGTCCGTTCCATACAGGTATCTTGGAGTAAAGTGTAGATGAAATGAACAAGTCAGTAAACACAGCAAAATGGAATTAACTCTTAGTCTTGAATGGAAAGTGTCACATCATGATCTTTGTCATTCTCTCTGTCGGCAGCTTAACTGTTGAGGTAATATTCAGTTCCGAAGATTTACTTGAGATTCGTCAATTAGACCTTGTCACGACCACGTAAACGACTGCCTTGTTCGGACAACGTAAAACATACGTTCAATAGACACCTGAATGGTGTCTTAAATACGTCTGCATGTCTTATCCTTGGTGTAAATTGCAAAATTAAACGAAAAGATTTAGCAGTCGCAGCTGTATTATCTGGCGTGTTTCACTGATATTCTTCCAGACTCTCGCTGTTTTAAATTTCTTTGTTGATGGAGCGATTGGAGCAGTTGAGCTAGATCCCGAAGAATAACAATGATGTATGTAATAAGACCGTCAGGCTCTCTTATTAACGTCATAGGAGGCATGGAGCCGACCGAGCTGAGTGGCTAAGTGACAAAACAAACCATCATTGCCAGATTGAAATTGAGGAGACATGCCCCATACACCATTAATAAAGGCGTCGGCATTCATCCACCAAAGTTCGATACTTCAAATAGCCTTGAAGATCAGGAAAGAACTTGAGAAGGTTAGCGTGTTCAGAATTGCGAAGTCCCTATTAACTAAGCTGAACCTCATCCAACTGCAATGACCCAGTTCAGCTTTGTAATATCGTGATTATAAGTTTTACAATGAGGTCTTAAGTTTTACAATGAGCATAATTGTGTTGTAAGTAAATTTGGACAGAGCGTCGAGAATCTCTGGTTGATCCATGGGTCTAATTCCGCTCAACTTGGGATTGGAGGCCGTGCATGTATGTTCATCGTGTTGAATTAGATTGGATTTTTGAACAGTTGAAATGAAGGCGCAACTGAGATACAGATTTTGTTATCCATAACTGATATTCTAGGATAGTAAACGATTTGAATACTGATTTCACTCAGTCGCCTAGAACATATCCTGCATCTTTCCAGCATCGTTGAAAACTGTTGACTGATTCTCTTTGCATGATTCTGTCCTATTTTCGTACTTTATATACTTTCTTGGTTCTTTAATTGTTTGTGTTATACGTCGTTTTTTGGATTTGGTCTTGCCGGTATTGATTTGGAACGTCCTTACTGGTTGACGGCTGGTATACGAATGCCTGTTTCGATGCATAGATTCTCATTCTACCTAGAAACCACAGACACACGTACAGTTACAACGTTTCAGTCGCCACTGGAAACGAGGAGTGGTTTTCTGCGTTGCAATGTTCTCCTTTATGCTGTTTAACATGATGTAATAGTTTGCTGTTGTTTGAGCATATTTTATTGTATTCCATGTAGATAAGCTAGTACTACTTGTATAAACTTTGTATAAAATAGGAACATTAACTGTGGATGTTGTGCGGTCCTTCCAATAGCGGGAACCTTCAAACAGGTCATTAAGTGCTTGCTATCAAAGTAGGTTTGAAGATAATCAAAAGGTGCAATGCTGTGTTTATCAGGTTACTTTGACCCTTGTATAAAAGGTCCTTTTGGACAGCAGGAACATCCACTGGGTGTCTTCTCTTATTCCTGGAACTTGTCATTGTACACATACGCAGTTATTGCATTGCCAAATCCGTCACGATTGCACCAAACGTTGATTGGTTGAGCGCCTTCACGTGACTTGATTTGCATGCCTATAAATACTGAATAAGATGAATATTGAATAGAATCAGACTGGCTTCCTGTTAACATCTTGGGATAACAACAACAACAAAGGCGCTTACATTGTACATGCCATGTGGAATTTTACCTGTGATATATACAATGCTGTCTCCTCATTGGTCAACTCTGGGACGTTAAACTAAGCCATTTATCTGTTGGTACGGCTGCACATGTATGACGAACTCGTTTCTTGATTTCGTCATTTATTAACGGCAATTGGATCATCATACCAATTTGATTGATTGATTGATTAATCGATAACAAACCTTGGATTGTCGGTTAGAAATCCTAAGGTGCGTTTATAATATACCGACAAATGTACAACATTGGCAAAAATAGATCACCATTTGTTCCCTATCTAGTCTACACTTTACAGCCACATAAGCCCCTCAACCGTTCCTCAGAGTGTGAGTTCAAGTCCAGCTCATACTGGCTTCCTCTCCGGCTGTACGTGGGAAGGTCTTCCAGCAACCTGCGGATGGTTGTGGGTTTCCCCCGGGCTCTGCCCGGTTTCCACCCACCATAATGCTGGTCGCCATCGTATAAGTGAAATATTCTTGAGTACGGCGTAAAACACCAATCAAATAAATAAATAAATACCTCAGAGTAGGAATAGAAATTATTCTATTTCTATTATTCTAATTCACCTCTTATGGTCGCTTTTTTAACTAAAGAAAGCTAGTTCGCCGCGACAATCAGTTTATTGACCAATTAGGTTGCGAGTTCGAATCCACCTCTTACTGTTTCCGTCGTGGCTGGAAAGTTTGTCAGGTGACTTACAAAAGGCCTTTGGTTTACTCCGGGCACCCCAGTTTTCTTCACCCGTAGCTCCCGTCATATAAGTGAAAAATTCATGAATATGACGTAAAACAGTCAAGTATTCAGTAAGCCCTCGGAAAACTCTATTTTCCGGTGTCTTCTTCATCACAAGACAGAGTATTTACAAAAACATATGTATGTATGCTTAGGTTTTACGTCATATGACGAGGGACAATGGGTTTGTCTACATACCCTGTGTCTTCAAAGTGCGGCCTCTGCTGAAGTATCATGCCGATGAACCAGATATGACACCACGTTATACTGACACTGGGTAAATGTTTCCTTGCTCTAACCTCTCAGTGCTGAGCGCCAAACAAGGCAGCAACAAGTAACATTTTTAAAGTTTTTGGTATGACGACACCCGGTTTGATCCCAAATAACCCGCCTTCCAGGCGAACACTCTAACAAACAGGCCAACGAAGTAGTCACAAGATTTTTTTTTTTTTTTTTGATTGGTGTTTTACGCCGTACTCAAGAATATTTCACTTATACGACGGCGGCCAGCATTATGGTGGGTGGAAACCGGGCAGAGCCCGGGGGAAACCCACGACCATCCGCAGGTTGCTGACAGACCTTCCCACTTACGGCCGGAGAGGAAGCCAGCATGAGCTGGACTTGAACTCACAGCGACCGCATTGGTGAGAGACTCCTGGGTCATTACGCTGCGCTAGCGCTTTAACCGACTGAGCCACGGAGGCCCCCTAGTCACAAGAGGATATGGAAATAAGTGTTGTAAATCCGAAACAAAACAAAGCACTGAACAGTAACGTTTTGATTCGCTTTGACTTGTGCGCACGGAATGCATATGCTTTGTGTCAATACCCGCGTTATCTAATTTGCAGTAAATTTAGTTTATATTATTAGTAACTGTTGTTGCATGTTTATTTATTTATTTGATTGGTTTTTTACGCCGTACTCAAGAATATTTCACTTAAACAACGGCGGTCAGCATTATGGTGGGAGGTAACCGGGCAAAGCCCGGAAGAAATCCACGACCATCCGCATGTTGCTGGCAGGTCTTCCTACATGCGGCCGGAGAGGTCATTTGTGTATATCATTTGCTAACGGGTGGAGGATTTGAGCGAAGGGAACCCCTAGCATTTGACAAGTTACTGACAAAAATCCTTGGGTATAGCATTAGGCAACAATCAATTTATTTGTTTGATTGGTGTTGTAGGTCGTACTCAAGAATGAGTTGGGCTTGAATCACAGCGACTGCATTTTATAGGGCAATTCTAGGTCATTGCGCCGAGCTGACATGGTAAACACCTCGGCTACCGCTCAAGGATCAAGTATAAAAATAAATAAATAAGCATACCCATTAGGGCAGAACAATGCACCAAAGCCATATCTTCACATCCTTTAAAAATGTTTACTAACGCTAAAATTACAGCTCAAACACCGCCTCATTACAGTATGCCCCATCCCCATGATCTTGGCGTTGTGACTTGCACACTATTGGTACGTCTTCCAGAAAACCCCCTGCTTATACACTAGACATTCAAAGAGGAACTGTGTCCATTAGCCATTGTCTGAGCCAGAACATGTAAGGTTTTGTTCATAGAATCCATAACGTTCCATAATCCATAATAAAGAACAAAGGGCTTTCCTAAGGTCAGTAAGCCAGTGTGACAAGTTGACCAATATACTCTATACGTCTGCGGATATGTCAAAGTACTCAATCAAATGTACAATAAAAGAAGCATTTCTACAGTCAGAACAACACAGATCTGATTTCGCGAATATTTGGAAGAGTTATCGATTTCTTAAGCACAATGCGAGAGCAAACAAGCGATCGGGGATGTTAATTCAAACGCTCTGCACAGCATTTTAATGCTGACCGATTTAAGTTCAGCAATTGTTTAAACAGTCATTTGTTACAAACCAAGTCAACAGTCGTTTTGTATCTATCCATTATTATTTAGTCTTTTGCTGATTAGTGATCCAATTTTAGTATTGTTCTCGGATTTAAACCTGAATTTTAACCTAGCAGAGAAAGCTTTTTCTTGTAGGCGAATTTCGTATCCTTTATCCAAGAACCCATATATGTAAAATTTTTATCAGTGTTATTTGTTAATAAGTTTTGTCAATATTGTGTGTAATTTCTTGCACAAACATCTTAACTTACAGTATGATTGTATCTCACGGCCACAAAGACGATAGCAATGTCTGATAACAAAAAACTTAAACAGAAAAAAAAAACAAATGCATTGTCGAAGACTTAGACAAGGAACTGTACTCAGTGTATTGCTATAAATACAGGTAAACATTTGTTAGATTTTGAACTTTAGTTCTACGAAAACAAAATTTATAACGATCTTCAAAGAGATTTCTTTATAGCTTTGTGAGAAAAGGCAACGACCCTGATGAACACGCAAGTGGAAAAAAGGCCATTTCGGCTGTACTTGTTAGCAATATATCATCCTTATGCTTTCCTTCCGTAGAAACACTTTAATCCATACAAAACGAGATGGAAAAACGTTTGTGGATATGGAATATACAAGCACACGGAACTCCATAAAGAAATGATAACAAGAGATCCAGGTATTTTCTTTTTACCGCACTGTGAAAAATTCTTGAAAATGAAAGTAACAATCATATAAACAAATGTTTACCAGGCTTACGAAAGAACAGCACCCACTGCACGCATAGTACCTGATGGGACACACACGCGTGGTAGCCGATGACAAGCTACCTGATGACAATACGCGTGTACTTTATTTTTTATGGAATTAGAGTTTAAAACCTCACTCAAGATTTCTTCATTTACACGATGGGGGTCAGTTTTTATTTGTGGCAAAACCACAGGCCTTTGGAACATTACTGACAAGGTTTCTTACATGTGGAAGTCAAGGGGTCTTTAACGAGCTAAACGTATGACCATCTAAACAGCCACACCAGTTCTACCCATCACGTATACTGGCCAAGGCACTGAGAACACTGGAGACCGGAAACTCCGGCTACTTGTTGGAAACTGTCCGCGTGTACTATACTTGATGAACACACGTGCTACTTGATGGTCGCTTTGGACGAATACTTCTTGACATGAAAACAACACGGGAACTGTACTATTTTAGGGCCCAAATACACTTTCAAAATTTGTCGGGACTTAGTGACAGTAAGCTGTCAACGCGGTTCGCTTGTGCAGTTTAAAATTCATTGAATGCATTGTATGTTACATGTTGGAAGGTTTGTCAGAACTCCAGCCACTCCCGTTTCATCAAACCGTATAACTGACAATCATTGTACAGGTGAAAATTTTGAAAAGTGTAATGTTTAACAATGATCAATACAAATAAAATAATTGGAGCTCTCTAATCACTCCAGTATCAGTGAAGAATAAAGTACTATTATTTTCCCCTATTCGCATGCTATAAACGATGGAAAAGTATCAGTCAGCTAACTCTGATTACTTCATTCGACAAAATCGTTTTGCAACATTCAATAATAACTGTAAGAAAATGTAAGAGTTCTGTAAGAAATCAAGTGAGCTCTCAGTCACCCGAGACCACATCCTATTTGTCAATATTTGTATTAAAGCTTTTCACACATTCTGGAAATCTCTTTGCTGATAGGATCTTTATTTGGAATATCATATATTTGACAAATATCCTTTAATACCTCATAGGGTATTTTTCTTTTGGTATTGGTCAAAGACATTGTAGCATTGCAGCTTAGGCAAGAATTCCCTGCCCTTTAACACTGGTTACAGCAAATATGTTTGGCTACAAATTTTAATCTCAAATTAAAACATACATATGGTATTCCATGCACATCTTCAACTTATTTCTCATAAATAAACTTATAGTTAGAATATATAAATACAATATTTTGTAATTTTATTTCTCTACATATATACATTGTAAGACATGCATGACAAAGAAATATATACAAATGACTCCGATTACACATTCCGTCTTTAAACTGCCTGAACTTCCAGACGGTAAGCCTTTTATATTACTTTACAGGCAAACAAAACACTTACAGAAAGTATATTTCCAATAAAAGACGATTTACCACTGTCCATAAAAATTATTCTGACCATATTTTAGAATTTTTCCAACCGAGTAAAACGCTATTAAGCCATCAGATTCTGCGGTTGTCTGTTGGGGTCGACTGGATATCCGTGATGTCACTGCTAGTGTTTTGTTTGCATTGAAGAAATATTACATCCATTTTTAAAGAACTGTCCTCTCTAAAATGAAGATACAGCTTTGTTTTTGATATACATGCAAAAACAACTACAAGTAGTTGGAACCCACTACACTTGATTGGACCTGCCAGATTCGAGGATTTATTGCTCTATGGATACAATAATAAAATAATGACAACGAGTCGAGTTTAAATTTGCCGTCGGAGTTGTTCATAGCTTTGGGATGCTACTAAAACCGGTAGCACTGCACGTATTACAGACACGGTCGATGCAAGGTTTTTCTATGCAATTAAGCCAACTTAGAGCACAATTCAGTAGGCATGAGCCCTGAAAACAAACTTGTGGACAGAGACATTTGTAAAACCGAAAATCAAGCTAAATTAAAATCACTTCAAACCCTACTGTTTTAGCATGATTCAATTTCAAAACTGAGACTCAAATTAAATTTAAGTCGGTGTTATTTCAAAATACACCGAAGATAAGCAAGTTTTGTTACCAAAACTGTCCAACTAGTTTTAACAGGAGTTACTTCAAAAACCCTTCGTTACGCGGAAGGTTAAGTGAATGGTTTCAAAAATGGAGAGTTACCCGCTAACTGCGAGCCGCAGACTAACTTCACTCACATCATGTAAGATAGATCTAAGCTCGAAACTCCTCAACTCGAAACCCTCTCATTACCCAAGATGTAAATGGAGTGATTCGTCCTACCACCTTGTAGCAGTAAGTCATATCGGTTTGACCATTAATGAAGGTTTTAGTCCTCGATTTCCGAAAGTGCTATTGACAGGAGTTACCTGATTTGTACAGGTATGACGGAATTGGATAACATTCAGCCTATCAACGCCCTCTAAATCTGTCAGCTTGTCCAGTGCACAGTTACCTATCAATGTTTTCTTAGTATCGAGCGTTTCAGGTTATATATCACTCTTTTTCGATCTAGTTTCAGAGTCCACGTGACGGTTGTTTGAAAGAACCTCACCAGTGTTCTACAGTAGGGTGCAGTGTGAATGTCCGTTTTCAATTCATATCCATATTCTAAATACTTCATACCACCAGTGAGAAAGCTATCGACTCATTCTTTAGATATATGTATCTGTCAGCCAGTCCAGAGAAAATCTCATAACGTTGTCTTTTCTATATATGCTAGTAAGGTCAGAAATTAACACGAGACAGAGCAGGCTCAGAAATTAACTTTTAACATTAGACCTGTCTCTTCTGTGTCTGTGAGCGAGCACAAACCTTAGCCCCTCATAGTAGACCTGTCTCTTTTGAGTTTGCGAGCGAGCACAAAACTTAACCCCTCATAGTAGACCTGTCTCTTTTGAGATTGCGAGCGAGCACAAAACTTAATTCCTCACTGTAGACTTGTCTCTTCTGTGTCTATGAGCGAGCACAAAACTTAATTCCTCACTGTAGACTTGTCTCCTTTGTTTCTGTAAGCGAGCACAAAACTTCATTCCTCACTGTAGACTTGTCTCCTTTGTTTCTGTAAGCGATAACAAAACTTAACTCCTCACTGTAGACTTGTCTCCTTTGTGTCTGTGAGCGACAACGAAACTTAACTCCGCACTGTAGACTTGTCTCCTTTGTGTCTGTCAGCGAGCACAAAACTTAACTCCTCACTGTAGACTTGTCTCCTTTGTGTTTGTGATCAAGCCCGGCAAATTATCACACCGGATTTGTCTCTGCTGTGTGTGGGCAAGCCCATACAATTAGCCAGTCATATTAGAATTTTCTCCTCTATATCTCTCTGTAAGCTTAAATGTTTTCTTGTTACATCAGAGTTGCACCTTCTATGTCTAGAAATTATCTTGTCACATTCGATTTGTGTCTTCTGTGAAAATCGTTTCAATAGACAAGTTTCTAGATGTGTCATCGAAACCAACCTTGCCACGTAGAGGTTGAGAGTCGTGTAACACTAGATGTCGCGCAAAACATGGCTTTATACAAAACTATCCGATATTTGACATGCCTTTATCTCCATATTGGTTTCCGCTCTGCACAGACATCGTCAAATCGCAGTAACACATGTCGTTCCATCACCGTTTGCATGCACGACGTTGTATTTTACGTTGGCATTCCGACGCGACTGACAGACTTTATGTTGACAAATCAGTCGGACGAACGCGTTACGGAACTGCATTCCTGTGGCAATATAGATGAAGAAATAGAAGCAGTAATGTGAAAGACACAGTTCCTCGACAAATTTACGGGCAATCATAAAGTTAAAGTATCTTGTCCAGGCTGGATCTGCCCGGACCTGCTCATCCGTTAAGTTTATTTCCCCAGAGTGAATAAGGAAGCCCATGATGTACACGATGGTCACCGGTAACAGACTTAAGATTAGATAGAATGACACGCTTACCAGCGTTATTGTTGATGCCGCTGTATTAGAGGACTGGTTAGGTTGGTAAGGAAGCATTGAACCGCTTTCGTTAGTGATGCGTTTTATCTCTAGCAATACTCTGATATTAAATACAAGCACTGCCAACGGAACGACACCGAAAACAAGAACCTCGGTAAAGAAGGTCCATCCTTGATAAAAATCGTCTACCTTTTCGGACGTTCCGCACTCACTGGTCACCTCCGCGTACTCCCAAGCGAATGGCTGCACGCAGGCGAGAGCGAAGGAGATGACCTGTATGGAAATCACCGTATTGATGGCCCTTGATACCGTACAGAATCGCTCCTTGGCGAATGGATGACAGACGGCGATGTAACGCTCGACGGTAAAGCCTAGAACGAGCAAAGGCGACAGGTATTGAGGCCAGTAATAAGCCAGGTAAAACACTTTGCACCATATCTTCTCGTCATACGTGTAAATTCCCCAGAATCGCAGCTCCACGAAAATCTGCAGGACAAGGAACACGAAGTCACAGATGGAGAGGGTAGCCAGGTAGATAGCTGATGAGTTATTCCTCCGGATTCGCCTCTCCAGCCAGATGTAGGCGGACACCGGATTCAGGACAAGGCCAAGGACAATCCACACCGGCGTCACGGCGCGATCCAGGGTAACGTACGTCGGTGCAAACTCATGGAAGATGGCGCTGGTTGTACCATACCGATCCCACAATGTCGTGTTGTCCGTCTGGTTAGAAAGTCCCTCCATGATTGGTCGTCCTACAATGACACAAACATTACCGATAAAGACGTCATATGGGGTTATGCCCATCTGCCTAAAAGAGCGCTTCAATAATTGGTCGCCAGCAATGATGCAAAAGTTATAATAAAGGCGTCATATAATATGATGTCGGTCTGCTTAGTTAGAAAGTCCGTTCATTTTTTTTTTTTTTTTTTTTTGATTGGTGTTTTACGCCGTACTCAAGAATATTTCACTTATACGACGGCGGCCAGCATTATGGTGGGTGGAAACCGGGCAGAGCCCGGGGGAAACCCACGACCATCCGCAGGTTGCTGCAGACTTTCTCACGTATAGCCAGAGAGGAAGCCATCATGAGCTGGACTTGAACTCACAGCGACCGCATTGGTGAGAGACTCCTGGGTCATTACGCTGCGCTAACGCTTTAACCGACTGAGCCACGGAGGCCCCGAAAGTCCGTTCATGATTGGTTGTATAGTGATCATACAAAAGTTACTATAAAGACGTTAATTTCAGGTTGCTTTGAAACCCATTCCATGATTGGTCGTTTTGCAGCGAAACAAAACATAAATAAAGTTGATAGCAAAATATATAAGAAAAAAAAATAATATGGTTATTTTCTTTCACTGCAGGCTGTATAAATATCAAAAGTTTTTCATATTACTACTAGACCTTTGCATAAATGTGGAAAAACGCAAAACAAGAATATGTACGTGGACAAAGTTTGAAATGACAAATTATTTATCAGTTAAAGAATAATTAATATTTCCAAACACTGATATTTCCAAGCACAGATATTTCGAGGAGAGACTGGTGTTAGTACGTTAGTATTACCGCAAAAAAAGTACACTTTGGTTACACACGTAATAAATTTTAGCCGTTTACCTAAATTTCTCATCGATTATTAGGCTTTTGCACACATGTAACTTTGAGTCGTGTGTAAATCTATCCTGTGTTAAGCATTTTAGGCACAACCTTGCGATGCATCAAGAATTGCGTGGTTATATACACGATGAAGGCAAGAGTAAGCAGTATTTAACCCAAGTGTATACATATGCATATTGTGGTCCACGTGCTCTTTGCAATCGAACAAATAAAGAGTCTGCCAGCAACCTGCAGTCTATTTTCTTCCCACCTTGACGCCGTCGTATAAGTGAAATATTCTGGAGCAAAACACCAATCAAATAAATAAATCAATCAAACAAAAAGACGCGCTCGACACAGAGGGAATCATAATGTCCAGTGTTAAACTCATTCAATAGCGAACACAACCACAGTTTTGTTCTGTGTTTCCTTTCAACCCAACTGACAAAGCTATTAAGGGTCAACAGACAGCCGTTCACAGATCATCACCCTAGTGACTGAACATAAAACAACTCTCCAAGCCCAGGCAAGGCAAACGGCATGCATTCACCGACAAAGCTTCGAATGAAATGAGCCTGTATGGAATATAGGGAACTACTCTACGCATGTCTCCATGACAAATAAGACATTAAACGTGCAAGGAATAAACGCAGATGTCAACCCTCGGGGAACAGAGCTAACACTGTGACTAACAAAGGATTTAACGGGCTCTGTTAGGCGGCAAGGAAACTGCACTTATCGAGATCATTGCCGCATGAAACCGTCGGTTTTTAGGTGAGAGAAAAAAAGAAATGGTTCCTTGAACGAATGTTCCACATTGGCCAATAGCTGATGGTCTGCTGGGAATGGCACTAGGTGAAACCTCTTCACAAAAGCCAATCGAAGTCAATTCAAGATAAAGCAAGGCAAATATGGACAGTCCTTAAAGGATAAAGAAGGAGCATGTTCTGAATATAGAACCAATTCGATGTGTAAAAAAGATGATCTAATAAATATTTATAGCACTGGAATATTGGATTTTAGTACATTTTAACCATTGCATAAAAGCTGTTGTTGTGAAAGTTCCTGGTTCAGAAGACGGGGAATAATGTGTCTTAATTCAAATCCAGAAGTTGTTAGTGTCTGACACGTTGGTACAATAACAAGACAAATGGCTCGTGGACCTGAATAGCTCAGACGTCTCTCTAGTATCTTAAAGTAGAATAAAAACCCAACCAAAAACGACATAATCACAGAAAGGTACTCACGTCTTAAACAATCTTGAGGTTTGGTTGGGAACCAGTAGTTAGTCGCAGGTCGTGGTTGATAAGTTACTCAGCAGAGGCCACTCGACAGATCGAAAAATTGTCCAACGATCGAAAAGTGCGGAAAGACTTTGGATAGGCCAAGTTTAAATCTAGATCTCCGAGATTATTTGTTCACGGCAAAAAGGACATTGTCCAAGGATAGATGGCGGATTGCCGTAAATGTAGTATTGATATCGTATAATGCCACTCCAAAGGCTTAAAATAGTCATAAGCACTCCACAGTGCGGGTTGACTTACAGAAGAAGCGCTGAGAGCTGACAATCGACTTGATATAGCATACGTAGGTTGAGCAGATCGAGAGAGAGACACACACAAATCATTAAGGGCTGGAAGACCAAGGGCATGATGTATAACAATGGGTATAATCGGAACGCTAAGAAAAACAGTATAGTTACAAAAGCGGCACAGAAATTATGACGTGGTGTTATTTTGAAAGCGTTTGTCCCTTTTCACCATTAACCAACACGCTAACGATGAATGACTGCTAAAACAAAATTGTTCTAATTGCGCAGAGGTGCCTATAAACGGGGTTGTAAATCACTAAATCGACTTTCCTTCTGGCATCTGAGGCGCGGATAAGAGTCCTTTCCTGACATATCTATAACTCCCCTGGACCTATTGCTCTTGAGTGCATTGTGATTTGTCTAGTCTGGGCTCTTTTGTTCTCAAAGATCTATGGACACAGTAATCATCAAAGAAAGACGCCAAAGGAAAGGTTGGACAAAGATTTATTAAAAAGCTACATCTGTACTGACGGTTTTGCACCTGATGTCTAGAGACTATATATCTGCATGCTATGCCATGATGCTGAATATTTTTCTTATTTTTTTCTTATCTCCGATAGCATTGGGAGTGTGGTTAAGTGAGGAAACGCATCACCCGTGAAGCATTTAAGGTCGTTCGCTCAAAACTAGCAACAACCGCCAGACTGCTGATGCGTTAAGAATAATAATGCCCTGGCTTACTGATGGCCTATCCACTTGTTTCAGGGACAAATTCTACTGGCCTAACAGGGATCACATCACTTTATTGAGGCCGGGACGACCTTTAGAACTACAGATTGCTAAAATAGGCTGCCGCGGGCACATCTTACCGCTTTGGTGTAATCATGCCCTCTCGGTATTAGAGTCTTCACCAATTAGATTCCAGTCAGACAATATGCTTCTGGTGTCCCTCCGTTATTTCATAAAGTTCGTAAAGACTTGCACCGGATCATGGTACCTATGCCACAATTGGTATACGACCCTGTGGAGGCTGGGTTAATTTTCACTAGATCGCATTTCTTTAGTTGGCATAATGAACGGTCACCAATTTCACCGGAGCCGTCTGGTTGTTAAAGATCGGCTGAATTTCCTGCCTGGTTTCCGTAACAAGATTAACCCTTCCGCGGTTGTGCTCTACGAAATATCTTCGTTCTAAGCTAGAGCTAAAGAACAACCTGTACATATACAATAAACAAAGGCTATTGTAATTTAAAACTTTCAAGTCGGAGGAATTATTTGTATCTGTAATAGATACCAGGTAAAGTACCGTTCCTCTTTCCCGGCCACTGTCTAATACGACCGACTGATAGAACCTCCCACATTTTGGATCACGCTTTCTCCAGAATTAACATAGCCCAAATATATCTGAATGAATTGCAACATGTAAGAATCAGGCAAATTTGGAATATTTCGCACTGTTTAATAGCGTGTATCGTTCCTATGTCTGCCATGAAATCTCAATATGCCATTTGATCAGAGCCTTAATAAATTTCTTTTGATAATACGAAATAACTATAATTTAGAGTAACTATCTAAAGGGGAAGGAAGTTATTGAAATGTAATTTTCACTAAGACTTAAATTCTGGACAAGAATTCATCAGTTGTTATTGATAGGACAAACGCCAGTGTATGCACTTGGCATTAAGAATTGGTCAGACACGCTCTGAACATCATGGCAATATAATTACATTAAAGACGTACAATATGCAGAGAGTAAAGCCAGAGCAGCGACGACAGTGTGATGGCTAACAAATGGTCACAAGTAACTGGTGTAATGTAGTCTATGTCAATTTACCCCCGTTAGGATTCTAAAATAAATGATGGGCCGCCAGTTTAATGAACGGGCCATTCTTGTTGTGATAAAGAGACTTATTAAATCAAAGGCAGGGTTATTAGCCAATTGCTCTTTTTCCATAAAGGTGCCTGAAGTAAAAGAATAAAAACAAACTGAATGTATTTTTTATCTTTCGAAAACAGAGCAATGTAGAAAATGAACCATACGTAATAAGGTGCAGTTGACCATATCCGAATATTCCTTTCGCCCTGCACATAATGTGACGAACTCTTCCTAAAAACGTTGAATAAGACCCAGTTCATATGTACGTCATTAAAGTCTCCTATGGGTGATGGAAGACGGAACGAATTCGACACTTCCATACAGAACCTGTCATTAACCAAACAGGATGACAGCAAGATTTATTGCAACAGGCCGTTGGAATTTCATAGATCCGTAAGATAAGACCGACATCATATACATTGGAAGAACGCACATGAAAAATTGGAGACGATCTTATTGTATGGAATTTAAACCTGGTGGTTTTTAGTTGGATCTAAGTCGGATAAACCGATAAAGCGTTATGTCTTTGGCAATTTTATATTACAGCGCCTGATTAAAAGGCTATATACAGTTGGAAATGGAGATGACGCTTATCATGGCTACACATAATATACATTTTTTTTACCTCTGACAAAATGAGCACGTCGATGCTCCATCGATGGCAAAAAGAAACTTTTCGTGAAAGATATTATTTTCGGTTTGCAACTATAAACCCATATAAAATGCATATGCGACAGATGAATCCGATAGCACCAACAATAACAGTAACTTTTGTTTCATTGCTTTTGTCGTAATTCCCCGAGATATATGCTGTATTCGCCTCTTCTGATTTCTAGATTTTCTGTTTTTTGCTCAGAAGTTTGGCGCAATGTCACAAACCAAAACAATAGCACTAAGTTTCTTCCAATACACAGTACAGTAAATTAAAACTACGTGACAAGATCTTCAAGTTTATATTGATATGTATAGCGGCTGACATCCGTGTTACCCACGCGCAAAAGACCTGAGGTCATAGGACATATGTTACAGATACCACACAAAGTGATGACGTTCCAGTATCTTCAACGGTATATGTGACCTTACACAGGCAAATGTGCCCTGTAGTTATACTGTTGTTCAGAAGTGTATTAAAATAAAGCCCGTCTTAAATCTTAATACCAGTTTTGTCCTAATATAAAACCAACTGGACTTAACTCCAGGCTAATAATGAGTCTGTGTTACTGTAATACTGAGTTCAATACTGAGCTAAACTGTTAATACACCTTTGGACAACTGAGCCCTAGCCGATAGAGATATGCTTCAGACTGCTTGCAAGTTTTTGTTATGAACACACAACGTATTTATGTACAGTTAGCAGCAGAACATACAAACAATACATTTAAACAATGATCTGAAAACACCTTTTCAGTAAAAGTCGTAAAGTTTACAAGCAGCGTATTTAAAAAGCGTAATTAAACGATTTTTCCTCTGCGTCTAAATGGTATTTACTTTTCATGAATGTTTCCATGAAAATTTTGTAATATTGTTTTCTCTATTGGATCTCTTTAATATATCTCCAATCCTGCTGCATTAGGTCTCAAAATAAACATAATGTAATAACGCATACAGCTGTAATCTTATTTTGTGAATAAACTGTATTCTGTATTAGGAATTCATTGAAACATATCTGACATGCAACAGTAATTCTTGCCTGTCTGACACAGACAGCTATTTCACGGCAAGATTTTTTGGCAGGGTTCTTAACTGGCTTGCGTATCAGCACAGCAAATCTTCACCGCAATTTTGACCACAAAACATCTATCATCGTTCTGATAAGACATAGTAAGAATAGCGTCTTGGTCTGGAAAGACGTTAACACGGGAATTACAAAAAATACTCATGCTCTGAACGTCACTTACACTGAACGAATAAATGAAATCTGATGAAAATAAATCAGTAATTGGCAGTTGTATTTGTTACCACAAAAAAACGTGTCATTCTCGTTGATCGTTAAAACACAGATGCCGTTTTTTTTTCTCTTGTCACTGTTTGAGAGGTCGAACACATGTACTTGAACAAACCGCAGTATAATTTTCTGATGTTTGCGACGTGTCTGATTGCATAATGCTTATCTTATTTTGCTTTCATCTTTCGCGTCATGTGTTTCACGAAACACAGGTTAGATAAAAATCGTTCACAAGTCGTTCACAATAATGTCATTCGCAATGGCTGTAATATTTCACAAAAATCAACCACGTAACCTGTTTGTTTGTTTATGAAGTTATTTATTTCATTGGGGTTTTACGCCGCACTGAAGGATATTTTTCGTAACCTGTTTGTCGCGGCTAATACAATGTTACCAACCTATACATACTGCGTTATCAGAGATTACAATTCAAGGATAACGCTTCCCGCATTCTATCTGTAAATAAACTTGCCTTAAGAATTTCTTTATTTTTTTGATTGATGTTTTACGCCGTACTCAAGAATATTTCACTTATTCGACGACGGCCGGCATTATGGGAGAGGAAACCAGGGGGAACCCGGGGAAACCCACGACAATCCACAGGTTGCTGGATTCCCACATAGCTTTGCCTCGGAAAGGAAATTCGTTGACATACAAGAATGAATGTTTTTGTGTTAGTATTGACGTAATATATTTATTTATTTATTTGATTGTTGTTTTATGCCGTACTCAAGAATATTTCAATTATACGACGGCGACCAGCATTAAGGAGGGAGGTAACCGGGCAGAGCTCGGGGAAACCTACGACAATCCAAAAGTTGCTGGAAGACCTTCCCACATATCTTTGCCTCCGAAAGGAAATTCGTGGACATACAAGAATGAATGTTTTTGTGTTAGTATTGACGTAATGTATTTATTTATTTATTTGATTGGTGTTTTATGCTGTACTCAAGAATATTTCACTTATACGACGGCGACCAGCATTATGGAGGGAGGAAACCGGGCAGAGCCCGATGGAAACCCATCCAGACCTTCCCACGTACGGCTGGAGAGGAGACCAGCAAGAGAACGTAATATTTAGCTACCGGTATACGTCTAGCCTACACCGGACATCAAGAATGTGGAGCTTACAAGCCATGCAGAGCGCAGAGAACCTATGGCTATGACATGATTTTAAACTCTGAGCAAATTAAACTAGAAGGTTTTCTTCAATAATTAAATATAATTAACGTTTTTGGTTCTACGACAAAGTATATTTGATATGCCTATTACATCACGCTGGTCATGTTAGTGGGAGACACCCAACATATCCTACATCCATCCTTGGGAGGCAACAAAACCTGGCTGGCTCTGTCTGAAAAACTTCCCGATATAAACCCGCAGGGGAGCCGGTTCTGACAAACTTCCCGATATAAACTCACAGATGAACCAGTTCTGAAAACTGCCGGACATAAACCCACAGATGAATCAGTTCTGACAAACTGCCCGACATAAACCAACAGATGAATCAGTTCTGACAAACTGCCGGACATAAACCCACAGATGAATCAGTTCTGACAAACTGCCAGACATAAACCCACAGATGAATCAGTTCTGACAAACTGCCCGACATAAATCAACCGATGAATCAGTTCTGACAAACTGCCCGACATAAACCAACAGATGAATCAGTTCTGACAAACTTCCCGACATAAAATCACAGGCAAGCCATTTCTGACAAAGTGTCCGACATAAACCCACAGACGAACCAGTTCTGAAAAACTTCCTGACATAAACAAACAGACGTGCCAGTTTGACCTCGGTATGTAGCCTGAGGCACTGGGGTCTCAAGCGATATACAAGTACCAGTTATTCATGCCCTCTTATAATTGAATCAGCCAGGCTTTAATTCGGCCACTTTACTATTCATTACAATACAATGCAGTTTCGTCAATTGCGGTCTGGCATGAAATAGATGTTACACAAAACATGCAGCTGGGACTGTGTTGTATATTTGTGAATGCGTTTTTATCACCCAGATGTTTCTTTGTATGGTAATAATGCTTCGTAATGTGCCCAGAACGACGATTTCTTCACGGCGGTTTGGTTAGCTTTACGACTTTCGACGCAGTACAGACATGAAATATTGCATTAGGACAATGCCGAGGTGGCCGATTAGTGTTTGATGGGAAGATGGCGTGTAAGATAACAGTCAGGGAATTGGCAGTTTATTAATGCCCCATACAGGATCTGTAGTAAATACCAAACAAGTAAGTAACTGCGGGAAATAGCGTCCCACAGACTGGGTGAGTGTCCCGGTAGGGCAGGAGTAAAGCCACGGTGAGATGCGCCATCGCTGCTCACGCTGAATAAAGCATGAAGCCGAAATATCTGGGGCCATTAAGCTTAACTAAACCCCTCTTAATACGAACTCTGGATTTAGAGAGATTTGCCAACTGGGCGAGATGGAGCTAACAATAGTTAAAAGCCGGTGCTTTCTATCGTAGCGTCTGAAAATACCGTTATTTCTTCTGTACGCAAATTAGATTTGTGGGGCGTTATGTTTTACACTTGTGTTCCATATCAATACAGGCCCATGCATTGCTGGTAATATTTTGCCGAAATGCTTGCATACAGCCAAATTTCATTTGGATTAAAAATCAACAATAATCTAGAATTAAAAACCCTGCAAAGAAACCAAACTTGTAAACTGTTCTCATGTCCCATGATAACCGTCTGATTCTATGGTTTGTAATATCTAAATCATTACATCGTTTAGTTTCAGAAGGTATTCTGGAATATTCACTTAAAAGATCCTCTGAGTTCGTCAAATCACATCAAGTCATGTCTGTAATATGTATTGTCATGGTAGTTGCCATGGTAACTTAACATGCGATCACTGTGTGGAACAAAATTATAACGTATCTATACTTAAAGCCGACAGTTGAATATGTGACCTTATTGGTCAATGTCTATTTGACTTCGGACAGAAAAGCTTTATAAATGGTTTGATCTCATTTGATCTTAGTTGCGTTCATTAGGCCTCAAATGGACCTATTTAACAGCTGGAAAAATGGGCCTATTCTGAAGCCAATCTGATTTGAGCTCAGATGTTTTCTTTAAAACTTTTAAAACTAGAGATGAGTTGTGTTCGTTATGCTACAAAAACCCCGAAATGGGTCAATACAATTTGATCTGAGCTGTGTTCCTTAAGCTTTAAAAAGCAAGAGATGTACCGATTAAAATGCAATTTCACATCAGCTGTGTTCTCCATGCCCTACAAAAAGATTGAAACGTTTGATACCTGACCACTGTGTAAAATCTGCCACTACGTCAAACCAGTCACGCAGACCATTGTCTGTAAACTGCATGGTCTAGATGGCTACAATAGAAACGTTCCCTGGTGTATATTACCAGGCCAGATACACATAGGGCTATGGACAGGCTCCATGCATCCTTTGTACTAACCCAGCGGATATTACTCTCAATAAATTGGTAGTTAACAATGTCGAAGTTGAGAGTTATTTCTCCTGTCGCCAAAACAGTCGAAGATAAAACCGCAGTCGTTTACAGAAAATTCCATAAACCGCATTGGATGTGCCATCTGGCAAATCCGTTGTCTCCTTTATTCCACGGACTGCAGCGAGCAAAATGGGTTTCCTCGCTGCCTTACAAATATTTTAGAGTGTATACTGAAATGATATCATCAGTATAAATCAGGACAATCGGACGGAACTGACTATTGTACCTTTTTAATGAGCTTCCTCCAATAGAAGCATTCATTTATGAACAAAGTTCATGGAATCTTCCCATGGAATGTCCAGTGAATGCTGATGTATTGCGTTACAGACTTTGTATGGGAAATTCGGGTACAAACTACAGTTATGTCATCTGTAAACTGCATAGGAGCTTATCGATATTTGTCACGAATACCGGTATGGTTGGCTTAAAAACAAAAATTAAAAAATATCTTCTAAATTATTGTTGTGTTGCGTACTGTACTACTTGTTTCCATGAAGAAACATTTCTTTCATGTTTGTCATAATTTTTTTCTTACCGAGCAATTGTTTCTTTGAATCGAGAGATTTCCTCTTTCTTCTTGTATATCTAAGCACCTTGGTCAGAACTAACGGGGTTGACTATAAATGGCTTTCATTAAGAGAATATACAGAGAAAATCAGCATGCAGCCTAAACAAACGTTGCAGGCATAACCCTAACAAAACACTATCCAGATATTTTAGTCCGCATTGTTTTCCACTAAAAATAGATGAACTGCCACAGAAAAAATGAAAATATTAAAATGTTTCCCTGATAGTAACAACAAACTTGTCACACTTTTAAGGATCTGTGTTTCTTACGGCCCATGTGACTATTTGTTTCCTCCAGTTAACTGGTTCGGTGCGTTTTCCCATAACACAACATACATCCAAACTGTCGGCATGATTTTAGTGTATGGACGGAACAACACTAGGATAGTTTAGTACATGTAAAAACAAAGCGACAAAATTCTGAATCAAGGCGAGATAATTCTTTCCAAATCCGTAAAATGATAAAAGGCAGTCCTGCTTCAGACAATTTCATCATTAAAAAAAAATTGTGAAATTTTCGTTCAAGCGGGCTAAAGGAACTGCTAAACAGATCAAAGCACGTGCTATCTGATGGCGTATCACGTCTCACCGTAGTTCGTTTCCGGCAATATCATGCAATTACGAGTCACAAATATACCCAATGAAATGTAAACATTTATTCTAGCACAAACCCCTCAAGTGCTATACGTGAAGAATTAAACGCACAAATAGGTGGATTAGATATAAGCATCATGTCCGACATTCATATACTTTTCGTATTCCGTAATGGGCGTTCCATGTCGATAATCGCAAGATCCATTTCCAAAACAACTTTTAACACTAGCTCCCAATGACAAAGGTATGTAAGAAATTATACAAATAAGAAATAAAACCGGTAACACACAAGACAGAAGCGGTCATCACTTTTCAATGATGCCGGGCAGACTGGATATTCCAGGCATGAATTCCATATCAAAGTTCAAATTCGTAGTCCATGAATCAGTTCCAGGTCAAATAACAATTGAACAAGTATCTCAGTCGCGCTTTGATTGCAAATGTCCATAAAGGCATCATGTAGATGTAATGAGCATGGCTACCTTTACGGTCCCTAGCCCCTGGTATTAGATACAGTTCGAAAATGACCAGCGTTACAGACCTTAACCGATCAGACTGTGATTCAAAAGTAACGGACGATTACGTCTTTCCCGTTAATATGTAAAGATCTCGTACTACAAGAGGCGCCATCTATGATGTTACACATAACATGATGGTCTGTATAAAAGCTGTCTACAAGTCAGACGGCTACACTGGGCAACCCGCGCCATCTATGTTGTTAAATACCATGTACGTGATAGATATGTACATAGGGATAACAGCGCCGTCTATGTGGTTGATCACAATGCAGATCGCTAGAGGTTCTGAACGCTCTGTCCATACTTGCCAACGAGAGTGTTATACACAATGTACAATTTGAGCAATTTAGAATGAAGGCGTTTGATGGAGTATCCTTGACAAACTAGTTTTTGAACTAGCAACTTGTGACGCAGATTAAAATGATCGCAATTAACGCAAGATCTGACAAATTCTACAAGGCGAAATATGTATACGCCATATGCAGGACCCTTTGGTATATTGCTACCAAAAAAAAGATAATTTACAATATCAAAATTGAAATTATCCCTTGTGTCGTAAAGGCGGCGTAAAAGTAGAAGTTGTTCGTCTTTGTACAGATATAGATCCAAATACGATGTGCCATCAGGACTATCTGTTGTCTCCTTTAAATCCAATGAAGGCGGATAGATTTCCTTCACCGCTTCATCAATATGGGGGTTATTTAACGCTAGTAGATCATCAATATTGCGCTTGGTAAATGAGAAGGATCGAGCTTTAAAGATATTACTTTTAAGTAGTTTCTGCATATAGTCGTATTCATACGAAAACAGGTATAGGTCTACCAAAAGAGGCGCACAATTGGTATCCATGGGAATACCTATGCACTGTTAGTAACTGGTATCCGCGAATTTCACATAGATGTTATTGATGAGAAATTCAAGTAATTCAATAAATAATGTAACATCCCATGAGTGGTAACCTTTATAAATATTAGAACTAAAGAAAGCCTTATTGCTTCTGACGTTAATGTAACGGTGACCTTTTTTAGTAAATACCGAGACAATTAACGACGATATTTTTTCAATAAGATAAGAATAAGAAGCCGTAGTTTTTCCTTTTAAATCTTATATGTACAATTGTATACTTGCTGAACCAGGAAGGAAATAGGGTTAACTAATATTGTTATGCACAGAGATTATTTCACCAATGACTAACTTGGTATCAGTTCTTTAATCCCTTAGATTTTAGAGAGAAAAAAATATTTGTATTATGGTTAAAGTTAGAATGAAAATATGCTTGGGTATCTAGAACAAAGGTGAACAGTGCGCACTGCACAACATTAAGTCACAACTTCTAATACCTCATTACATTCAGTTCAGAGAAGGTCGGTATTAGGAAATAGAAGCTTCAGCAATTCTGTATAATACCAGTGAGGTTTAATACTGTAGCATAGGAACCAAAAACGGAAATTAAATGATCAGATTATAGCCGTCATTGCTGTTCGTGGTAATTCCAGATCTATAAAAGTAAATCAATGTTACGTACAAATATGCTAACAGAAGATTCCAAATGAAAATGAAAAAAAAAGATGGAATCAAAGTACACTATAGATACTCAGTCGCAAATAAATCTTGCCGGTTTTTTGACCGTTTCAGTAGCCCAAAAAAGCGCCAGATGTACTGCACGGAACAATGGCCAGTTTGTTGAGACTGTAAGGAACAAGAATATTTGTGTATCAAGTTTTGCGAATAAGGCCCAAGACTCGTGCATAGTACATGTACACAAATATAATACTATTATCCCTGATTATAATGCAAAATGCATTATTCTAAACGAAATACACTCTCATGTTTTATACGAGGACCTTGAATATGCCAATAGCAACGGTAAAACACCGAATGACACATGTAGACACAAACCTTTAAGCTTACTAAACAACCGCAGAAGCACATTCAACCATATTCAGTCGCAGTACGTGTCAACGTTATCACCTACAGCATGGGTCTTTACTAAACTATTAATGGACCCAGCTGTTGGAAAGTCACCATAATTGGGATGACCTTAGTGGATTTGATCTGATTTTAATATATTAAACCATAGCAAACTCTATTTTGTACCTTGTCACATGTCACAGATTCGAAATTCACATAAATACACGTAAATACAACCAGAGTTAAGTCAAACGAAAACCCAGCCAGGCTTGATTTGATTTATAATATACACTAGTGTCTGTTTCAACTAGTACTTTCCACAAAATCGATTACACTGTAGGCCTACCAAGGAGCGGGTCTCGCTAAAATCCATGGTTTGAAAAGTCCGGCTCACCGGTCAGGAAGAGCAGTTAGAGTAATACATAATGAGTGGATAGGTTAATTGCTTCAAAGTTTTATTTATTAGAGACAGGCTGTGGGTGTAACTCATTGAAAGGCTGAGGTGATTTACCGATAATGCTTGGCTCAAATAGTCATTGGAGGCACCAGTATGCCACGTCAACCACAAGGTAACTGATATCAGCACCGATACTTTGGCTTCTGTACACACTTTTTTGATTGTTCTCTATCTCAGTTGTTATTTCCGTATCAAAAATGTCTTACTCCGCATAAATAAGTTCTAGAATCTATTCCAATCATCGGAGTATATATTTTTATAAAAATTCAAACGTAAAACTATGTAAATGGCCAAAACACATTGTAAACCAAAAACCAATCACCAATGAAAATGTATTAATAAAAAGCGCTGATTTGATATCCGAAAGGAAAGTGGCCCTAAAACTAGTATTTCAACACAAGTCATTAACTGGGACCGTGATAAGTCTAGAGGACGGTTGGAAGCGAAACTTTGAAAGCTACAGAATGGAAAAGAATGACACAGAGGGATTCACGTGTAGCTGAAACATCTACTGATAACGCGTACCATGGATTCAGGGGTGGGCTTGCCTTTTAACCATACATCTTTGTACACTGCCGCGAAGAAAGGAAATCAATTCCTCCGTCGGTCATTTACTTCTATGAATTGAAATTATCACAATAAACTATATTTATTATCAAACAAATAGAATACTAATTCCTAGAAAAAGATGTGTGTATCTACGGAAACGTCATCATGTCATTTCGAGTATAGACCAAACGCAGGAAAAGTTGCCCTAATTCAACATGGAATTTAATGCCAAAATTACATGAGGGTATACGCAGTTATTTATTGATGGACCTATTTTGTTTTTTTTTTGTTTCCCTTTTCTCATTCATGTTTTTTGGCCTGAAACAAAGATTCTCCGAAGTTTCGAAGTTTTCAAATTATTACAATTTGCTTCTAGACTTTCACAATGAATTTACAAAATAATACTATTCGGGCAGAAGAATGTCCAATTTTCCCAGTACGGCCGAATGATTGTACCTAGGCGTACCTTATACTAGTGTACTCTCTCCGGGGAAATCTGCTCGTTGTTGTCCAGTTGTATAGCAATTGGCACAGGTGTTACACATGTCCAGGACGACAACTTCCAATGGGCAAGTGTAGGCGGCCATGTTCGTACATGTGCGCCTCTCCCTGACAATGTTGAGTAAGAGCTTATCTTTGTGACCTTAGAGTCCCAAGGACTCTCAGGCGTCTGGGTGCAGACAAAAGCAGACCAATGTTCTTTATCCCCCCATCCCCGCAAGGTCTGTTGGTTAATTTACTGTTGAAAACCATAGTGTATATCGGCTTTTTTTTCTAGCTGTGACGAGCTTGTGCTGTCTACATATTCTCGTATAATCCCACACAATCTCGTGTTAATTTGATGACTTCGTGATGTTATCAGTTTACGGCGAACGTAAGTTTCCTAATGACACCTCGCCATCGAAGTGAGTTATTAATGATTGCATGATTGATTTATTACTGTTTGAAGTCATATGTACACTTTTAGTTGTACGACGGTTGCCTGGTGTAAAAGGGGAACGGCCAATCGACCGCTTCTTATCTACAGGCAGTGAAAGCAGGAGAATCTAAATACTTACTGCCGAAGGTCGGGGTTGAACCCGCGCCTCATGAGTCTCGGCATTAGGAGTCGCGCCTTGTTCACTGAGCTACATTCCGCTGGCGTAGACTTAATTATCACGGTATGTTTGAGACAAGTAGCCGGTGCCTCGTGAGTTTAAACAATGGAATCTTCATATGTCGGACTCGACAGCAGTTTTACCTCATGAGGCTAACATTCCCCGGTCAAGGTCTTCCGTGAAATGAGGCCTCGGCCTACGGAGAAATAATATATAGTATGGCAGAAATCTAGTGACTGAAAAGGTTGTAGTGAATGCTGTGATGTGCTCTCCACAATATAAAACCCATAACACTTACAGATACTGTCGTTATATTATCGAAAATGTTGTTTCCCTAAAAACGATACAAGCATCATGTTGAAACTCAATAACAATCCTTTTAGTTCAAACCACATAAAAGAGTACATGCTCAAAAAAACACGAATAATTTTGTCCATGCAATGGCTGGCAAAAAGATCTATAACTCTAGAAAAAAAGCAAAAGCAAAATATAGCAACGACAAAAGAATGTTTTTACCTTCTGCAATACAGGTAGTTCTGGAGGCTGCTAAAATCGATTAAAGTATAGATGTAGTCCGAGCTGCGAGCTTGAAAGAACGAAGGAGCTTTAGACAATGTTGTTAGGATCTGTCATAACTAGATTAAGATTGACTGTTGGCTGACGGTCCATCGAGCGAGAAAAACGGGAAGAAAAGCAGACAAGAACACAAACCAAATTAGGGCAACCGCACTGGAGCGTTGATCTCAAGAGACAATAGGAATCCAAAATCCCATGGTCATGGAGATGCCAGGGAAGTCATCAACAAAGCATTATGACACAAGAAAAACTCTTCCAGATGTCGTGGGAGAAGAACCTCAAGGCAAAGTGGGCTTTTGTGCCGAAAGCAAGGATCATTAGAAGAACAGGCCAAGCCCTGTAATTGTGATTGTGTTAAGTAAAGGCAACAAAAAAAAAAGGTAACGCAACGGGATTTCACCAAATTGCGTAGCTTTTTTTCTTCGATAAAAGAACTGGTGGATTGGTTTATTGATTGACTGACTTCTCGACAGAGTGGGTGATGATGGATCGATCTATACCAAAGCAGGTGTCAAACAAAACCAGAGCCATACACACATGAAGACCCATTGTGCTGTGTCACGTGTAACACAGTTAAACATAATGTCTGAAATCCGTACATTATTTATGTATATGAAATGTATGGCAGACAGAGTCCAAAATCCCAAGGCCAGCTTAACTTCTTTTCTGGGGGCAAGGAGACGCTGTAAAAGTGGATTTGGTGTAAATGTGTTACCTGTAGAGATTGGGCTTTTCTCTATTTATACCGATCAGACTTCTTTCCGTAGAGGACTTGTAAACGAAGAAAAGATATGCCACGTGTCAGATGTGAGCCGTATAAAAAGAGATCACAGTGACAAGGGAGTAATGGTTAAACAGGAATCAGTTTCAGCCTCATGTTCTCATTGTTTCCTGAGGATTTGAAATTCATCCCCTCCCATTCCTCTCCCAGGCTCCCATTCCCGTCCATCAGCCCGCTGATCCCGAATCCCGCCTGACTGTAGACGACCTTAAATCAATATTAAGTCGCCATTGACCTGACTTAATCCATAATCTCTGCTTTTCCCGTATCTAATGAACTGCTCCGAAAGGCGTTAATCTTGTGGATATGTGACTCCCACAGGGGGACATAGTGTCGTCCTATTTTAAATGACCCGGATGCAAATATTCACCCAGCGTTTTGTGAAGTGCCCACATTTTCCCAATTGAAGATATTTATATGGGATTTAAGGTTACCTCCTTTCATGCTGTTATAACGTCATATTCTAATAAAACAGACCTGCCCGGATAGTACAAGCACAGTTGGTAGAGCGTCCGCTTCGGGAGCGGTAGATCCAGGATCAATCCTGGATCGAGTCACACCTAAGACTTTTAAAGTGGAAAGTTGTAACTTCCTCGCTAGGCGTTCAGCATGAAGGAGAGAGCGTAACGACTGGTTGACCCGTATCAGTATAATGGCTTGGGCGGGAGGGCTTACTTACCTTCGGTAAGTGAAGCAGCACTAGATAAAAGAGCGGTGGAAATCCGTCCTGCAACAAGGAAGTACATTACATACACCCTAAGGATTCCTTCGTCGTCATATGACTGAAAAATTGTTCAGCACGACGTTAACTCACTCTAATAAAAACATATTTAATAAAAATTATTTTACGGCCATGGTTTGAAGAAAACAATCGGATTGACATCATCATAAAATAGAATCGCCCTCAATGCCTTCGCTGAGGTAACACGTCAAATGTTCAATGCTCTACACCGATAGGCGGTGAAAAATGTTCAATGGTTCATTCTTGTCGATTCCATGCCTCAAGTCACGACATATACGCTAATTTTGTATAAATATAAAAGACTACGGAATAGCTATCAATACCACGGCAGCGACATTAATTTTGACAGTTGGCAAATGGTCACACGTAACCCGTGAATTCCGGCGCCCTGACAGTCTACTTCAGTTAGCGTATTATTCTAACTGTTAATGTAAATGCTTAGAAAGTACCAACTAGTAGTAAATGATAACAAACTCCAACTTCTCCCAAACCAGCTAAATAAATATGCTTAGACACAATAGATCGAAGGAATTCGTTGGCTGTTTTACGCGTCTATAATTGTATTATATTTGTGAAACGTGAACACGATACACACGGCAGGCGTTTAAAATAAAATAAAATAAACGTTTTAAATGAAATAAAACAGTTGTTTTTATTACATGCTTGTTACCCACCCTCCTTTAGTGGTCACGTTAATTATACCTGGTCGAAGTAACCTTCACTAACACGCATTTCTCAGCAAAAATCTGCATTGTCAAACACCAGCCTGAGCTAAGAATGAATGGCGAACGATTCGTTCCTCACAACTGGTCTCTTCATTTCATTTGTACATGATTTTCTTTTCGGATAAGTAAGTGGGAGAAAGAACACTAATCAGAGCAAAAAGGTTTAGAATTGTTGGTAGAAACTGGGCACGTTTTTCATAAAGAGTTTATTACATGTACGTGAACACGTATACGTGTACACAAAGACTAGTCTGGGTCACAAATTCCTATACGAAGGAATAAATAGCAAAGGTTCCACTGGAAGAAGAAGCATTGTCTGGTTTACGAAAACCACGCCACTGGATTACCATTTGACTACGGATTATGGCTAACCATGCCTAAAATCTTATTTTATGACTGACCACAAGGGTTGGAGATGCTTCACTGCGATCAATCAACTATGTATGGTGCCATCTTATAACGATTAAGATCCGATTAAGATTAAGATTACATGTATAGCTTCATTCCAAGATCAATAATGAAAAACATTTTGGGAAGAGTACTAGCGTATTCCGGTAAAGCTCTTTCATTTAACCAGGCGCAGGTTTTATTCGTGCCATAGAGACACATTTTTTGCTTAGATGGTGAAATGGCAACCAAGGCATAGAAGAAACTGCCAGGAATGCTGTTCAAATTAAGTGTTTTGTCTGAAAAAAAGTTTGTATCGTGTTGGCGTGCGAAAGGCAATGAGATGCACTGTAACAAATTTCACTGTAATTTTACAGTGAAAAGTGCTGACAATTTGGTGACCAGTTCTTTTCACTGTAGATTTACAAGATGTGCTGTTTAATATTTACACCCAAAATAATAGTATATTTCCACATATACCATTGTAAATAATCAAACTCCATTGCAAATTAAGAAAATGTACATATCTACCAAGAAAACCAGTGTACATTAACAGTAAAGTTACTGTAAATGATCAAACTGCTACAGTTTTACAGACAAGGCTGTAAATACACATCGACTAGAGTAAAATTACACCACATAGGTGCTAAATTGTGCGGGAAAATGGTGTAAAATATTTACAACATGGTTTACTGTAACAATATACAGTGCTTCAGGCTTTGAATTTGTATCCACTTCTTACAGTGTGTCGTTAGCACTGAAACTGTCCAGTGATTTACTTCTATGAAGAATTGTACAAATGCATCAACTGGTAGGGTATTAACCTACTGCAAGAGCGAAAAAAGGATCGATGGAGAATTGCAATCAAAAGAGAATCATATTGAATTAGTCGTTGAAGAACGGTTCAGCAAACACAATATAAAGCTTGTGGTGAGAATGTACAAGAACAAACCCGATGTCTTAGAAGACGTTTACAAACAAGTTTCATTCATGTCCAGTTTCATAGCTTTGGTTTTATATCAGCTTTGATTTCATTCAAGTCGTGTGCCTTTTAGAAGAAAACCATTCTGCACAGCATCTCTCGGCTGACTGAATTTACTCCACGAAGTTTTACGATTAGCAAGAAAAGTTCCTTGTATGACATAAAATATCTTGGCTTGTACCAAACCGATTCGCACAACGCATCCCTCAAACACTTAGAAATTTTCGTTAGGGCCATATAGGCAATACACCAAACTGTACATATAGATACAATCTTACCCTATCATTAGTGGGAAAGGACTTTCCAGAACATAAAAAACCTTTCTTCATTTGTCAAAAGACAACGTATCGTGTCTGGCCCACAATCCTATTATTTTCAATTGTGTAGATTTTTTTATTCATCGCAGGATTGGAACTTTTCTCCACTTGTAGACAATCTGGAACAACAATCGTTTTCTATCTCCAATACTGCCTCCCAGACGAGAGTTTGTACAGGATCGGGTAGGTTCAGTTTGTTTCAAGCTCTTCATGCGGAAAAGGCTGATTTATATTTTGGCAAATTTCCCAAGGGTGGCAGAAATAATGGATAGGGTCTGTTACGTGGAAACAAACGATCACTGTAGGGGAGGATGCTAATGCCCCGTTCATACCCCTTCTCTGCTGCGATCTCAGCCACTACTGTGCTGTCGAAAGAACTGATAATTCCGGGTGGGGTAAAGTCATAAGACTTAAAGCCAAGCTAATTTTATCGGTTGAAAACAAAAAAACACAATTGTTGACTTAATGTATAAAACATTGTCACCCAGCTCTCACTGTTTGTCGGAGCCTTTATGGCAATAAGCGGTCAACGGCCGTTGTAAGGTCGTTTGTGCAATATTACATTTGTTGAAGACCATTAGTCTGATATTGCGTGCGTGTGTAGGTCACACATGGGAAAGTGGAGTATAGTTTGCCAAAGGCAGATGGTTTCCGCCCATAAAACTGACGGTCAATGAACAACTCTTGAGTATGCTGTAAAACAACACAGTGCCGAAAACATTAGTTTCCCAACATAACGGCCTTGTCTTCTAATTAGATTACAAACGAACAACAATACAGCGAAATTTAGTATATTTGTGAAAAACAATTTTGATAGTTGAAGTAGATTACACTAAATGCATTTCTGACAGTAGTTTCGTCACAAAATTAAAGAGGCATATTTACTTCTGAAATTCACTGTCGGAATGTGTAAAATGGGTCCTTTCCCGTCTAAAACAAACCAACAAAGTATGGTACAAGGAGTAAATCTTCCATAACGTTTTTGGTTCTATTAATCCCGATGCTGGTTAAGTGATTCTCATTGCTTGCTTATGCATAATTGGACATAACTCTCCAATGAGCGAGAAAATGATCTTAATTGGGGTATGCCTGTCATTATGGGCGAGTAAGAGAAAACCACTATATGTTACCTAGTACTGAGAATGTGCCACATTTTTACACCTGGTAAAAAAAGTCTCTACAGTCGATGTGCTGGAATTTTGAGCGCAAAATACAGTTCTTAATCACGGTTGGCTTGACCTCAAATTTTAGTGTTATCAATATGTCATCTTACAAAGTTGGCGAATGACGGAGTTTGACGTCTAGATTAAAAGTAAGACGCCTAGATTAAAAGTAAAGACGCTCCTTCTCAATAGGCCTAAACTAATGTCTAAACTACTTTCCCTACCATATAAGGTTTCCAGCGAATTCCTCCACACGCAATTAGTCCATCAGTTCATCTATAAAATTCACGGGTCAATGTTGGCCGGAAATTGATATTAGCATGGCTACAGTCGATATCTGATTTGCTTCTCTCGTTACCCATCAGAGAGGAAGTTTATATCAATGGATTTTGCCGTTTGCAGGTGAATAAACTTCCACCGGTCAGTAAAACGGCCCAGATGAAACAAGCGGAATTTGGCAATAATGTGGATGTCAGACCCACTACGTGGTGTACGGACAAGAAAGAAAAAAAGGAAAATGTAGGAAGGAAGAAAAAAGAAAAGACAAAAAAATCAATACAAAGTAGAGATCAAAAGCCGTCCACAGTCACAAATGAAAGAATTAAAAGAAATTAGAAAAGATACTTGTTAAGTGTAAATACTGCAGATCTGAATCGCACTGAGATATGCCTTTTTTTGGCTGTGAGCCATTTCCATGTAAGGATATGACAATGTGACTATATGCAGCGACGGGGGCAATTTTTAGCGCTTACGCTGGAATACAATTTTCCATTATAACTCAGTTGGTACAGTGCTGGATTTTAGACTGAGAGATGAGAGTTCAAATCTCTGATAATCTCTGATAATGCATTATTGCTGACTGACCAGGATACCCAAAATATATAACAAAATTAACAGTTTATTAGATTTAACAGCGTTTGAAAGAAAAGACAACACTAGACCAAATATATCTATGCATGGACAAAGTTTAGATGCATACACAAGGTTTAAAAAGCATACCTTTTTCTTTTGTCCATATTGCGTAATCGAGACCACTTTTCAAAGTAAGCTAAAACGTGCACATTGAGAAAATCGAAAGCGACACAATGCTATTAATTTTAATCGATCATAGGAGAATCAGCCGCCGAGAACAGAGCTGTTTCCGCTGACGTCACCCGAAGCTTGTTTTGCAGTTTGTCATATGAGCGTGAGCTACGAGTAACGCCACGTCGTGAATCTGTCTTTTCTATCATCGCGTATCCCATGGCCTCTTAAGATTTCCAGATTAAAAGTTGATTTACAGATTTACCAAGCGCGTCTGAAAACATGTCTGTACCCTATTGAGCCAGTCCTCTCCCCCACTTCCTTACGAAATAACTAAAGTTATATTATTTGATTATTCCTTGTCTTTGCCGTTAACACCGTGCTCAAGAATAGCTACTTAGATTTACGGGGGGAGGACACCATAGTGATCGGACAGAACTACCGACCTTCACCAGGTATCTGACAAATATCGTGGCTTTAAGCCGCGGCCAAAACAGCGAGAGCTGGATCTGAACACGCAACCTCATTGGCCAAGGTGATGTCCGCCGCGAGCCATTGCTTGCAGCGTCTGAACCGGTGAGAGATCACTCGGTTACGCATTTGTATGGCCCACTCGTCAGCTATGGCACTTGCTTCAGTTTAGTCTCCCTGACTACACAAGCACTGAATTTCCTTGGCCATCCCGGTGTCTAGACCGGGAAGTGACAAAAGCACACCAGGTGACACTTTCCCAGCTATATGGTGGACCAAATAAGCTTGCAACTCTGAGCTCAAGGTTAAAGGCGAATTCATTACCTTGTCTTCCTCGACGCCTGAAGCGTAGTTCTAGCCTTCTAAACGGATTGATTCAGCGATTGTGTTATTGATTAGCTGGTTAGTGGTTTAGTGAAAAGAACAACAGAGCAGCTATTTTTAGAGCGTTTTAACTTCAGGAGCCACCGGATGGTTCGGGATAATCTATTACCTAGGAGCAATGAACTAAGGTCACGTTGTCTTAACCAATTTCTGGTCACCAGGGACGACAAAAATTTATCTTTCTCGCTAGCATTATTTAGCGATTTTAAACCCGATTTTCCAAGTAGAGGTCCAAGGACAGATTGCACATGTTACCGGTATGACATATAGCTTGAATGTGTGTTTTTTTCTTATTTGAAACAATGGTGGAAATGTGTCTGAATTCAGTTGAACTAGTTTTTGTTTTCCGTTGCATTTCTGCTCCTATCACGAGCATAGTTCTTGTAACCAGCATCCTAGCGGTGTTTCACCTGAAGCATAAGGAAAAGAGCACTACGCGTTGCAGGTTCAGTCTTAATCCTGGAATAAAATCTTTATCACGTGTGGGTAGAGCTGGAAAGCACCAAACAGCTGTCTGGGTTGCAATCATATCTTCATCTTATCTCATTAGATTAAATATTCAAAGAACAGTTACCGACATCATACATGTCGACGTTAATGAATCAGATTTGATGCCCATGATACTGTGTATAAAACTGATAATTTAAAAGTGATTTGACTGAGTAATATGCGACTACACTTGACATCACACAGTTCAACAGCTGAACAAGGTGGCCGCCGTGTTCAGTGTGCTTAAACGAAAAGAGTAACTAAGTCAAGATAAATCTTTTTTGTGGTAACAAGCAAATACAAATTATTTACGAATGAACATGTTTATCCACTTAACGTGCTTGTTTTGTGTGCATTAAGTCATTAAAAATGTGTAAAGTGTAACATGATAATATGCATATTAAGAAGCTATCGATAATGTGTACAAGCACTGTTTAATGTAAGGCGTGATGCTCACTGATTCTTACACGTGGATAGGTCACGTGTAGTTTCTTATCTGACACAATATAATATATTCAGATTATGTATTCTTAATTCAGCGTAACTGGATTTTTTTTGTTTCCGTTGCACGTCTGTGTTACGTTTTAGCACTATAACGACTGTGCATATCGATATGGTGGACAAAATTAGAAAATGACCAAAAATGTCACAAACCCGCAGATATTGAGACAATGTGTGGAAATGACCCTTTCCTAGCAATGCCCGTAAAATGTCCTAACAACTGTTGTTCAAAGTGCCTCAAGAAGTCTCGCGGAAATTGAAGGTCAGCCATTTTGTGCAGTCTGGGACTACTCGGCCTTAGCGATTTTCCCGATAGCTTTCTCGAAATTTGCTAATCCGGGTGCTTCCCCATCTAAACAGATCACAAGGGACATATAAGAAGACTAGCTGTTGCCTTGAACCAAATGGACACTTCGTCAAGAGTTTATCTATATTTAAACAGATCCTCGGATCCAAGGGTAGATTAGATGAAAAGTTCTGTGTCTAAGCACACCACGCTTTCTGATTGGCCCAGTAAAGTTGATCATCGGCAACCTTTGAGCGTTAGCGCTCAAGGCGGTATATCAAGAAAAAGGGAAGGATATGCAACACGACGCTTCACAATTTCCTTTGGCAAATGAGCGAAAACCGACACGACTAGTGATTTTCTATTTCCTTTTTTATATAACCATTTTAGACGTGTTAACAGCACGCATAAACTTAAATTTTGGTGGGAGAGGTAGGGAGAGGAGGGGCTATAGACTTTTAACAATCAAAATGCTTTGCCAGCAAACTTGTTTTCTTCAATTCCAAAAGAAAAACATCCAGTTAACATTAATCTTCAAAGATCGCCTAAGCATTTTTGGAGTAATCTATTTCTCGACACAGCTTTACTGTGAGCACGCTTAATGAATAAATGATGGAGCTTAAAATGCCTTTATACAATGAGGGAAAACATCTGCAGCACAAAACTCTGAGCTATAGAATGTTTATGTCGACACGGATAGACTGATTTGCAACAGGTGCGAGTTTCTGCTAACGCGTAATGGAATTCGTCTGGCAGAAAAAGTTGAGATTTAATACGATCGTATACCACCCGTGTAACACTGAGGGAGAAAGACGAATTTCTCCATCCGCGGAAAAAATAATACATCGGTTATGAGTAGATAATGGTTAAAGGAAAAGAAACTGTTAAAAACAGTCATATATTTTGATTGTATTGTGGGAGTAATTTATCACATTTAGGACTTATGCCGTCATTGATGTCACGTGGCCTTTTCTACACCTTTAGGTTAAGTTCTGAATAAAATTCTTGTTAAACAATTCTAATGTAATCTGTGGCAGTACATCATAAAACAAACCCGATATCAAATATTAGTTTAAAGATCAGGAAAAAGTTTCTTTGACATGATTGACTACAAATATTACCAATATGGTCCATTGTTTGTGTTGTATGTCATTTTTCTGAATTAGCCTTGCGATTATTGATCCGGAACGTCCTTATTGGTTGACGTCTGGTATACGAATGTCTGTTTCGATGCTAAGATAAACTACCATACAATCCACACGTTTGATAGCAAAGATATCAACGAATGCATTTTTTCAAGTTTCTTTTCTTTTTAACTACCCTAATTCTAGTATTTCCGCAATTACCAGGCTGTGACGTCTAATAAATTGCAATTGACATAAACAGCTGGGGTGTAATTTGCTACTATTAATGCATTTATATAAAGAGTTAGAATAAAACCCTAACCGAAATCAACTGACCAGAGGCCGTATTTCACTCGTTACCTGTGACCATTTTTCTCTCTATGCAGTAGAACGTCTATCACACTGCCGTCTCTGGTCTGGTCTTTACTCTCTATGCAGCACATCTGTCACACTGCCGTCGCTGCTCTGGTCTTTACTCTCTGTGCCGTACGTCTGTCACGCTGTCGTCGTTGCCCTGTTTTTTTTTCTTTCCATGCAGTACGTCTATCACATTGCCGTCTCTGCTCTGGTCTTTACTCTCTATGCCGTACGTCTGTCACACTGCCGTCGCTGCTCTGGCCTTTACTCTCTGTGCTGTACGTCTGTCACACTGCCGTCGCTGCTCTGGCCTTTACTCTCTGTGCTGTACGTCTGTCACACTGCCGTCGTTGCTCTGGCCTTTACTCTCTGTGCAGTACGTCTATCACTCTGTCGTCGTTGCTCTGTTTTTTTTTTCTCTCTAAGCTGTACGTCTATCACAATGTCGTCTCTGCCCTGTTTTTTTTCTCTCTATGAAGTACGCCTATCACACTGTCGTCGCTGCCCTGGCGTTTACTCTCTATGCAGTACGTCTATCACACTGCCTTCGCTGCTCTAGTCTTTACTCTCTATGCCGTACGTCTATCACACTGTCGTTGTTACCCTGTTTTTTTCTTTCCATGCAGTACGTCCATCACACTGCCGTCTCTGCTCTGGTCTTTACTCTCTATGCCGTACGTCTGTCACACTGCCGTCGTTGCTCTGGCCTTTACTCTCTATGCCGTACGTCTGTCACACTGTCGTCGTTGCTCTGTTTTTTTTTTTCTCTCTATGAAGTACGCCTATCACACTGTCGTCGTTGCCCGTTTTTTTTCTCTCTATGCAGTACGTCTATCACACTGTCGTCGCTGCCCTGTTTTTTTCTCTCTATGAAGTACGTCTATCACACTGTCGTCGGTGCCCTGTTTTTCTCTCTCTACGCAGTATGTCTTTCACACTGTCGTCGCTGCCCTGTTTTTTCTCTCTCTACGCAGTACGTCCTTATTATTCTTGTTATTTTACTTTGGTTTATTTATTATGCAAACGTATCTTGTTATATTGTCATTGTAACATTGCCCTTCCGACGGTACGTTTCTTGTTATATTGTCATGTAACATTGCCATTCCGAAGCCAGATGATAGTCAACCTAACAAGTTTTCAAGTATACCGGTAACCAGTCAAGAGTTGAAATACCACATCACTTTTAAATGCTCATTAGCCCACGGCTTATGTCTAGTGGTTTTCTCAAAAAGGAAAAAAATTGTTAGATTATGATACCTAGATGATCGTACTTTTGGGGTATAGCCTTCCGATACTTGTGGCGTCGGGGCAATGTTATACACTGTGATACACTGGGCGGCGATGAGAGCATGGGTTACGAAGCAATGATGCGAAATTACGAAGCGATATTGCGACGACGACCATATCCGGTTTCAATAAGAGATAGGATCTTGAAGATACCTGATGAACGTTAGATAACTGACGTTGTATAATGTAGACAAACACAGTGTAAGGTGGTTGCTGAACAAGAAACAATGGCTTTCAAGCACGCAGATTATAGCTGAGGCCAAAATATACATCAGGAAAGCGCAAAATTAAGTCAACCAGACAGGACAGCGTTAACGATGCAATGTTGGACTTGATCATTCCCTCCAACCAATCAAAAACACTGTTGCAAATCGGTCGACCAGGGAGCACGTGTCTAAGCGTCATGGTGTCAAAGTGGCTTTTACTCACAAGAGAATCAAGTTGTTAAACAAAGGTGTAAACACACTACCATTGATAGTTTACCCCTTGCCTGATGACGCCAACGATCGGTGTTAACTGTAACAAAGACGCTGGGTAACTCCTACAATCAAATTAACTGTCATTGTGTATTCTGGCCAATGATAAAGCTGCGAATGTTATCTATCGCTGTTTAGTGGGTCAGAAACCCTCCAATAAAATGAAGCCTATTATAATTAGATCATGACACAAAACAATAGACTATACTGCAATGTGCAACCGAAAGCATCACAATAAACGCAGATGCCCACTGTGTGGAGTTTGGAAGGGAATATTAACATTGTTAGTATACCTGTGAGTTTCCTTTTCCCGCCTTGGATAGAAACTCGTCACGTGGGGTTCAGCTATCAGTGATGGTACATCCAGTGACGTCTTTTGCCCATCAAATCCCATTCAGGTCTTACACGAGCCACATAAAGAAAAATGGAAATTTACACCCTGACAGATCAAAAGTAATGATGTGTCATTCGATATAATATTGCATGTGGAACATCGGCACTCCACATTTGATGCACCATTCATGATGCTCCCACCTGGTACATTTAACTCGCACCGAGAAATCACAATGTTCCAGTCTGCAACATGCCAAGGAGCAAAGGACAGATCTATTGTAGCACTCTACGTGCTACAGAGACGACATAGCTCCGTAGTAAGGCAAATATGGCATTTAGCATTCTCTCGGGTTGTTTCTTACAGTTAACCTATTTAGTTGGTGTTTCATGGAAATATTATCGTTTTATACATCTGCATTTCTGTGAGAAAATGGGTTAAATAACGAGTATATAACTATAACTCATCAGTTTATTATTAGTAATTATTGATCGTAATTAGCTCAACTTGAATCTGTGTTCTGCATGCAACACACACAATGTATCTCTCTTATTTACCCATTTTCAACCAGTAATTTGCATAACATGATGCCTGTCACATAGTGCCTGGACAGCGATAACAAACGTTGACACAATAACCCACAGCAGCATACACAGAGACGGATGATAATTATATGCTTTCAACCCTAAAATTGCGTGTATAATTAGAACATAGGCAAGCATTGCCTCACGCAAGATCTCTTACGTAACTTGCCAAGTACGTTGTGCAACTTTTCCATTGTGCACGCTGTATATTGGCCGGTGTTCGCGGTACGCAGTGCAAAGCAAAGCTGTTATCAGATGCACAGTCCTGAAATCACCTAGTGCTAACTTAAAATCGATATGCAGTATTCTTGTTTAGCATGTAAACCACCAATGCACTCGTTAATAACAAACTCAGAACAGTTTGTGAAGTCTATTGTGAGTGGTCTGAAAAGGTACATGCATGTATCAGATTTACTGTTTTGATTTACTGATTAATTTTGAGCATACTGATTTGAATGTTACCCTCGTCGTAGTCAGCAATAATGTGCATTTTACCTCAATTTCCTTATGAAATCAGTGACAGCGGCAACGATGCACCCGGCATCAAACGGAAGTTGTATTCTTGTTATCTCTTCCCTCTGGTACAAAGCCGTAAAATGTGCTACGGTGGTTAGAGCAGTTATGGTTTACTTACAATATTACTAGCTGAATTATCAATTGCGATTGCACAGATTAGGGGTACACTAATTTTTTGCAGGTTTACTATGGAAATCTCGCTAAATAGGAGGCATTTGTGACATGTGGCACAGCTACAGAAATACTGATTAAAGGTATCGGCACTTTAAATCCGTCAAGATGCAACAATAACATAAACCAACACCGTGAAAACATCAGTCACTATTTAAATTCTTGTCAGTACGAAAGCAAAACATAACAAAATGTGAATTTTTAAGCACGGAATGGTGTTTTTTGAATGTGATGAAATAATGTTTTCATATCTGAAGGGATGTATATGTATGTTGATGTTAGCTATAAGACAGCACGCATCGCTCAAGCCCTGGGACTTTCCGCGGCCTGTCTCTTCCCCGGGATCTGTTTATCGAGTGTAATATAGATAACGTGCTTCTTCATCCCTCTGACGTTCACTAAGGAAATGTTTGTATCAGCTGACCCAGTTTACGGACAAAACTGAGGTCGTTATCATTTACCAGAGACCAAAGTGCCAAGGCTTGGAGTGTCAGGAATCTTACGTCAATGGAAGCAATTACTAACATATCAATTCACACAGATTATGGCAGATATCATGCAGATATTAAATCCTACGAACATGTAGATACTGGGGTATATTATGCATGAAAACTAGATATGTTCTATACGTAAATACTAGAATATACTGTGTGCAAACTAGAAATATACTATGTAGATTATATGTCATTTATCACGTGTTTTCCTACAGCCTCGATATTGAACCGAGAATAGCCGTATCGGCAATCAGAAGATCAATGCCCAGGCAATTATTAAGCAATCGAACAACATAATTTTAACTACTTGATTGTGTGGGTAGACCCCGTGGTCTTGTAGTTAGCGTGCTAGCGCAGCGGAATGACCTCAAGTTAAATCAGTCCGATAATCCTTGAAAAACACGGTCCGGAGTAGCCATTTTGCTATCCTCGTTTAAGACGTCATGCTACTCGCTGCAATGTGACCTCGCCCAATACGACTTTCAACTGGCCAATATAAGTCGGCCAATACAGCCTTGCTTTGGAGGTTTGCATCATTAGGCTGCATTGACTATATACATAGTCAGTTAACAATACGGTACACTCAAAAAATTAATCTGTTAATTTCAACAGAAATTCTGTTATCTGAGTGATGCTAGAATGTATTCTGCTATTTTAACACAATATTGTACCATATTAAGCATAATATCTTGTTAGTCGAATAGAATTGTCATGCTGAATTAATAGAATGTATGTGTTATATATAACAGAATAATTTGCCACAAGAACAGAATACATTCTAGCATCACCCATAGAACGGCTTTTCTGTTAAAATTAACAGATTAATTTTTTGTGTGCATATGTATTGTGTGGATACTAGATGTAGTCTACCTATATAATGGACAAATAGTGTGCGGATACTATATGTAGTCTGCCTAGATACTGGACACACAGTGTGCGGATACTAGATGTAGTCTACCTAGATAATGGACACACAGTGTGCGGATACTAGATGTAGTCGTCCTAGATAATGGACAACAGTGTGCGGATACTAAATGTAGTCTAGCTAGATACTGGACACACAGTGTGCGGATACTAGATGTAGTCGACCTAGATAATGGAAACACAATATGCGGATACTAGATGTAGTCTACCTAGATACTGGACATACAGTGTGCGGATACTGAAGACATTTTATCAGATACTGTGATTTACTGTGCGGTGACACTCAACATACATAGTGTAATACCGTTAGCACATTTCCGTGTTATCCCTTAATTTGAAGGAATATTTCAAAATGTAACACCAGCTGAAAATTTATAAATCGACACCCCATACAGGAAAAAACACCCCATAAATCAAGTTATACATTACCGTTAGTTAAGTTTACGTAGCTTGTACTTTTCACATAACCGTCCCTACATCTATCAGGTTGACCTCGTACACAACAGGCCACCATAGTCATGTTTGTTTTTAGCACGTATGGGTGCTTACTTTACGTCCAGGTGGGTAAACACGATGTATCACCAGTATTCATATACATATCAATTGCGACAGTGTACACATGCATATAACGGCAAACGACACGGGACATATGTATTTGGCTCCATGTAAGGACCATGCACAATTTGCCAAAATGTCTATTAAGAATTCAAGAAAAAATGCAGTCAATGCGCAAATTCAGATATTATTTTGAATTATGACGAATTAGTAACCAGTATGTTATACGTTTTGGTATACTCATTCAATTCTTCCGTCTTTCCGTTGAATGCTTCTCTGAGCATGAGCCCGTCCTAATTTCTTACTTTATCTATACTTTCTTGGTTCTTTGCAGGTTGGTGTTGAACGTTATTTTGGAAATTTGTCTTGCGATGGACATGGAAAGTCCATTATTGTTCACAGTTAGTATACGTACATGTATGTCTGTTTAGTCGCCTAGGTTCTGACGTCCTTGTTTGTGTGCAGTTTGAAAAAAGGAATATATGCTAAATATGTAGGCCTGTTTGTTAGTCTGTCTGCCGAGTACTGTCTGAAAGAACAGCTCAGAGTCGGTCACATTTTTACTCCTTCTGTCAAAAATGATGAGATTTTGATATTCTACTCTTATCTGATTTCTACGTTCTCAATGAATTGTGTAAAAAAACAAGTCAGGATAAAATCTATTTTGATTGGTGGAAGCAGGAGGTCTGGCATCTACCAGATCCTTGTTGAGGCTGGCACAACACCGGAATTAAGGACCAAAGAATTTCGAGTCGCGCGGCCGAAACGTTGTGCTCGTGATAGGTTGAAAGAATGAAAGGTATGAATATTCTGTGAATGTAAACTTTATAGCGTGAAGACGTATTTGGAGGGTGAATTTTGTCTCAGACGCTGTAACAAACTACTCCCGCAACTGTATTAGATATTTACATGAAGTGCGTTCTGACACTGATCTGAGGTCCTCCTTGGCCGAACAAAATCTTGCCAAACCTAACCTCACAGAAATTTCGGACGAGGAATTTGGTCAAATCTGCCCAACAGTCATCACTTCTCTGCTTCAATGAGAGCTGCGACCGTGATGTGTCAAATATAGGCCTTTTACTGTGATGTGGCCGTGACGTGTCGAATAAAGGCCTATTATAATCGAAACTTGAGGCTGGGAAGCATGTGCTACCAGGGACTGACAAGCACAGCGGTATACAACAACAACGCCGATAACAGTCTTGTTAGGAACACTCGGGTTGCTTAAACATGCGGCCTCGTTAATAAAAGCATTGATATGCACCATATCTAAGCAGTAACCTAGACTTTCTATCTGCAGGAGTTGAATCGGACGAAACGATCGGACGGCAGCATAATGGATAGTATTTTTTACCAAAGTTATTCATTTGAGTGAAACACAACATCCGCTTTATCTCGGGATGTCAGAATATCTGAATATTTTCATCTTTGTGCTCTTGCTTCAAACAGTACTGTATTTATATTCAACATTTACAAATGCATACATGTGTACGATGCTATAGCCGTCTCTTTTGGTTGAACTTTATAGAAGACATCCGAAGTGTAATACGGTTTGTTAAAATAACACATGCATTTCCCAACGTTTTGCCAACGTCAGTTTAATAGTGAAATTGCCAACTATAAAAATTACAAAAGTCTGTGTTTCATATTGTCTCTCCTGACAATATCATGTATCCACATTATTCACAATCAAAATTCATTCAAACGTAATTTAAGTTCACGCTGTCCGACAAGGCCTAATTCGCACTGCGATCGGTATCAACATTATCCAGTCAGTATTACACAGGCCCGAGTCAAAACTACAAAACAGGCTTAATTTACATTGCTACTTGTATCAACATAGTCCACGACCAAATCTGCAAAATCGGAACGTCGATCTGTTCTTTTCAAGACCCCGAGGGTCCGAGATTCTTTGGTGATGCTCAAAGCCACCCGCCTTAATTTCCTCCCACCATAATGCTGACATCCATCAAATAAATAAACTGCATCAGATTTTTAACTGGAACACGCCCTGGCGTTGATGGTGTTGAACAAATTTTTTCCAAGCCTAGCATAAGGGCAATCTCTTTCCATTAAGGAGTTTCTATCACCAAGTTACACGAGACGTAGGATCGTTCCTATTCTCACACCGAGGTTTTTCCAGATTCCTCTGCTTCTATTCCTACTAGTAACACGTGTTTGTCGTTACTATCCTGTGCGTGAAGTTCCTCGTTGACTTGTCTTCAACCAATATGACATAAGCAAAACGTGGGAGAGTTCGCCAGAATCTTGCCAAAAGACAGTGGTTTACTCTGCGCAAGTTTTGACAATGTCTTAGAAGAACTATTATATAAAATATATAAATAGACCTAATGAATTGTGTTAAATTCGGCCGATTACGTTCAAACTACATAATCCAAACCGCACACAGTCATTGATATTAATTCCCACACAAAACATACCAACAAAACACAAGGCTGGTCATATACTGTACAAAGAGAAGAAATCAATGTTCACAGTGTTCTTGTTTTTACCTGTCAATACATGTTTCTCTGTAGCACGCAAAAGTCATCCATACACAAATTGGCCCTCACCGAACATAGCTTTATTATTTAACTAAGTCAAATGTTCCATCGGTTGGCTTGTGACGAGAACACTCTCAAGCATATATACGCCCTGTAAAACCTACTCACCCCTGCCTCCTCCGTATTTTGTTTGAGATGAGACGAAATTATCGTTTGCGAATGCAAAAAAGTTAATCATCGTACATTGCATGGGTGGTTTGAAGATTTACAGTTCAAGGGCTTTATATTTTTTCAATTTTCTATTTATTTTTTCCTGTTCATTTAAACAATAACTTATCAGGTGACATTCAAACCACAATCACCTTCGTATAAATTATGTGGAAATCACTATTAACTGAATATAACAAAAATATGACAAAAAAGACAGCGATTGATAATGTTTGAGTGGTGATCTGAGCAGAGGTAATTAGCCTAGAGCTTCAACACATTTGCTTTTCAGTCCAACATGGTATTTATTTGAACTTGGAAGATTTTCGAATAAGTTAACGTGAAAGAGTGCTAAAGCTGAAGTAAGGTTTATCCGATGGATCATTGAATCTATGAAAGATTGCTGCTTTAAAATTTTTTCTTTAAACTGAGTTAAGTGCATTCAAATGTTTGAATGGCATTATTGGCTTTATAAATCACATAGCTCGTGTTCACGTATTTTGAAGTCACAAGAAGTTTTTCCAACTCAAATTATTTTTTATTGGTGTAATAACTCGTAATTCACACATATGAAATATTAACTAAAGTATTGTTCACAAAACTTTCTTCTGTGACAATCTTTGAACAAAATCGAGGGTAGATGACAGGAGAGTGGTAAAGCATTCAAATGCGGCATCAAAAACAACACCGCTGTAAATCTCTGAGTTCTGATTTTGTCCAGAGTTAGGAATTTTAAAAAATGCATAAAGAATAAAACATTAACCATCTAGAACAAATCACGACTCTTGTCCTCGGGCCTTACATGGTCATATTTGCATACAATTACCGAAGATTATAGAATATAACTATTTCATTTTTTCAAGTATGACGTACCGACTGGTTCACACTTTCATTAAGGAAGGTGGCTGTAAGATATACACCATGTTTGAAAAACATTGTCATAAAGGCAAAACAATACAGCTGAAAGTCGAACTCCGGTAACAAAGCTGTTGCAGCTCTGAGTTAAAGAATATGTAAATGGATGGTTATCGTTTAACTCAACTCTGGTAACATTGCAGCCACATTGTGGATGAAGTAAGTCTGAAGTAAGGTTGTTCAAAAACGAATCTATTAAAATGGCCTACAAGTAAAAGGTAAATGTTACAAAACGATGGAAGAAAGTGAAACAATTTCCTACAACACAGATACCAGCAGCTAATGCTCAAAACGCAAACTAAATCTTTGACCATTTGAGAAAAGAGACTTAAAATCCGCAAAAAATCTGCACATGAAAAAACAAAAATCTACGAAAATCATGATTTTATCATCGCAAATGAATTATTGTGCATATTACCTATCAGAGATTAGTAATGTTGTTCGCAATCCTTACCTTAAATTCAAAAGGACACGACTGGCATCGTATTCCCAGGTTTGAGTATGTGAGCCAGCCTCCGAGCTAGACCTCTCGCCTGTTTGCCGCTATCCCTAACAATGCGCTGCACGCACCACGACTCTGGCTATATAAGCCCGCTTCTACCACGGCTAATGCTATTAGTAATGTGCGGTAGTTTGAACCCGAGGCCCTCGTGGCCGACGACTCGGTTTATGATATAATAGCAGACTGGAATTATTGGCGTGTAATTCCGACCGCTATCATCGCAGCCTCTCATTGCCCGCAGGATCAATCCTCGCTAAATAAATTCACTATCGGGGTTATGATGGTTTTTTTTTGTTCCAAATTCTTTATTGGAAAACTGACCATCTGAGCTCCTTGGAGAAAAACCGCCCACTTTATTTGCTAAATAATGCCAGTTTTTGGCGGACCTATATCACGATCTTTTCTTTATCATCTTCTCAGGCAGAGTACATGTGTGATTCAGCTCGGCGGCAAATGGATGAGGTGGTCTTTAACAATGAAAGTTAATTATACGATGTATATACATCGAAAAAAAAACAAGAAATTCTAAGCGTTAAGAAGCAATATTCAGGAGAGCACTGCTATTTGAACTTTAAAACCAAGAACTCAGGTCGATAGAACAAGATGTATTCTAAACATATACTTTTCCAATATAGCACTATAGGCCTTTCAACAGCGTAGTCGCCCGAAATGCAGGTTCAGTCACATTCTCGGCCAGGCAATTTAGAAAAACTCCTCTGCTTATACATTGTTAAATTCTTCAACGTGGCATTAAACAGCATCAAAATCTTTTAAAAAGTGTGAACTACTGTAAGAAAGAACAGGCACTATTTTCAAAAAACAATTTCACTGAGATTTTGCTCCGAAATTCATGACATAATGACCTTTCATTATTTATTCATTTATTTATTTATTCTTGAGTACGGCGTAAAACACTAATCAAATAAATAAATATATCAATCAAATTTATTTATTTGTTTGTCTCTTAGTTTGTTTATTTACTTGGTGTTCAACGCCACCCTCAAAAAATTTTCATTCATATGACGACTACTATTTTATGGGTGAAGGAGAGGAGAATGCTCGTGGTAAACAACAGAATCTCTGCAGGTACCTAACCTCATAACTTAAGCCAAAGTCTGCTTCTGGGCACACATTTGTTCAAACTGTCACACAAGTGGTCGTAGAATCAACCTTAGCAGCTAACAGTACAAAATATTCGTCCTCGTCTTTCTTCCTAACATTGCGCGTATTAGCCTAGGATATGAGCCGTCCATCCACCTTCGTGAAGCAATTTCCCGCTATAAAACAGGCAAGCTTTTGGGGCGCTATCACAGATCATGTCTATTTACGAGAAACGCCTTGGTGCAAAGTTTAATCAAAGTGGCCCTAGCCTCCAGCAGTTTGATGACCCCGCAATAGTTTATGACACATCATAGACCGCTATATTACTGCGTTCGCCCTACACTACAAGATAAACCATAAACATCTTCAGTGGTAGTGTATTGCCGTTCTCCGCACAGATATAAGTTGAAATGGTTTCAACAGGTTCTTTCTCACCTCTGTAGTCTGCATACAACATCGACAACAGTCGATACTGTTCACAAAAAGATTTCATTATAACTTAATTAATTTAATAAACGAGGGTGTATTTTTTCTAATTGCAGTTTTCCAATTACGTTTCCACATTCTGCTTTGTATAGTATTATCTAAATAGATTTGTTTTTTTATTTGAAATGAAGAAACTGTAATTGCGGCATCTCTGGGAAGCTGCTAATTATTTTTCCATATACAGTAGGCTAACTTGAGTGGAAGAAGAAATAATTAAACGTGGTGAAGATGGTAAGGAACTGGGGCCTGCCTGTCGAGTTCCTTCAATATGCCGAAGAGGCGAAGTACGGTTTCGTAATGACGATACAATAGAACACGTTTCTGCCTTGCACTGGCCGAAGCGTGCATTTTCTCCGGCTTAAGCTATTATTTTAAGGAACAGTCGAATACTTGTTTCAACAAGATCAACAGATTTCTTTGTAGACCCGTTTCATTTGATAATGGTAGTGAAATGTACTGTCTGAGTATTAAACCATTATTTTGACTAATTATGAGATTTGTTTTCACTTTATTACCGATATCTGATGAGAGCGATTGTCACAGTCTCTTCTGGATATAGTTGAGTACAGACCTATTGTTCACTGGCATGAATTACAATACCACTTGATCTTTATGACTGATTGTACAGTATAGGTTCCTTCATACAAGGTATACAGATTAATTTAGGTACGAGCTATGAAAGCAGATAGACGGTTTTAATATTGATCTGCAAACACAGCTTTGACATATGGGAGATCTAGGAATAAGTATAGAAACACGTGGTGTAGTGTTAAGGCTTCCATTGGTTCCCTGGCCATAGTGGTAATAAACTTTCTAGTGTAGTGTTACATGAATTTCGGAGATCGCTTACTCTCCATTATTGTCACATAGAAAAGATTACAGTATAGAGAGCAAAACCAGAGTGGAGACGACACTAACAGGTGGCAAATGGTTACACGTAAATCCGGTTAAATAATAACGACATAGACATCGTCTCACATGTTTTCACAATGAAAACTACATGTCATTAAGACATGTCACTCTGGAAAAAAGTATATCTTGTAAAACGCCCGTAGTTTCGTCTGGAGACTCCACCCAAATACACTGAACGTACTGGCCGCCATCGTACTAGTGATAAATACTTTCATATGGCGTGAAAAGGTAATCAAGAAGAAAATGTGTTATGGTGCTTGTGATAATAAATCTCCTGTTTTTTCACTGATTGGTTGGTTGCTAATGACTCCCCGTTTCAATTTTGATAAGCTACGTTGAATCGAGATTTTTTACATATTCTTACAGCTCTCTATTACAGAAGGCGCACACATTGATCATATTTTCCTTTAAGAAATAACTCTCAACGCACAGAAATATAACAAAAAATGCTTCTGTTTTGATGAAAGTAATAAAGAGCTAATAACTGTAGCACGTTATCATAAAGCTCACTAATCAGAAATACATATCGATTTATTGTTTCATTTAATGACAGAATTATCCACCTTCAGAGTGACCGGCCGGTTTTACAAATAAACTGGCTGACTGACTGAGCAATTCTTCATTGATTAACTTGGTGGTGTCTGCTGGCTAAACGATTGGTTTATTTAATCATCATCATGTTGAACATTTGGTTCGACTCCTCCGCCACTAAAGCACAGAGGTTCTCGTGTTGTCCAGAACAGCACGGCTGTATGTGCGCCGTGATTACTTACTATTGGTGTCGCTATACCCTCCCCATCTTCTGTTGTAATTAAGTAAACACAACCTCGCTTCAGTTGATCTCACACTCTGTTCCAATTTGACCACAGGGGATACCAATGTCTGGTAGCGACATAATGAAGTGAATTTCACTTGGACATGTATGCTACAGTGGGAGTCTAGGTACAATTAGTATGTATACACAAGCTACAGTAGACACAGTCAAGACTTTGCAAAACGCTCTTTAAGCATCAAGGTCGAATCAAGTAAAACGAATATTTATAAAGCCACTAGCTACTCTCTGATAAATTATTAAACTGTCTGTTGAACAAGTCTCCAAACAACGTTGTGTGTCAAGGAAATCACTTTCATTTATTTACAAAAATGTTCTTATTTTTTTTTCTTTGGTTTATTGTAGTATCTTTCGAGAGACTCCTAAAGGGCACATGTTTGATAGACTATACGGGACTAAATCTGTGATTAACGTTCAATTTACACGATCATGCTTGAGAAGGAATTTCACTCCAACGTTTCTGGAATGACCCTTACAGATGAACGTGATCATTGTGCAATGAAAGCGTGCCGGTAGACAGAAGCAGTGCTGCACGCTGCTGTCGACCAAATATGAACATGTTTGTATTAGCGTCTGTTATACATTAGCCTCTGGCAATTTCACAGCTAACCACAAACACACACATGTATTCAGGCAGGATTCCAGTCAAACCAATACACTGGTGCCAGACCACATGTCATCAAAACAGAATATCGAGGGCAATATGATCATAGATGTATATAGGAGAGACGTGGCACAAATGAACCCGCATGATCTGTACACAGAGCGCCAGAAGGTTGAAAATCTAACATAACGACACGGTAGAGGAACTGGTCTGTATCTGCGAGATATGCCCTCCTCTCAAACAGGACTAAATATGTACACAAAGGTTGATAACGGCCGGTAGTTTCTAACGAAGATCAGCACTGATTTATAATCCGGATCACCTTCAGCCAAGAACTGGCGTTTTCCGCATTATCTCATTTGGAAATGTGTGTTTAATCTTGTATATAACTTAAATGTATTATAAATGAACCACAAATCCTTTAAACCTCAGGCACCTTGGGCATATGTGGAGTGTCTCTTTTTCAATTTACTTATTAATTTATTTATCTCACTGAACGGTAAACACTCGCCTAAGGTCACTGAGATAACAAGGGACTCCAGTTTTTATATGGACAGCCATGCTAGTATTATATTCTTTATGATATAACACCCCACTAAAGAATAGTTCAATCACCGACCGCCGAATCGATACATACCAGAACAGTACATGGTGATGCATTTGGTGCATATTTCATAAACGCGATTCAACAACACTGTTACCTTGACAACAAACATACGGTAATCGACAAATTCAGAAAGTTTACAGCCATCAGCATAGCGTCGTATGTGAAAAATTTCATTTAAGATACTGTTTGAATTATGTTTATCCATAAATGGTGTTTGTTTCCTTAAAATTCATTAGGTTGACAATTGACCAAGTGCCCCTTTAAATCACAGTCAAGAACTTGGAAGCTAATCAGCTTTGGACAGGCATCGCGACATTGAATCCCATTTACGACAGCCTTTTAACTTGGATTGGGTTCGTATACATGCGGATTAACTCCAAACGTTACTTTGATTATTAACTGTGTTTATATTCACCTATATTTTATTTTATTTTAGTTTATTTTAAGACCTAAAGAATGCCACAAATTACAGATATGCTGATGTTGAAATTTCTGAAAAATATATCCGTTGATACGCCATAATTTGTCACATTATACATCCATAACAATGTACATTATATGTTATCCGACATATGCTTTCGATGTTGTTCCTAGACTAATTGCAGCCCAAATGGTACTTATACCATACATACCTCGGTCCGTACTTGTACATGCGGAATTCACAATGTAAGCTTATTTCACAGAAAATGGCCCGCCAAGTTCAAATTGTTAGGCTTTTGCACAGTCTTTCGTGTACTATTTTGTACACTTGCCTTCGGGTGCTTTGGAACAGAGTCAAATAGACGCCATCCGTTAATGCCATTTGCTTTTGTAGTAAAACAATTAGTCGAAATAATTGAAATGACGAACAAAGGCTTCGAATAATTCTTGTTTTATCTTTCCCGCTGACAACACGCTATCAACAGGGTGTAAGAGGACACGGGCCTCCACCGCTACGACGGTTTTGTGTGCGGCAGCCCTTGGCCACCTCAATTAGGGAGAAACAACCAAAGGACATGGCGTTCAAGTGTTCCATTTCCATTGCCCATTTCTCTAACTTGTAGTGGTATTGACTGGACTATCTATAGTGCAGTTTTGAATAATTTATCCTTCTTGTTCGGATCCGCGTCAGTTGTATACACGGCAGGTCAAATTGCACGACTCGGATCGGAAAAGATCTTAGCCGAGCTCTTGTTTTACGGTCAAGTACTTTTCCAGTGCCTTTTCTGTTCCGAACAAGTGCTGAAAGCGTGGAGCGTGACAAAGCATTTGCGCTGTCCGCCATTGTGTGTTAGCAATGATTAAATTCAATCGCGCTCTCAACAACAACGCACAACCGGTTATCACATACGTCAGCAAGGGCAGCGGTTAGGGAATAAGAGCCATACATTCCATACACCATGTACACAACACCGCCAGCTTTATCGACGTCAGATTCATTTTAGGTGCCTATCTCTATCGCCCAAAGAAAGTAGTAAAAACTCCAAAAAACGTTCGTGTTGGCGACGCTTAGGCCTTGAAAAACTGTCTGTCCGACAAAGTGTCGATGCCTTTAAATTGTCATTGTTAAGGTCTAAATCTGACAAAACACTTAAGCGATGACTTCCTTGATCGTCTTATCCTTTTATATACCCCTGTCTAATGGAGCCTAGATGGTCATAAATACACACTGCGCTGTACAAGCTTTTAAGGCTAGGGTTGTATCAAAGTTTCATTCCACAGGCAAATGAGACCCATACAGATTTCATTAAACCTTCTAGATTCTCTGAAGTCGCATCTTTGAGGAGAAATTTCAGGTACCAGCTTAAAGTGTTCAAAATAATCGTACCGTTTGTCTTGCGTCAGTGTACATTATTAGAAACCACAAACAATATGGTGTTGGTCCCATAGTAAAACACAGCAGTTGTGGAACATGAATATGTGTAGCTAACATAAAATAACAAACTGGTCCAGTATTTCTATTAAAACTTCTCCGGCTTTGTCTGGATGCATAACTCGCAATTTCTTAAGCCACACATAAGGGAGGATGTCACGTATTAGCTTAAAAATACAGCACACACAAGAACTCATCATACACACCATGTACATCTATAAATTCCAAAACTTTACGCTGCTGTCGATTATTCATTGTTTTCAATTTTTAAGTGTCTTTTATAATATATATCTGTAGATAGTTTTCGGTTGAATATTCAAAACAGGTTATGAAAAATTAGTCAGTCTGAAGCAATTTTGATTTAAAATACTGTGCATACAAATCAGCACATGTATCATACAGGCTGTTATGTGATAACCGATTTTTCCAGGTTTTTAGGAGAGCACTATCGCATAATGATAAGATGAAAAATACCATGACAAAATTGAGCTGGTATGTGTTGCCCTTTCGAATATATCAACATGACATTTATCCACAGTGAGACCTTTGTCCACAAGATATTAATATTCTGCAGATCCCCCCCCCCTCAAAAAGTGAAAAAAAAACACACACTGAAGTATATCACATTCTTTTATATGATATCTGACGTACGTGCTCAAATACACACTGATCGGTGGATAATATCACGGAAACAGCCAATCGCACGTTCCTATGTACAGACGCACACGTGGCAATATCTTCTGGTGGGGACTTTTACAGGAAAATGTCTGCCCACTGGAGGAAGTATCACGACAAAACTCATCGCATTAATTGTTCAATCGCCTGACTGCCAAACTTTGCAACATACAGCTGTACCCAAAACAGTCCCCACTCAGTTACGGTCAAGCGTCGTATTCAGTGACAAGAGCACGGAGAATTATTAACCATAATCCTTCAGTATTTTAGTTATGTCCTATAATGCAGTTACACACTTTTCCATATTCATGTACTTCTGCTTTTTTATTACTGATAAAAACTATGAAAATTTATAGTTCAGTCATTTTGTGAGGAATACCATGTTATTCTGAACTGCATATGAAATTTTGTCACCATCTGTGGTTGAAGGGAACATGCCCCCATGTTCCATGGGACAGGACAAGCTCTTGTGAGTTTTATTCCCACCAAATGTATTCCACATGTATACCTGTGTACCTAATTTAAGGTTTATGGTGAATAAATATAAAATGAAATGTGATTGCCTGATCTTCAGTTCCGCTACTTACAAGGGACACTATTCAGGGGATGCGTCGTTCTTCATTGAGTTCCTTGAATTCCTCATTCATAACATCTATGTGAAGTTAAGAGAAACCATATATCAAGAATGTATAGTTTACTCCGATGGGTTTAAATTGTGCTCACATATTTGTTCTCGTGTGAATATCACTATATGCCGAAATTATTAAAGACTGGTCTTCACCAGACCCTATCTTTCTCTTTCACTAAAGGGTATTTTGATGATCTTCTAGATTTAAATAATCTATATATAGCAACGGTTGTGAAAAATATATATCCATACACATCCTATGCTGGATTATAGGAAACCACAGACTCTCCAGATGGTACATCTTATTTACATCTGTATTTCACATATACAAAACCAAATCGGTTTCCTGTTTCGCAGACTTTACAAGAGAGATAGTCTCAATTTTTGACAGTGTAAATTGTAATTACATCAATACAGCAATATGTACCATTCGTTAATGATTTCTTTGAACGGTACAGGTTATTACTGTAAAAAATTGATGTGCCAAGGTTATTCAACGCAACGCATTCACAGTAAGTTTCTTAAGTCTTACTATGAGTATGATGCTTTTGTAAGTAAATGTGGACAGAGCGTTCAGAACTGCTTCATGAGTGTGTCTCTTTCCTCTTAACTCGGAGCTAGGGGCCCGATATTGATTTTACCCGATCGCCTAGAACATTCCTTGTGTCTTTCCAACATCATGAAAAACAGGTACATGATTACGTCCTAAATTCGAACTTTATTACTTTCTTATTTCTTTGGTGGTTTGTGTTAAATGTCGTTTTGGGACTTGGTCTTGCGATTATTCACCCGGAAATTCCATTTTGGTTGACAGCTGGTATGTTAGGACGGAACCAGTCGGTCACACATTTGAATAACTGTCTGATTTTTACCTTGTTTTACTATATATATTCCAGTGGAATTTTTTGACGGCATACTCGAAGACATCACAAACGCAGGAGAAACACCTGTAGGCTTCTCCTGTACTGGTAGGCCTACAGTGCTTGTGCAGTAGTTAAGTGTCACATGATCAAACATATACCGAAAAGGTGAAGTACTTGAGAATAACGAAAGAGGACACAGCTTTACACCGCTTTGTTTAAGGCAGGAAGAAGTTTTATTAGTTTCCCTATTAGCTGACAGCCTTTGTCTGTTTCTGTTTTTGAGTATGATATCATTATGCTGACGTGGCTTAAAATCAGACTCATTCATGCATTCGGCATTTGAAGTAAATCAGAACGCTAGCGAATAGCTCCTATACAGCCATACTCTATACATAGAGGAAAAAACGCATAGGTCATGTTTATTTGTTCTCAAAAATTCGTCACTTTGATGAAACGCTATCACTTCGGTCCGTTAGCCATGTTCCCAGCTTTGCTTTAACATTTATCATAGTAATCTGAAAGCTGTTGGGAAAGAATCATAGAGGGCTCACATTTAGCCTGTTTCCAGAATGTGACATTGAATACAAGGAAGGTAATAAACCTTACAGCCCAATGCTTTATTTCTTTCCGTACAACAGGGGATATTTCGTGTCTACAATAACTCAGACCAAACCTATTGTTCATCCATGTCACTGTGATGATGATGTGAGGGCAAAACGGGTAACGTAGTACCCCTCACGAAACTGGTGTTTTAAGATGTTTGGGAAATGGGGACTGGTGATCATCGACCTGGAACACCCCTTCATGGTTTACGGGTGATATAGGAATGATAGACTTCCCATTTACATTCATTTATTACAACATAACAATTTATGCGTCGAAACATACATTCGTATATCAGCCGTCAAACAATAAGGATGTTTCAGGTCAACAATCGCAAAGACCATTTCCCAAAAATGACGTATAACACCAACAATTAAAGAGCCAAGAAAGTATATAAAGTCCGAAAATAGGACAGAATCATGCAAAGAGAATCAGTCAACAGTTTTCAATGATGTTGGAAAGACACAAGTTATGTTCTAGGCGACTGAGTGAAATCAGTATTCAAATGGCCATTCCGACTTCAGCCCGAGTCGCCACTGCTTGGGGGAAAATTTGCTCAGACCAGCTGACTAGACACATCACAGAAACGACTGCGCATATTGTGATTCTCAGTGATACGTTCGTGAGACGTTGTGAACTCTAACAACATGCTTTGTCAACGTTCTGCCAAGAAGACACTGGACCACGCCACTAAATCTTAGCATTTTAAATAACGACGACAACAAATGAAGCCATACATCACCATTTGTTTGCAGTCCTTGTTCGGAGAGATCGACACACAGCAAAAGTCTTCTTTATTTGATGAACAATCTAACCTATGTACGAGGCCATACAGAAATATGGGTCTTTGTAGTAGGCCTTTCTCTTCATGTCGGAATCCGGAGATAAAGACTTCAATATTTAATAACGACACGCCACTGACTTTTTTATGTTCGTCTAAAAAAACTTGTCCAAGTTTGTTCAGACTTGGAGTACAAATATCATGCCTGAAGCTTCTGTACATGAAGAAACTTGCTTTGCACATTTGGAACACTTTTTTTAAATACACTAGTTACCAGTCGAACTTTATAGTCATTTGTTTTTCAGAAACAAGAGACAAAATAATCATATGTGAGTCCAGCTTTATTACTTTACATCACTGAAACCATTTGGGATTTTCGTTTACATGATAAACAAAACAAAAAAACATAGGCAAGATATCGAAAACATGCAGAGAATAGTTTTAATGTTTTACACAACACTGTCGACACCCTGAAAAAATTGACATTTAGAATCTCTCCCAACTTTGCTAAAATAACCGCTTTAATGGCTATTCTTGACATTGTTTTCCGTATGAGTGTGTGATCACTTATGTCATAACGGCATAACAAGCGTGCAATTTGCCGACATTTTGACAGCTTTAAATTGCTGGGGGCTACTGATTCGCTCCGCTCACCTCCTCGGGAATCTCCACAGTAAGATGACGTAAATATGATTGTACGAAGCGTTAATTGACAGTAATTAGCATTAGAGAATGGGGCTTTCCCACTGTTATGTCACTGGTGGCAGGGTGTTGACATAGAGAGACTCGTTATAGGATAAATTAACCAGCTAAACTATGTACTTGGCCATTTCATATGAAAAAACAAACTACACACATAAAGTTCGTGGCCGTAGAGTGTCGTGGGTAAGACGGAAGGCTCCAGGTACATGAAAGATGCAGTTCAAATCTAACTGTGAATATTTGGAAACTGCTTGATGTGATAACTGGTTTTGAATATTTGGACAATGGATAAACGGAATGGTTGGCTCTGGAAATAAGGAACCGATTGCGACGGCAAGTGACGAGTGAGCTTGTCTCTAATTAAAGATCAAAGACGAAATAGATAATGAAAACAAGGTTGTTATGTGTTGAATGTTGGGCAACACAAAAGCCCACTAATTGGACTGTTTATGGGTGTAGGGGTAAAGTTGCAGGTTAGTATTACGCTGGCGTTGAATGGCGTAAATACACGACAGAATTCCTGGACAAATTGAGTTTATGTGTAAGAAGCTTGGTACATATGTCGATGAGGAGAGTCAGGATACCTTGTCTTCTTACATGTTTCTTACATGGACGACAATAAACAGATGTTCCAAACATCAGGCAAAGGGGATGTACAAAAATTAACATTCCTAGATTCTGTCAGTTATTAATGAGGACTGCCCCCCTTATACACATTACGGGCAATCACAGTTATCGTCCCTCATCTACACAGAAATCTTTCACTCTATCAACATAATTGCTAAATATTTAACCAAATTACATCCCAAAGACCGTGTGATATTGTAACGAATGCAGCTCAAAAAATAAGCATGCGTCTAATCGGGGTTTTTTTCCGTGTCTGGTTTGTAATCAACAAAGTAAATACGAGATTTTCCCTTCCATCTCAGTATCTCACGATAACCACTTGGAAGTAACAGTAAGGAAGAGCATAACATCATCTGCCATTAAAGATATATATAAATGAATATTTTTACTATAATCCTACCTTTATGTAAGCTACTGCACAGCTCGCTAGTCCAGATGAGGGTAAACAGGAGATCTGCAAGATAAACATTACAAAATAGAGCGGTTGCAATAATGTTGACGGGTCTCATGCATAGGCTAATTTACCAGAATGCACAGCGAATTTCATTGAGTTAATTGACCAATACATCGGTACAATTACATTCCCTGGTCTCCATGTGTTTAGGGATGGTGTATACTTATCTCCTCCACGTAGATAAATAGCTTCCTTGGAGATAAATTTGTGTTGAACCGCTGACCTATCAAATAACACGCTACTGTACATAGGCTCTATCACTGGCTATTCATCACATTTTGACAAGTTTTTTGTAGAATTTTCGATGTACCAAATGCATAGTTCTAGTTAATTTCTTTGACCTTTCTGTGGGTATTGGGTATCATTTTTAAATCTAGATAAAGGGGAATCAGAGAAAAGGTTTAGGAGTTAATTAGCGTTAGGCCATCTTTACAGTGAGATGAGGTTTCCTTCTGAGACGTCAGTCAGAGCCTTGTTAGGCGCCATTGTTATTAATTTTAGGATTTCAAGAAAAAGTACAGAAATATTAAAATAAAGCAGTGAAAATATTTCCATTAAAATCTTGCCATCAAGAGAGGAAGACGTTAACGATTCTCAAATCACGCAGAAGGTTGAACACGAGTGTACTGAGGCAATAATTGTGTTTTAGGCACTATTCTGTAGTAGAGAAACGCCGAGCAAATGACGATTCTCGAAAAATAATGGGCGAGGCGCAGAGCGCCAAGCCGATTATTTTTCAAGAATCGTCATTTGCAAGGCGTTTCTCTTACTTAAACGTCAGTGTCCAGTGTTCAACAGTTATTGCTCCGCTTAACCTGGGGCTAGGGGCCGTAAAGGTACCCATGCTCATTACATCTGCATGATGCTTCATGAACAGTTGCAATGAAAGCGCGACTGAGATACTTGTTTAATTGTTATTTGACCCGGCTTTATTTCCTATTTGTATAATTTCTTACATGCCTACGCTTTGGGAGCTAGTGTTAAACGTTGTTTTGGAAATGGATCTTGCGATTATCGACTTGGAACGCCCTTTACGGACTACGAATGGTATATGAATGTCGGACATGACGCTTATATTGTTTTTTTTTTGTCCTCTGGAAGGAATTGCCGGTCAAAAATGCATTCACTTTATAACCCTGGCAGTACCTGGACTCGCCTGCATGTTACCAGGAAACACCTAGTTCGTGTCGCTATACATAAAGAACATGTCCAGACATACCGACTTCCACTCACTTCAATACTTGAACATACACGGGGTGTGTAAGATTATGGACGGAGACTCGGTCTGTATCTGAATTGAACGAAGTTTACATATAAAATGGCGAAATCTGATAGAAGATTACACAAATTCTGTGACATTGACATATCAAGGCCTCGAGATATTCAAAATATTCGTAACCAGAGTGTCACAAATTATACCCACCAGTGCACCGTAGTACAAACTCCACTGATGACGCCACTGTACCTTTTCTCACACTGACACATTTGGTGTATGTGATATAAAGGCCACGAACGAAACTGTCAGAAAATAAATTTCACGTTGATAAGAAACGAATGGACTCTTCATACATAACATTCTTATGTTAGACAAAAGATTGACGTAACAACAAACGTTTAAAGTCGTCTAAAAGGAGAAGATTATAATGCCTTCCTGGATAGCTCAGTGTTCTATTGGAATGTTTTTAAAGAACTGTCAATCTCCTGTAGGTAGTTTGTTGTAAGACTGGAATTTACACTTCTGCCAAAACAAATTCAAATTTATGGTAATAAAGTAGATTTTTGAGTAGATTCAATAATAATCAAAATTTCTGGTATAATATGCTAACTATGTGTGTGTGTGTGTGTGTGTGATTGACTGATTGATGGTGATTGACTGTTCGATTAACTCAGTGAATTTATTTATTTTATTGGTGATTTACGACGCAGATAAGATTACTTATCTGATATGATGGCGGTCTGGGTTAGGCGTTGAGAAAAACGGGCCGAAGTAAGGCCACTGCCAATAAACGGACTTAGGGGGAATGTTGAAAACTCTGAACGTACTAGAATCGCTGTACTCGTGTTGATCACAGTTCAACAAAAGCTATACTGAAATAGAGCTCCCTCTGTGCCCTGTTTTCACTTTCATTACACATGTGTATCAGCTGACACGAGAAAACTGCACGCGGGTTACATACATAATGTGCTTTCGAAAACAGTGTCTCCGTCCGGAAATTGGATTGAGCCCAGGTCACGAATGACTGAGCGATTGAAAGACAACCCCTTTACCACGTATATGCGACTCTCTCTGTACAGACAAATAATGGATGTGTACTAAAGTACTATAGACATGTTCAACAGATTGGGCTTTGAGAAGAGACTTCTTGTGTGTTCAGCTATGAAGTCTTGTCACGACTTTGCATGAGCTCCAGTCTGGTCTAATAAGGCTTTGAGCAGGAACCGAGATGGAGGACATGTCCCCTTTGCTGTAGACGTACAGCTTGCCATAACGACAGCGCTTTCCGCAGCACCTCAAATACATACCAGACACAATGCACCTGGATCAGTATTAGCAGGGCGCGCTCGTAGCTCGGTGTATAAGATTAAATGGATAAACAAATTTCTTCCAAGGTTGTATCAGAAGTATACATTCCATATTGATTCCCCCCACTTCGACAGGCGAATTCTCTTGACATCATGAGGCAATATTGATTAAGTCAAAGCACCCGTTTCCCTTGATGTTACAAAAAACTCAGAATCAAGAATCCCACTTGAACGTTACAAATGTAGACTAGCAAATACATTTGTAACATTAGTCAAATGATGTTTACTGACATCATGTGAACAAAGAAAACCATGCTTAAGAGAAATCTGAGTTCAATTTGTGACTAAGCGTCAAACAGACATAATAGTACGAACAAGCATATATATTGATTACTGTTGATTTGCGGGCTGATGTATCACCTACAAAGTTGCGTGCTGACGAGTAATTGTGATAGTATTTACCTATATGTCAAGCCCGCTCGCTTTTGGACATTTAGCAAAACATTAAACTAATCATTTCTTTTGTCGTATGTTTCATCCATTTCTTTGCGCAATCGTCCATGACTTAATAAGATTGGTGGTTTGTTTACAATAAAGTTAACATGGCTTTCATGACTGATATGGTCAATACTAAAATAACGCCGTGACATGGGACATAAATTATTACTTAATCTGCGGTTATTGATTTCTAGTCATCCATATCGATTATAAATGAAATCGATTTCCATCTGACATCGATAAGAAAAATATCGATCATGAGATATGATTAGCTGTATGGACTGATGTTGATCTATGAATAAATAGTATTAATAAACGGATGATAATACACACTGATGGTGGAATGCGATCAATATTTTGGAGGTAGAGAAGGAAATGATAAGCCATGAGACGAGAATCATTTTCTCCCTGAAGCGACAAAAATATTTATGCTATTCAGTCTTCACTGTGAGATATTCAATATATTATTCATATTTTGACCCATCATGATTTTGTGTACCTAAACGCAGTGATGTTTTTCACTGTACGCCCACACAGATTCATACGTGCTCCTAGCATAATGTCCTACTTTTGTATGACGTCATGTCTCACTGTCGGAATGTCTTTAAAAAATGTTTCTTTGTTTACATGCTGCAGCTGGATAACAACAAAAGTAATATGTGAGATAATGTGAGATAATACTTCTATCAGTGAGCAAATCCTGGCATAAATAAATAAATAAGTCTGTATTCATTGTTAATCCTGCCCTAAATATCGTTTAGGTTACACCTACTTCTTAACAGCTGTATGTATTTATCGAATTTTTGTTCTTGATTATCCTATACGAGCGCCTGGATGAAAAAACCAACCTAATGGCGATAGTTATCGCGCGTTTGACGCAAAATATACGTCGAATTATCGCCATGATATATGACTGCATTACTGACGAAGTGGCGTTAAGCCATACTCATTAATTTATCCATACATCTTATTGGTGGCAGTCATATAAGCTGGCTTCTGCGCACTTTACATAAGTCTCAACGTTCCGAGAACGATGTAAGCCGGGAAATGGTGAAAACTCCTTGTCCGAGAATTGAATTCCATATCTTAGATAACCTAACTTCACAGATACGTTCTGTGACAAACAGATGATGGTCATCGCTTTGATGATTATCTATCGGAGGATAAACATTTGCCATTATAATGTTTGAACTGAGTACCTTTCGCTGTCTTTTTTAAATAACTATATCGTCACCCGAGTCAATGAGTTGTTGCCGTCGAAACCAATTTTCTACAGTTTAACATGATGGATAAGTAAGTGTTCTAACTTCATCTTCTTCGGAAGAATATGAACTTTCAACATATCCATGTAGACAGCTTGTATTATTACGTGTCACTGAATAAAGGCAGTTTTGGTAGCCAGTATGACTAATTTTACCGCCAGCTGAAAATTGGTGACTGGCTAAAAGGAACAAAGTATGACGCCATAGCTAAGGGTTAAAAAATAAGCCGCTTCTCCTATGGGACATGAAGTAGTTTTCATGGATAATAACTGTTATCATGGTGATGAAGGCCAAACAAGGCAATACCAAGGTTATTTATTTTAAAATTTTAGTCGCCCTCACTTTTCAAAGGGCCCTGGTGTCAGTGTGCGGTCGATGATACTTGGGTGGACGTTCGCGCAGCCCGACGTTCGTTGAAGACCACTTGTCTTCCATCATTATTGTATCCTACCTGTGCGTCGCATGTGGGAAAGCCAGTTACTAACTTCCCAAATGTTGATGGTTTACTACATGGCACTCCCATTTACTCCATCCATAAAACTGACAATAATAATGTGAAAGTGAAATACTCTTAAATATGGCGTTAAACTGTAAAATAAATACATATATGAAGTCATAGGGGGCCTCCGTTAGCGTGCAGCGCGGCGCAATAACCCAGCAACATTTCACCAATACGGTCGCAGTGAGTTCAAGTCCAGCTCATGCTGGCTTCCTCTCCGGCCCTACGTGGGAAGGTCTCTTAGCAACCTGTGGATGGTTGTGGGTTTCCCCCGCTTTACTCCCACCATAATGCTGGCCCCCGGCATGTAAGTAAAATATTCTTGAGTAAGGAGTAAAACACCAATGAAATAAAAAGATGACTAAAATTTTTGATTTCAGACTTGACCAGACCCGGGACTGAACGATTATCTCCAGCTTTAAAGATGGCAGCTCTGTACTGACTCCGTATCGCAAAAAAGGATATCCCTCTCACACTTTCTACTACTTTATGCTATCAATTTGGGACATTTCCACACTCGCCTCGTATTTTTTTTTTACGGTTTTATGCGTGAAATAGGCTTATAGTTCTATGTCCAGGATGACGCATGCGAGTGACGACTGCCGTTTTATCTCCCCTGAGAGACTTAATTGATTACATGGTGGGCAGATTTCGCCTGAGAGTCCACAGCTCAGCTCTCGTTCCAACCTTATCAGAATTCAGTGATGAAAAGTGTCAATATATCATAGCGTCTATCGAACTAATCCATCAGCGTGCTGAAGATTGCTGTCGTACAGCTGTCAACTCCATATGCTAGGCACACCGAGTGCAAACCTCAAGGGCACACGTTAACTTCACATCCAGTCTAACATTTTAAGTTAACAAAAAGAGGAAAAGAATAATAAAAAAATTCACATAATCACATCCCATGACGACCAACTGAAAAGTATAATTAAGAAAATGTTTTTCCTGATTTGTTTTCCAAAAACAGAATTTTAAAAAGTTGAAAGTATTGAATCCTAAAATGGATTTTATCGATCACACTGCTATCATGAGGGTTTTCAAACTGGACAAGTTGCTTTGTAAGCTTGACGGTTCACTGGATGAGTACAATAATGCTTAAAAGAAAACACTACAAATCACACAACCATTAACTTTTTCCCCAAGAGGATGCAGACCTAAACGGCTTCAGCCATTTTTTGTCAACGTGCTTTCTAACTCTACCAATGAACTTTAAATCTGGAATTCTTGCGAGGCCTATGGGATACCTCACGAACGTATGGCTAAAACGCAACCGGAAACAGTTGCCACCTCGGGTAATAATAACTCGCACCTGATTGGTTAAAATTAATAGCATCAAGGCATGAAACAAGCATGAAAGTTTCTCTGCAATCTCGATGACTACCATATCCATGTGGCATATATTATCTGAGATACTAATGCCTACATTTGTGTTCGACCTGGAAACTATTAACGGACCACAAAACTATTCACGGACATTTGAATTGAACGTCATCCCTAATATATCAGCTGCATTCCTTTCTCTGTTGACAACTGTTGACGGCTTTTCTGTGTCAAGTTACCAGTTTTATTTTCTACCAAAGAATTACTTATTGCATATTTTTTTGGGAACTGGCGTTTTAAGTTACAAAATGGGTTTCCGATTATCGCCTTGGAACGCCCCATGATGATTTCACGAGTGGTATAGGAATTTCGAATTTGACAATATTCTTTGTGCGCAAAGGTAAACTCTTAGATAATGTGTGTTCGAATCCCCCTTCAGCTGATTAAACACTTTGAACAGGGTATTTGCCAGGTATCTGAAGAAGGAGGAGGGATTCCACGAGGTCTTGTGCCGTTTCCCCAACCCATAAAGCTGCAGCCTTTACGAAAGTCGAAAAGCGTATATTTTATGACACAATTGAACTACCCAGCTTCGTTGACCTCCAAGCAACTATAAAGGTTGTTCATTTATCATGATGTAATAGGCACCAGCTGCCACGACTAGGGGTTAGGCTGTTGCATTTCAATCACAGAAATCTGACATGTTCGTACAAAAAGTCTCCTTCAACTGGTCACAGCTATCAGACTGTTCCACCTCCTGCTCCTTATAGGCTGTCAGAGGATGCTGACTGCCAATGTATTTTTTTATTTTCTTCTTTTTCTTTTGTTTTTTCCTTTTTTGCTCACCAATAATAATGTGTACACCGTCAAACATCTAGCTATCAAGTTATTTCAAGTTGATAAACCGTAAACATGGGCGACGCGGAGGCTCTGCCTATTGCACGTATGTTGTATGTTTATTTATGTCCTGTTGTGTGTAAGAGGGTGAGATGTCATGTTTCATAAGGGCGCTGAGACTATTCTTGTTTTGCCAAATTCATTTTAAGTGATGCATTGGGGTAGGAAACATGTGCAATACTAAGAGCCCTCGCTGTCTCGCCGCTCCTGTCGTCGATTAATCAAAGAGGGCGTCTGCCCTAACCAGATCTCGCTCATTTGGCTTCGACCTCAAATGAGGAGGACTGACCTCAAATGAGGAGGTGTGGCCTCAGATCAGGTTTGACTTCAAAATGAGGAGTTTTGACCTCAAATTAGGAGATTTGACTTCAAATCAGGTGGTTTGACCTCAGATCAGGAGGTTTGACCTGAAATCAGGAGAACGGCGCTGGTTACCCTGAGTCATGGCCCGTTTCATTTGTTTCCAAAAGTGATTTGCTTTACTATGAAGAAATACTTATCAGTATGTACTTCACGCAAATCCCCGAGCCAATAAAAAAACATAAAAATAGTTTTGTGTTTTCCTCTTCGTATCGACTTTTTTTCTTTCAGTTCTTTTCTCTATTTTTTTCCATTTTTCTTCAGGCCTTGTACTACCTGTTGTGTCGGCTTGCTGTGGCTTTAAACGCACCAGTGCTGACTTCAGTTCAAGTCAACTGTATATGCTTAGTACAGTTTTCACAGAAAAGCTTTGGAAACACTCCGCCTTGTTTGTAGAGTAAAACCAGTGAGTGGTTGTGTCGTATATATTGTACATGAATATTCATCGTAAAATATTGTCATAAACAGATTACGTTTTACCGATCTTTTATTAACCGACCCTGTATGTGAACGAGTCGTGTGTCAACTGATCGTGTGTGTGAACGAGTCGTGTGTCAACTGACCCGGTGTGTGAATGAGTCGTGTGTCCGCTGATCGTGTGTGTGGACTGGTCGGGTGTGAACTGATGGTGTGATTGAGCCGATCTTGTGTTAACCGAACTGGTCGTGTCAACCGATGGTTTAAGCGGTTGAGTCAACCCATCATGTACGTAATAGGTCCTGTGTCAACTGATATTGTGCGAAAGGGTCGTGTGTCAACCGATCGTGTGGGTGAACGGGTGGTGGGTGGACCGGTTGTGTGTCAACCGATCGTGTGTGAACCGTCGTGTGAAAACCGATCGTGTGTGTGTGAACCGTCATGTATCAACCGATCGTGTGCGTGAACGTATGTCAATCGCCTGTGTGTTTGAACCGGTCGTATGATAACCGACCTCATGTAATAGATCCGGCTGTGAAAGACTGAACTCTTGTGAATTTATATCATTCCTATAGTTATACATATTTTCAATTGCCGTGAGTTATTTATGATGTATGTCATTATAAAGATTTTATATATGTTATATATGGTAGCATAAAATGTGATAAATAATCATGGAATCGGAACATTAATGGCCACGAGTGAACGTTAGTAAACCAATCGAAAACCTTTAAACCAAGCGAATGGAACAAGTCACGTGAGGTCTATCCCGACCAATGAAGAGAAACTTTGATTTGTTTCTTTTTTAATGCAAAACCCACACTCTCCTTGTCATGTAATTAACGGGGCTTCTTGCAAGGCTATTAACTTCTTCAAAGATAAATCAATAAGCCGCGAAAGTATGATAATGTACTTACGGCCAATATCGTAACAAAATCTAGCCGCATTTGAAAAACAAACGACATCATCTAAAAGTAAATCCGGAAATGGACGTCCGTAAAAAGATTGGTTTTTTAGCCTTTCACTACCGGCTAACATTTGAAACCCAGTGAACGCTGTCCAAAGATGCAGGAGCATGAGTCGTTGGATGAGCGGTTTTGCGAGGGAGGCTTATGTAAGCGAGTGGTGGACATGTGAACCCAGGGTGGTGCGCAAGTTGGCCAGATGACTTAACAAATGACCTTCTTAGCAGGGATGCATTAGCCCGTGTTGTTTATCGTCAGCGGATTAATCTGTGCCTACTCGTGGTTAACAGAGGCCAGCAATTGGAAAGACAGACGGATGGGGACATATGACCGCCTCGACTAATTCACTTCTGTGCGCTGCCGGCATCAGTAATCATCAAGCGAGACCGAAACCCAGGTCCACTCCATACAGAGCACATCAGAGTGCTCTCAGTTTACAGGAGCTTAATGGAACGGGGATTGGGAAAATTCCAAGAGTCTGCTCGAGTTGGAGCTTTTCTGTTGGCCACATAACGAGTTTCGCCCTGGACTCTATAAATCACACGACCGCACGACTGAGCACTGCTGTTAACGCTTGCAGAAATCAGCACAAGTCAAAACCTGCTGAAGCTTGAGACGATTGATTCGCTGACCTTCTGTTTTACAAACCGACTGACATATAGTCCCATTAACTCCGCCATTGTTCATCTCATATATTAAATATTTCATTTAACACATGACCTGGGGAGCACTTATAATCAAAAAATATTTGTGACTATCTTCAAATTTATACTACAGCTTTTTGACTTGCTGATTCATTCCGTTTTATAAAAAATCTATCACTTTCCTTCCACATTCACAAACTATATCAGATTTTTCCTTCACATTGATGCTTTTTACTGTGTGTATCTATTTATTGATAAGCAGATTATAACATTTTTGTTACCTACCTGCTTTGTTACATCTATATCTCGGTATATATATCTTACCTGCTTTGTTACATCTATGTCTCGGTATATATATCTTACCTACTTCTGTTCAATCTATATCTCGGTATATATATCTTACCTACTTCTGTTCAATCTATATCTCGGTATATATATCTTACCTACTTCTGTCTTTGCACAATCCACTGTTACTTTTTCGGTCACTATCATTTCACAATAATGTCTTTAAGAGGTTTAAATCTTCCTAATTGCGATTTGTGGAGCTTCTGACGTTCCCCTTCCTTTTTGGTTGAATAAATACCGCATGAATACTAGAAAATGGGGTCAGCTTTTTCTTTGTTGCGGGTATATACCCAGTAATGGCGCGGCCTGACATTGGTCAACACACTTGCTTCCACAGCCCAGCCTGTCCAATCACGTGGAGTTTTTCGGGGTAGTCGTCCTTTCATTGGTTAGCCAAAGCTGACCATATGCACAAGTTTGTTGCAAATAATATATACATACCTTTACAACAGAAATGAAGATGGTATTGTCATAGACCTCAATAAATACGTTTGGCCTATCTGATTTCGCCAAGTATTTGCAATCATGAAAGCCATGGGACATTGACATTATTTTATTCCCTTTTTATTAGCTATATCTCCATGTGTAAGGTCAGGTCTGAAAGGTAGATATTAAAACACCGGGTTGTTTATGAAACACGCTGTATATCAACAATAAAGTAGGACATCTGCTCGTGGATGTAGGGGCTGATTGATAAATACATATAAATACATCTATTATAACACCCCATTTAGCCAGTACATGAGACATTGTGAATATTATACAGAAACATAGACAGTAAATACATACATTCTAATTCAGAGGTACAGCACAGAGAGAACAACCAGAGCAGCGACGACAATGTGATAGCTGGTAAATGGTCACACGTAACTGCTGAATTACAGCCTCTGGTCATTTCACCTCAGCAATGGTTTTATATTAACAAATCATGTAAATACTAAAACAGTAGCAAATTACACATCCTAAATATTTCCCCCTAGCATCATGGCTTAAGCATGATTAGGTGAAAAAAAAATGCAGTAATGTTGATTGTCGCCGGTCTATAAACACTCAAACTGCTGTGATGTCATCACATTGAACATACAATAACGTTAAAACAACGCAAATGCACCAGGCCTGGGAATACTTAGGTGACGCCCATACAGGTGATATGAACGGGGAAAATGTGAGTCTATTACATGTAGCCTGTGAGACCTGACGGAATCACAAAATAAGACAGACAGTGCATGGCCAAATAATTACAAATTAATTTACTACTTAATAAATTAGTTTTCCTAATGTTACGTTCAACACCGTGATTGTCCTTGTCCTTTTGAAATTTAAGCCTATTCTAGAGGCAGCTAATAGTTCGTCTTTTCAGAACAGTTTGTATCAGACTGCTTACTGTCCACAATTATCTTCAATCTCTTTTCTCTATTCCACGAGGTTCAGTTGGATACCTAACAGGCTTGCAGGTATCTATATATGCTCAATCGCCACGATATGGCTGAAATATTGCCCATGTGGAGTTAAGGTATAATCATTCATTTATATATGCACAAAACTTTCTTTTCATACAAAATATAATATGTTTCAATACCCTACGGATTTAACATATTTAATAAAGTCACTAATACATATTGCCTTTATCCCGGTAATAAACTTATCTCTCAATTTTTGGCCTGTTTGATAATAACTACTGCCCAACTTGGGCAGACAAATGATTTGTGGAGCTTACACTGTGAGGTAAGAGGAATTTCACACACCACAGGGTTATTGAACGTGTTATCATGGGGAGCTTTACCCAACTGATGAAACAGACAACGCCAAAGTTTGTTTATTTACTTATTTATTTGATTGGTGTTTTACGCCGTACTCAAGAATATTTCACTTATACGACGGCGGCCAGCATTATGGTGGGTGGAAACCGGGCACAGCCCTGGTGATACCCACGACCATCCGCAAGTTGCTGGAAGACCTTCCCACGTACGGCCGGAGAGGAAGCCAGCACGAGCTGGACTTGAACTCACAGTGACCGCATTGGTGAGAGACTCCTGGGCCATCACGTTGCGCTAGCGCGCTAACCAACTGAGCCACGGAGGCCCCCCCCCCCCCCCCCCCCCCAAAGTTGGTACATCTTTCAACGGAAATTATTTCAGCGAGGCGTCGAAAATAAAACTGGGTTGGCGACAACCCGAAAAAACTATCAAAAAGTAAGTGTGAATAATTCAATGACTGCGCCGTGACTCAATGTTTACCAATCGGCTCAGTCATATATATAGATCAAACTATACAGCTGTTCTGGTGTGCACAAGTATACAACCGGGTAATGTAACTCAACAAACAGCTGTTCAGACGTGTGAGTACACGCCCTGATACTAGGCAACTGAACTGAATAAGCAGCTGGTCGAGGTGTGACAAGTCCACATATATCAATACATGGACAATTTGTACACAGGGACAGCCGGTTTGTGCAAACTAAACAGCTACCTCTTTGCAACTGGGTATGCTGAAATACCTAAAGGTAAGGCGACAGTATTGACACGGCAGCGATGCACGTGGCTGTCATCGATCAGTCCGCAAGGTGTGTAAATGTGGACGGATCAACAACGGACGTAATTTATTTAGATTTTACACAGGTTATCATGAATCGCAGAAAACGACGAATTACCTACAAGCACCGACTGCAGACAGATAAACTCGGGGCAATTGCAGCCAGATTACACGCCATGACTAACGAACAGGTTTTACCAGGCAACGTGAGTGCATGTAGAAGAAATGAAAAGATCGAAGTGTGTTCTCTCACGTTATCAAACGCGTAAGAAATAATCTGTCATCTGGTACAGACAACTCTACAAGTCCAAAGAAAAAATATTTCTAGATCTGTTGACGGCAAAATGATTCATCTCCGTTATGAAAAGAAAAAGCCAATGCATCTGACAACGTCTTAGGCTAAGATTTAGAGGCAGTGGCATGCACTTTAGTAAAATTCAAAGAGATGTTTCATCAACATCCGCCAGCTCTGTCTGGTATCATTTGCCGTATAGAATTTACTCAGTAGAAACAAATCTTCACAAACATCTAAAAAGGTCAGAGTTGTTTGCCTTGATCGTTTTACTGGTGGCGATAAATATCGGACAAATCGGCATCACTGATGCACAAAGAGCGTAATCTGTCACATCAAAGAGACTGTACTATTTCGCTTAAAGCAAAGCAAAAGGCAAATTCAGTGAGAATCATTTCAAACGAATTCCCTGGTGAGTCAACTTGTTCTGGGTTTAAACATCATATGCATTCTCTTAGGCAAGCTAATTTCCATTACATTCGAATCAGTTGAATGTCAGGAGCCTCTCACCAATGCGGTTGCTCTGAGTTCAAGTCCAGCTCAAGCTGGCTTCCTCCCCGGCCCGTACGTGGGAAGGTCTTCCAGCAACTTGTGGATGGCCTGGGTATCCCCTGGGATCTGGCTGGTTTCTTTTTACCATAATGCTGCATGGCCAGCGGCGTATAAGTTAAATATTCTTGAGTATGGCGTAAAACACCAACGAAATAATAAATAAAATTTAAACTGTGAGGAAGGCAAAATGAGTTGTACATGCCAGCAGTAGAATAACAAATCATTGCTTGGCTGGGAGTTCTGCTCATGTTAATACATAAATCATGGAGATTGGCAAGGCACACTCATGTACCTATGTATTCAATATTCTTGTTGTATTACCATATTTAGTATCTATTGCCTTGATACCCTGCGTGAAAAGATTAGGTTTCCAAAAGCTGAATTGGGTTGGGAAAAAGCCGAGCAATATGAGCTCCGAGTCTGTTCAGCTTTGTGTTCAGCCGAATTAGCGTGTACCCCAGCGAGTACTCGAGATTACTTTATACTACGGCGTCCAAATAACATAAGCACGAGCATGCTAAGATTTGTTAGTCTTGTTAATCAAGTATTACACTGCTTCTTTGCATGATTTCATGATAAAATATCCAGAATATACAACAATGTGAGTCGGTAGTTCAAAGTACAATTTATCGGTGCAATAAAATTTCATACTATGGTGGTACATTCTGCATGTTAGACAAGAATTTCTGGACACACAAGTGTTCATAGGACATTTCTGAAGGGCAGCAGATTTGCTCCACTCGACCACTACATTTGAGGTGTTACTCAGCTAATCGTTAAACATTTAAGGACACTAGAATTGCTCCGGGGTGGAATCTGGTCACATATTTATTCACATTATATTCTCCACCTTTCCTGTCCGTTAACCGCATTCGAATTATAAATCTGACGAAACGTATAACTCGTTGTGAACTAAACCAATCGTGTTGTCTTCGTTCGCACTGATTAAGGGGATATTCTTACTGAGGGAGATTACCTGCTAGGATTACGCATGCCTGTGATCAGTCTTTATAGCGTCCTGTTAGCATTTGTCTATAACCTATCCACCACTGTTTTTAACGATCGCTGTCCACACAAGCATGTGGATCTTTGTATACATATATGCGAAGACAAATAACAGCTTTAATCCTACAACATGGATGCCATCTGGGGATGCAGTAGTAAACATTTCCCAGCAGTTTTTTTCAGAACAATTAAGATAAAATACCTTTTCACGACATGTTTGAGTATTATAAATATACTCTCCCAAAAAAGAAACGCAACATCCCCCCAAAAGATCAATCATAAATTCTTCAAAAAATTGGCGTGATTGAGACATGACAACATGATCATATTATAATGTAAATGTACGATAATTGAATTTAAACACCAGATAGTGTCTGTTGGTCACACGTGACTTAAGGGTCGGCCTTTGTGTAACGCTGCGCGAGGGATTCGTAGAGAAAAACTTAGGACAGTTGCACCTGCGAATCATGCCGTATTTTTAAGCGGATTTAATGGGTATAAAAGACACATAACCGTTCCGTTGAATTCAGTCACTAAGTTGCTTCTCCAACCTGCCAAGATATGCCAAGACTAGACACCGCTACCCGGAACATCGTCATTGGTCGACTCCTCGCTGGTGAATCACAGAATGCAGTCGCTAGACTTTATCATGTTCACCGGAGCACGATTTCCCGGCTCTGGCAACGGTACCAGCAATCCGGTTCAACAGCTGACCGTCAACGTTATGGCCGACCTAGGGTCACAACAGAGACAGCCCAAGACCGTTTTATCCGGTTACTTCATCTCAGAAACCGAACCGCAACAGAAACAGCATCAAATGTCCCAGGTCTCCGACGAATATCGGCACAGACAGTCAGGAACCATCTCCGTGAAAACGGCTTACGTCCCAGACGTCCTTACTTTGGCGTAGTACTGAGACAACAGCATCGACGCGCAAGGGTACGATGGTGCAACAGATTAAGGGACTGGAATCTGCGAAATTGGAGGCGAGTCTGGTTCAGCGATGAATCCAGATTCATGCTGGAGAAAAAAGATGGCCGTACACGCGTCTACAGACGCCGAAATGAGAGGTTCGCAAGGAAGTGCGTCCTTGAAGTCGACAATTTCGGTGGAGGAAGTGTGATGGTGTGGGGTGCCATATCATACGCCCGAAAATCTCAACTGGTGCACATCCCAGGCAACCTTAACGCCGCTCGATACAGAGATGAGGTTTTGACGCCACACATGCTGCCCATAATGGACCTTCGTAGGGGAGTTTTTCAGCACGACAACGCTCGGCCACATACAGCTCGTGCTACGGTTGACTTTCTGAAGAACCAGAACGTAACAGTGCTACCCTCGCCGTCCAAATCACCAGATTTGAACCCAATAGAACATTTGTGGGATGACTTGGGAAAAGAATGGAGAAGAATTCCGCAAAACCGTATTCGCCGATTGATCATGTCTATGACGAGACGGATTCGCGCTGTGTTACGGGTTAATGGTGGGCATAGCAGATATTGACTTTGCAGTGACGTCATCTGAGTGCTATGGACTTTAATGTGATAAATTTTGACATTGTAATTAACTTAAAAGTCTGAACAACCAGTGTGGAAAATTTCAGTGTGATGTGATGCTTATTTTTGTATTTAAGATTATGTTGAAAAATTCATATTTGGATAAAACGAATCGGATGTTGCGTTTCTTTTTTGGGAGAGTATATTTCTAGTATCCTTAAGGAAATTATTACGGTTTTACAACGAGTACACACATCAGTGTGTTCTACGTGTTGTTGTTTTTTTTTTGCATATTTGTGTACGTTTAGCTAGTTCCTTGCAGCTGAGATAAATTCGAAAATTATTTTAGTTTAAACTGTGTTTTTTATTCTACTGCATTTTGACTTTGATTGGGGACGAGGGTCGTTATGTCTTAGCTTGTGAATATCCGTCCACGCACATAAATCACAGACACCAGACATGACACCCCACCCAGTCACATTATGCTAACACCGGGCCAACCAGTTCTGTTTCCTTGCTCTCACCTTGCTATTCTCGCCATCCGGAACCTGAGCAGAGAGAGAGAGAGAGAGAGAATTTGTATAATCCTTCCTACTGTGCCATAGCCTCTTATGCACAAATGTAAACTTGACCAGTATCTACTTTCGTTAAATAACCTCCCGTTCCTCTCTCGCAAATGTTTTTAGTGCTAACCATTAAATATAATTAAAGACGTACAGCATTGAGTGTAAAAGCAGAGCAGCGAAGACAGTGTGATATCTGGCCACTTGTGAATTTACCTCAGTCCGGATTTTATTATAACTGTTCATGTAAATGCTTCATTCCCCCAGCACCACCGCTTATTCAAAATTACGTAAAAAAATGCAGTAATGTTAATTGGAGTTTATTCGCCGTCACCCGTCTAGAATTATTCAAAATGCTGTGTTTAACATACAATAATATTAAAATAATGCATCAGGGGTAAAGATTAAGACATTGTGACTCTGTCCACTACATATTTATGTGTCAGTTTTCATATCCCGAGTAATGCAACACTAACTAAGCCTGTATAACTTAATTTCTTTTGCCTTATCAAAAGGTTATATAAATGTAACTGACAGACCCAATTAGTGCTGAATAGCGCCACAAACTGCCATAGACTGCAAATATAATGACCTGTCAAATGTCAAGACACAGCCAGAGTATGCGTGGTAGAAAGCCAACTGCTAAGATCAAGACTAGCAGACTTGACAAGGAAACGTATAGTGGATCAACATTTCCCTTGGCAAACCAAGATTATTTGCCATGATAGCGACAGAAAGCTCACAAGGTAACCCTCTGTAGGCCATGGATTATAGAATACAGGACTTCTTTTGCAGCTCCAACTTGGTCACGTCAACCTAGTTCTCAGCCCTTCAGCACTTCTAGACTAGAAACAAAGAACCCGCGAGATGCAACAGCCATGAAATTTAAACTGTCAATAGCCAAACTGAGTTGGGCAGTTGGATGTGTCTGCGAAAGCAGCACTTGAGTATCTAATCACTGCTTGGTAAGTTCTGGCAAAGCTTGCACATCAATCACGGCGATTGGCAGGCTGTATTTGTTGAATTTTATAGTCTTATACTTCACGTAGTTGCGGAGGCTGAACACTTTTTCAGGAACTTTTCAATAAGGTGGAGTGCCTCCGTGGCCACGGTGGTGAACGCGCCAGCACGGCGCCTCCCACGAATGCAGTGAATTCGTCCAGCTCATGCTGGCTCTGGGTTTAGTCAGCAACCTTACGATGGTCGGAGGTTTCCTCCCCTCATAATGCTAGCCGCAGTCGAATAATTGAAATATTCTTGAGTACGGCGTAAAACACCAATGAAATAAATAAATCAGTAAGGTAATTCCCGGAGAAAAACTGAACACGTTTTTTCTTGCTTATAATTATGTTTAACTTCGTAGAGTTCAAATCAAAAGTTATTATTGCTACAGGACTTCAGCGTCCATTATTATACACTTGTAATGTTTCCGGTTAAAAGACCCACCATGCACACATAATAACTCAAGATAGAACCAATTTGTAAATACCTATCATACATTTACAATATTGTAACGACAGGGCTTTCTGCCGTTACTTCTGGCTGTTGTTCAACTCTAGTTATTAAAGTTGTTGGTCTGACATACCCACGGAGTTCTAGTTTGATTTATATTCAGGTTGTTGTTGCACTGATGTTTGCTTGTCAAACACACAGCAACATTTATGGAATTACGGCAGGTGTGTATATTATCTACTTATGTTCGAGTAACAAACATTTCAAGCCGATCTGAACTTGACATGAAATACCTCTCTACAGGCTTTATTCCGCCTGGTTTCCTTCTTTTTCCTACATGGGGAACACGGACTGAAATGTTGACTGCCATCATGTCTCGACCCTGCTCACGTGCAGCGTAAGTGTTGCCACAGAGAATGATGCACTGCTGGAATCCCGCATGGTGTGAAGGATTTTGATTGGTTCAATGCCACATCATGGCTCGTGACCTTTTAGTATAAATACAGAGCCCGTGAAGCTTCAAGGTGGGCATTTCGGGAGAATATCAAAAAATGTTCACTTCAACCTATCCGACCTGAGGTGGCACAGCCACAGCTTAGTGCGGATTAGGGTCATCCCACTGTAAGTTGAATTACACAGCACGTTTTTGTTGCTGGTATAGAAATATCGGTAGACCAAGCACATGGCTAATTATATTATTCATACTATGTAGATCAATGCGAAATCACTAGACTCGGTGGAATCCCAGTTGTACATTTCACTGCCTATCATATAGACAGTGATTACACTGGCTTAATAACATAGCATTTATACTACGAATCTATGCGGGTGGAAGTTAGTAACCTACTTCTCACTATGCCAGTCATGAGATCCTTCATTATTAATTTTCCTCGAACAATACCTGAGGTGTGAAGCCGGAGTTTACCCAATCTACTGTCACTTCCACCAATTGGCGGATGTTAATGGGCTGTTCCTTGGGGATTCCCAACGAGTTTATAGACCGACGTTTGGAAGAGAATCTAGCTGTCGACGACTTGTTAAAGTGTCACCTCGATTTCTGCCAGTGTTCGTAGAGATCACGACAAATGAGGACGAGATGATACTGGAGAGATGTGTTATTTATGTAACTTTGACTGAACCTTCCACCAATTTCGGTTTATTCTGTTTCTGTCCTAGTAGTTCATATAACTACACAGGCCTATTTACGACGCTGAAAATCAGGTATATTGGGAGATGCATATTATCTTATCTGAACTGATCATACCACCAGTTATGACGATATTAGTTTTCATATCTAGTTTATTATGCATTAGCTCCTTTTCACTATATTAGGAACTGGAAGATGATAAAAGCTTACCCTGCCTATCTAGTAACTGGAAAACGATAGAAGCTTACTCTGCCTATCTGGTAACTGGAAAACGATAGAAGCTTACCCTGCCTATCTGGTAACTGGAAGATGATAGAAGCTTACCCTGCCTATCTGGTAACTGGAAGAGATAGAAGCTTACCCTGCCTATCTGGTAACTGGAAGATGATAGAAGTACTCAGGGATAATTTAACTTTTCGCGATTCGTGTATTCAACTCGCGTGAGCTATTGTTTGTTAATTTTATTGTAACTTTTTATTGTAACAGTTGTAACATCTAAAACTGTATTCCCAATCTCTGTTCTCTATGAGTCTTTTATTTCTTTAGATCAATTTACTGTCTTATATTTATTACAGCGCCCAGGAACCCTGTTTGTTATTAGAGTACCGTCAACTCGAATATCAGTTCTTCCTCTGGGATCATATGTTTGAAGATTTATTACAGAATTTCCTACAATGACAACTCTCCCGGGAGTTGGGCGCGACAATATTCCAGTTAAAATCAAGGTGGAAAGATCTGCGTATGAAATATATGCACTTAAAACCCATTTGTAAATGCTTATCATACGCCTATTACGTTCCCAGTTAAAATCCATGTAAAATATACATATCTTCTTGTAAAACAATTTGTGAACACCTATTACAGCCACACAACGTTTTCAGTTAAAACTATGACGATAAAAAAATGGCACATGTTTAATAATTCCCATTAAAAAATTTAACAGAACTGTCCTACAAAGGTTTCTAAATAAAAGTATTTTGAAGGTCTAACACAGTTGTTTAATATTTTCCATAAATAACGACAATGCATCATAATATTTTCAATAATTAAAATCATTTTATTAGAGCTGCCGTACATTCCTACAAGGTTAGAATTCATATTAAACGCTCACATATTGTGTAAATGTTTAGCTTTCACCGTAAACATTCCACATTCATAAGATGAACAGGTATTTCTTACTTGAAATAGTAATCTTTTATATTGCGATAGTAACAGTCGGTAAACATGTACATGTTCACGTACGGGTGGATCCCTTTTTTACCCTCAGATGGCTGAACGTTTACATTTGACCTTGTAAGACGCTTGTGTTTTTTAAATCATGTCTATTAAATCATTACTTTAATTTCTTAAAGGAAATCATGCATGAATGAAGACTAAAAATCTAGGCTGCATCTTTTGGAGTAAATGTTAAGGTAATGGCTTACACATGACCGGTAAAATTTTACCAATATAAATGTTAACCCATTAATTACAATAATAAAAGCATACTTTTGTGTGAAATGTGGAAATTGTTGTGTATTAATTAACCCTCTCGCTACGAAAAGAAATGTCAGCAAACGAGTCTCTTAACAATTAGCATTTAAGTGCATATGCAAATATCCTAACCATATCTTCAATCTTATCTTAACCCTGCTCAAGTTTATTCAAATGCCTCAGCATAATTAACCACATTTAGGCGCAGACCAGGAGGGGTTAATGCCTCTATCACTGTACACATGTGGCTGTATTGAGTCTTGACCCGCCCCAGGGGTATTGTCCTCCCCATTTACACCTGTTGCATCTCATTATATTAAACATGTGTTGTTGTTTTGTTAGATATCCTAGAAAAACGGCCAGGGTAGCAATGGCAATAGCTTTTTCCTAACGTCCTGGTATATGTTTATATGAAGCACGTTCCTGGAGGTGATCAGGGCACTTCCTGACAGAATCAAGGGTATACATACTGTATATTGAGATCATCCAAACAGACCGAAATGTGAAATGTTTACAAGGGTGAAATTGAAAAAATTAATTAGCGTTAGTACCTACCTGATGGGAAGTACAAAGGACGATGTAGATTCGATATTAACCACAAAGTTTCTGCTTGTCGTTTATATCCACGTTAAACCCAAGTTGTAAACCGCCTGTAAACTTCGATCATTCCGCCTCAGCCTCTATACACACGCACTACCAGTAGTCTTACATGAGCTTTACACAATACTTGCACTAATTTTCAACTGAGGACTGGATGTCTGCGGACTTGCCTCTCCCGTGTAACCCCTGCTGTGATAGGTGATGGGTCAGTCGCCAGATCGGCTTCAACAGTTCAGTCGATACGGAGACAATGGCCACGGTCTGTCAGTGACGTTATTTATTTGTGTGGGATTTGTGACGTAGTGATATACGCGAGCTGCCACTGCGGTAACAAACATCAAGCAAAGCTAGGATTTATATTACAATTTACTGTTTAGCCAATATTCTGTGTCAACTTTTGTCCTTTGGAATTCAACAGATTGGTGCATGGTGCGTGACTTGTTGAGGCGTCGTCTGCATGTTCAGAATGAGTTTGGTCAGGTATGAAAGCGGTTATTTCCCTTGGACTCTTTTAGGATTTTTCCAACCCGACCCCCTCAGAGAAGTGACGTGTCTTTTAAAGCGATGTGAAACAAAAAGTGCTGATAAGTGGAAAGGAAACGGAGAAAAAGCCACGATTCCTCTCCATAAAATAACCAGACTATTTCACTTACTATGTGATACTATTTTAGAATATTTATTCTTTTAGACTAACCGTGAAGGGATATCCATCCTTCAAAAATGTGATATTTTTCTGGAAAAATGTTTTAATTGCGACATAAAATCTTCCCTTGAGAGGAAAAAAAGGTATTTTTTGACTTTCCATTTCTAAAACACTAAAGCACCGATGCTCTCAGGTATAGTAACGGTTCCCAATATAAACGTACCTCCAATACAAAATACTAAATTCTTGATATCAATCTATTATCGGTATTTATCTGGTGGAATTGTCCACTCAGGCGCCATGCATTGTTCAGCTCATTTTGAATAATCAGGAAAAGTGGGGGATTTATCATTTATCTCATTTGGTAATTAAAGCAAGCATGCACTTCATCCATATATTCCATATATTGGTACAATAAAATATGCGTGTTTTATCTGTAGAAAAACGTTTTACTTCGGCAAGAGTGTTTTACAATACTGCATGATGTGTTGTGCATCCACTGATTTTAGTACAACAATATTCATGAATGAGGTTGTTCACGTGGTCAACCAAAAAGTGTTGTCTTTCAGCACTTTATTTACAGTGTAACTTTCAATATGCGTCATTCTGACCACGAGACAAGCTTGACCTTTAGAGCCCGTGAGACGCACGAAGGTTTGCTTAGGCTTAGCCTCACAAGGTATGTCCTCCCGCGGAACTATTTAATCAGCCTTCCTCAATAGACTTGGTTTACATTTTGATTATCATCAGGATGTACATACTTTAGATAAAGAAAATGCATGTGTATAAAGTATTGATAGAGAAAAAGGTAGAGACATATCGTTTGTGTTTTCTGACATCATTTCCTGCCTTATCACCGTTTCCCCAGTGACCTCGGCGTTATTCAAGATTTTTGTACAAAAAATTACTAGTGGAGACAGCGAGGTAAAACGAAAGGTAGAGAGCGACGCATGCGCTGTGATGAGTATGAAGTACGACGTTAAAGCCCAAGCATACATACATACTCTGTATTGGCAAAATGCAAGTAATTTTTACTGTACGTATAACACCTCACAATCAGTGCCACGAGCGCTATCAACCGTTCATTTTCAACACAGCGGGTATATCCTTAATCCAATACATCTTTCTACGTGCTAGACCCAACAGTTTATATTATACTGCCTTAGATTCAATAAAAATAGGACACTGAAAGGTTACCATGCATTATGACTTTGTTATCGCCTATCTGTTATACTTCTACATATCAGAAGACAGACCCTAGGGCTATCCAACTCCGTATCTTGTACTCCTTATTCACTAGTGCCATCTGTTGCCATCTGGTGCAATCGGCCCATTTACTGGGATATCAGACGTGTGTTTATTCTCATTTAGCAGTGGTGAATTGGCGCTGTTTTTCCCCATATCCATTTGACTAATCAGAAGGCTATAAATACATCCACAGAATAAGCACTTAAAAAACCCAAATGTCGGTACCTTTCTTCTTTCCTATTGGATATTATTAAAACCCGTTTTACGTGCGTTGAATGACGTGGCCAGATATATCCGAAATAAGAAATTATGAACGATTATAATACAGTATATCCACACTCGGATTTTATTTTACCTCATGAAGTCCTCCTGTAAACGACGCTATCTTGTAACTGACCAAGAAAGTCTAATCCTTTCACATTCAAAAGGGAAGATCACGAGACAAGTAAACAATCAATATAGTATTTAAAAATCATAAGGGATATTCTATTTTAATGACTTTCACTATTTTAAAAGAGAGAAACACTTGAAGGATATTATAAACGCGAAAAGAGAAAAAAATGACTGGTTTATAAGAATTATTTTATATTTATCATTAAAGTCAGAAACGGCCTTCACTCTGTTATCACCGCAACATCAGTGATGAATATACAGTTTTCATGGTAGACAAGTCTTATATTTTTTGTGCTTCAGTGCTGCGTGGATGTCTAATACCCTTCATTGTTGTATACACGGAAAGGTGTATGATCAAATCGGTTGAATGTGTGAAAACTGTCTGGCAATTTAAAATGTTATTTTATTTCAAAATGCACCAAACCAGAAACATGCGCTTGTCGTGCAAAACGGCCTGCACGGTATTGGTATGTAATAACGATTGACACGACACGTCACGAGCAGATTGACACGACACGTCACGAGCAGATTGACACGACACGTCACGAGCAGATTGACACGACACGTCACGAGCAGATTGACACGACACGTCACGAGCAGATTGACACGACACGTCACGAGCAGCATAACTACATTCTGTATTCACTTAAATGTATAAAAATATTGCACCAAATTTGATGAGGTGTGGAGACGAACAAAAATCTGACAATTTCATCAACTCTTAATGTATAGATTCTGTGGCCTAGTAATTAGCTTGCTATAGCTTATACAGATGTCTCTCACCAGTGAGGCCGCTCTGAGTTCAAGTCCAGATCATGCTGTCTTTTTCCCCGCTCGAACATGGTAAGGTCTGTCAGCAACCATCGATTTGTCGTAGTTCTTTGTCATGTTTGTGCAGTCGTTTTTTCGTAGGACGTTTATATCTCCCTGACACCGTTGTGACTTAATGTAATTGATGGATACTGCTCTGTTGGACTATATTAACTGCAATCTGCAGAGATGCTGGCCAATATAACAACCGTTGTAATTGTCGATCCCGGTTAGTTAGGCTTTGATCAATCACCTCAGCCTACTCTTTGCACAGTCTGAGTCGACTGTCAGTGCTGTAATGATCTGAATTTCAGCTATAATGGCCCTGGATGTATCCTGATCAATTATTACCTTTCCCGATGCTGTTAAGGTCAGCATTCAAGCTAATTACGACACTAATCAATGAATTTCTGCTTGGTGTGCCATAAATTAAAATCAAACATTCGTGCAAGCTCGGAGCTCTCGGTACTAGAAACAGTCAGGTCTACATGAGTAAGGGCGGACCCTGCCACTTTGGTTAGCTCTTATCATACCTTCCTGGCCTTTGCTCTTGTCCTTCTGTGCTGAGCGCCATGCGAAATAGCAACAAGTACCATCTTAAAGTCTTTGGTGCCCGACTCCACCTTGATACTAGGTCTACCGACTTCGATGCGGGCGCTCTAACGATTAGGCCATTGAAGTGGTCGTCACCGACTTTGAAAACCGTATAACGTACGGTAAATAATTTATTTGTGCTGCCATCAAGAATGTTTACCTTATCACATGGTCGTTGGATTTTTGGGTAGGGGAAGCCAATTACAGTAAACGGTCTTTCTCTAGGCACCTTTCTAGCCATCCTTACTGACAAAGAATTTGTAATGAGAAAACATTTTATTGAGGTAGAAAGGAAACAATATCTATATGTCGATCTTCTTTGGACACAACAGTTCATCAGGTCGACATTACACATACTGGGTGTAGGAAATGCAATGTCAAGTATTAAGGAAAAACTTTTATTCTTTATGTAAATTACGCAATGGTGATGATCTCACAAAAGGGTATTACGCTGATTAGATTCATCATTGCATGAACGTGTGCGTCTACAACATTTCATGCTATAGATGGCCTGTCTCGGTCGTTCGTGTTCATGCATGGTGAGAGCAAAATGATTTAAACACTTTGATGGTAATGTTTGGGGAGTCAGCCACATTACAAATAGGCCTATATCAAGACCGATTCGGCACGGATATTGTTATAAAGCATTGGCGCGGCCTAACAAATGTGCTTCCGGGCAGGCATTATCTGAAAATCATTGTTCCCCGGCCGTGAAATAAAACTAGGTGTATAACTCGACACCGCGACTGAATAAGACAGACATCGTCGTTTCACCACAGGTTTTAACGGCTTATCCTGCAACTCGACAATCGTTTTATATTAATTGAGCCACGAAAGTCCATTCCGGCCAGTATCCGGGGCATTTAGCGCCACGGGGAATAGCGGTAGGGTAATTGGCCCCTGTTGTTAGTAATCTAAGTCCATTTGTTTAACGAGTCCAGCTCGGAGGTAAATCTGCAGAGTAGTCTCTCCGTCTAGTATAATCTCGAACGTTTATTCAGTAAATGTGAACATTTTGAGCAAGTGAGTGGTGTAGAGTTAAACACAGACTACATTAAACATAAAGAGTGAAGTCGATATTGGCGAAGATTCAATAAAAGTCAACGCAGATCAATTCGAGAGAACAAAAATTGTAAGCTGCAATTTGAAAAGCCAAAACATTCAGAAACGACAACTTCATTGGTGTCAGATTCGATCCTTTTGCCTAAAACAATTAACCTCCACGAAATCATCACCAATCTGAGTAAGAGCATACGAAACGTGAGGAAATGTCATTACAGCCAACAGTATGCCTGTAAATGCTCTGTCTTTAAAGTTCAGGGTGCCTAATTGGACGGGGTGGTTAGCGCAATGACCCAGAGGCCTCTAACGATTGCGGTCGCTGTGAGTTCAAGTCCAGCTCATGCCGTTTTCCTCTCCGGTCGTAGGCGGGAAAGTCTGTCAAAAAAGTATGGATTGTCATGGGTTTCCCCCAGGCTCTTCACGGTTTCCTCACACCGTAATAATTCGTATAAGTGAAATATTCTCGAGAACAGCGTTAAAAACCAATCAAATAAAGAAATATATAACAGTTTTGGAGGTTCAGTTTTTTACCTCAAGAGACAGGCTATGACACAGCGTTTTGGATAGTTTCCTCTCTTGTAAAAGAATCCAGCTTTCGCGGATAGTAAGTACTTAGTGGCGAGAAAATAAGTGTTCTAGTGCGATGATTGAGATTTAGGCAAGATGTCTGTCTGGTGTCTTCTCCAAAATGAGTTCATTTAGTTGCACTCTGGACATGACCATGTCGATAGTACTGTACTAGAGGAAGAAACAATATAACGGAAAAATTAAAAAAAAATATATATATGCGCTCAGTTCGGTGCCTGTTTGTTTACATCAAGTGTTCAGGAATTTTCTTATTCTAGACAATTCCACCAGGCAATATAAGACCTACGAAAGCAGGGGAGAGAACAGGGAACGGAGAAAGGAGAATTATTGAGAGCTTGGATGCTTTTGCTGTGTATTACTTTAGTAGGCCATTTGTGCTGAATTTTGGTGTCTTTATAGCCTCTGGCTTTGTTATATCCTATCTCCACCGAGCACTTGTTCAGGCTGAACTTGTATGTTTAATTTGTGCTCTTGTATACACAGTGCTTATTAGTACACGGACCCTGTCTGTGGAATTTTGTGTATATTTCGTCATACACTCGGTTATACTGTGGATTTTCCCTCTTGTGAATTTGCCTCTGAGCATTTATGCCTGTGTGGTATATATTGTGGAATATATGCGTCCGTTTGGACTTGACACCGTAAGCACTTTAGTATTTGTATAGATACTGCTATCCTTTCTTGTTAAACTTAAGTACTTTAGTATTTGTATAAGTCTTATTATCTGTTCTTATTAAGCTAATAAATTGTTGTAAAATAAAATCTGCTGGTTTTGGTTACTTGTGTGATTGGATATCATAGTTTTTGTACGCTGTTTGTAAATCCTTAACTGGACATACCGTGCCTTTCAGCATACCTATTGCACTTTAATGGAACAGGTCTGTAAATAAAACACCTTTGTCTCCCTTTCCTCTTTGAAGCCACATAGTACAGTATATTGTAGTGTCATGACTGGCTGCTCAGTTTGGCATATGAAATTATAGCGCAAAGCTGACCGTCCTGGAAAGCTTTCATCGATTTCCAAGCTAAATATGTCATTAAATTATTTCGGAAAAATGAGTCTCGCAGTAAATGACGTATTAATGACTGACGTCCGCCAAGGCATCAATGCAGGGTTTTTTATCAGTTATTTTGTCTGCTGAGCAGAAATGACTTTTACCCATGCTTTTACCCTTCGTTTGCACAAGCATCAACTCATTTGTCACAAAGGCTAGGCCCATGTTACATCACGTTTGTGTGGTAATGGGGTTATGAATGTCATAACGCAAAATACCAACATCCGCACAGCTTTAGTGAGACGGTAAAAACGTTGATATATCTTAGAAGCAAAAGACTGCATAGTCTTTTGTTAAATGGATATGCGTAAAGATAAATGGTTAAGTAGAGTAGGTGGTTTGCGGAAGTTTGTAGCAGATACCAGAGTAATGCCTAACACTGATATTATTAAACTGCTGTTTACACTGTGTTTCTACATTTTTTCTTCGCTATTTGTAAAACACTACAGTATACCACTCTAACAACGGGTAAGCAGAAATCGCCAGTTTCCTTACCATTCACCTTTCCCCATCCATATATTGATATGTTAATATACCGTACTCATATCGTGACACATTGAAAAATTTCAAATTAAACCCCGGCAAAATGTGTAGTAAACAATATACAGATATTGCATACTGTGGGTTGGGATATGGGGAATTGTCAGCTCGAGAGAAGTGATATTCACCGAAGCTTGTCGAATGCTTAAGATTCCCCATGTTCCACCCCACAACATGCATCATATTTTACTATACCGAAAGAGACAGTGAACCTTTTCGGAGCGATAACTGTAATACATTGTTCACTTCACGAACTATCGGCGTCGGAGAGTTAACAAAGGGAGATCAATGTGGAATCAACGCACGTGATCTTTGGATATTAGCACGAGATCGTTGGATATTGCCTCGTGCAGGTGGAATATTACTTTTTGAGCGTTGCGTTCCTTAGGCGCGTGATCGTTGTACATCATGTTTTGCAGAATATCAAGTGACCGACTCTAGGCAAATGTAAACTGAAAATAACCCCATGAGGTATGATAACATTATATGATGTCGACAATACTTGTTTGTAACACCCACAACTGAATTGTGAGGTTATAGAGCGGAATGCGTGGTTTACTTATAACAATCTACACGGATTTCTTACGCATTAATAGCGTACTGCCAAATTATATTTCTGTCAATTCTGTGTTATTGCTCAAAATAATCTTTTATATTCCCAATGCAATGGTTATAAAGTAATGTAAGACCAGATTGACCGTTTTCCGTTAGCAGGCGAAGAGAGTCGATAAAACTGGCTCATGATTGTGTTTAGTTAAGAAAAGATTTCTGGGCTGAACGATCAAAGAGATCAGTCTGAGTTTCTTAGGGTTTGGAGAAGATGTCAGCTTTCCTCCGTGGCCCTGTGACGGTCGGGTTACTAGGTGAGAAATAACCTTTATCAAAGTGCACATTAACTTACCTACACTATTAAATCTGACAACGTATCGAGGATTGATTATCCCCCAAAAGCGGGTCAACGGTTTGAAACAGCGAGTCATAATCAACGGTGGAAGCAAGATCTCGCTCCATGCGCTGTTTCTGGAGAAGAAGAAAACATGTCTAGACGGTTTCTACCCAAATTTGAATACCCAAACGTAATTGGTCAGTCTGGGGTGGAACGCCATGGGCAACAAATCACATTAGGCTTTTCGTACTAATGTACGCCAATTTAAATTACGGTACAGCGAGACCTAGACACCTCACATTTACTCCCTGTACATCACGTAAGCACCACTGAGCAATGTACTTGCTATCATCCCAACCTGCAGCAAAACAGCTCTGTAATCAAACTGTTGACCTGCATGCCATTATGAAGATTTGTACCTGATCATTTGAAACTGTCATGACGACAAAACATGCCATGCAAGCACTAAGCAAGGGATGGAGATGACTTAGAGAGTTTGTACTCCAGCAAAACAGCGAAACAAACTGTAAAGCTTTAGTCCTAAGTTTTCTTTAATTACTTTCGTATGCTAGTTTTCTTTACTGAAGTGTAGCTAATCAATTTAGAATAATTAAATTAGCCGAAGACTTGCCGTTCCTAAACAGCTAAATCGATGTGTCAGAAGTAGAACACAACTGTGGTTGGGTCAATTAATACAGGGTCTAGTGGCGCAATTTGGTTTGGCTACACTTTTTCTGGCCAGTTTTGGCCGCCATTTTCACAAGTTTTGAGTAGTAGGGCCATTAAAGGTAATCAACATTTAGACTAGGCAGGTTTCTAAATAAAATAGCATATTGTAGAAACTAGACAAAATTTAGAGCATCCGTTTTACAAGACAAGCCGTCTGTACACCCTGATCAATCCAATTAATTCCGAAGCGGCTTTGACAGTATTGAGCATATAACGGGACACTTCATTTGGAATATACAAAAAGGCCATGCAAAACGGCAGAGTGACTGTCTCAACAAGAGAGTACCGTCGATTGTATTTTAGGAAGAGTCTCAAGATTAAAGTCGATTAAAAGATTGACCTGTCTGGGAACTGAACCCGGGTCTCCCTCCTGCAACATTACAACACCAACATGTACTTCACGTAACCGAAAGAAATCTGACCAAAATAACGGGCAAATCAGTGAAAATCTTACAAAACCTCAATATGACATCAGTCCAAGCGAGGAAAACTTTTGCTTTGGCACTCCCCTAATAAAGCTGATGGGTTAAGCCATTGTCATACATGATGTACAGAATCTCAGACAAATGTGACAGATGTGAGCAGTCTTTCTGAGTCATTTTCATGAATATGCCAAAAGTGTCAGTGTGATAGTTCCTGTTCGGAAAATGACAGCTGGAAACAAATCTTTGTACGTTAAGAGCAACAAGTTGATATACTTGATGGTATATTGATCTGAAAGCTGATGCCCAATACATTACACATACTGCGATGACAAACATGGAGGGCTCAGACAAGATATATATTTATTTCATTTACTAATTTATTGAGGCCAGACGCCTTGCACAAGAATAATCAATCTATGCCACATACAGACCCTGATGGAAAGTACCGCCAGCCATCAGCTATATCACATAAACCCATTGACGTAAACCTGCAGTTGAGCCAGTGTGCGATCTTATTGGTCAGTGTGAGTTGCAGTGAAAAGGACGCCTTAGGTAATTCAGCCAGTGGAAGTCCTTCGGCCAGATTTGGTTTTATAGCGAACCTAAAAGGGTAGACAGACTGAAGATGCATATATGTATTCCAGTCAGTCATTACAATTTTGAATGTGTCACAAGTATGAAAAGATCAAAATTTATAGTCATGGAGTTTATTGTAGAATTGAGAAGGTATCACATACATGCAGAAAGAAAGGGAATCAGAACAAAAAGTGATAAAAAAAAGTTAAAAAGGAAACTACACCAGTCACGAACAACATAAATGCACATATGATACGCAGAAATAACACCGAAAAGAAGAAACAGAGTTATTAAAACGTCGTCTCAAAAAATAAAATAATTTATGTGATTGGTTTTTTATCACGCTACACAAGACAAAGCTGTTCATCTACACCGCTAGATGCTATAGATGTCCGTGGAGTCAGTCCCATTACAAATAGGCCTATATCAAAACCACTTGGGCTCAGACATTGTTATAAAGTAGAGGCGTGTTCTAACAAATGTGCTTCCCACCAAACATTATCTTAAACACATTGTTCCCCGGCCGTTAAATGAGAACAGGTTTGTAATTCAACAGTTGGGCTTGAATAAGACAGCCATCGTCGTTCAACCACAAGTTTTAACGGCTTCTCGTGCAACTCGACGATCGTTTTATATTAATCGAGCCACGAATGTCCATTCCGACCAGTATCCGACGCATTTAGTACCGCGGGGAACAGTGAGAGGGCAATTGAGCCCTGTTGTTAGTAATCAAAGTTAATTTGTTTAACGAGCCATGGTCGGAGGAAAATCTGCACAGTAATCTCTCCGTCTAGGATAATCTCGATCGTTTATTCAGTAATTGTCAACATTTGGGGCAAATGAGTGGTGTAGAGTTAAATGCAGACTACATTAAATATAGAGAGGGGTGTCCTCATTTGCGGGGCTTCAGTAAAAGTCAACACAGACCAATTCTGGGGGAACAAAATTGTATTGGGAGATGGCTTCCTGGCCAAGGACAAGCTGCAGTTTGAAACGCCAATGGATTCGTAAACAACCACTTCATTCGTGTCTGGCACACTGAGTAATGAGATAAGCTGGTAAGCTTCTGAATAAGAGCATACGAAACGTGAAACCTTTCATCATAGCTATCAGTATGGATGTGGATGCACTGTGTTGACAGTGAAGTTTTTCACTTCAAGGGGTCGTCTGTGATACAGAGCTTGGGATAATTTCTTCTCGTATGTTAGGATACAGCTCTCCCTTGCATTAAATACTCCTATGACAATAAAATAAGCTATCGACCAGGATATGTGAATAGGGGAAGATGTCTTCAGGTCGTGTTTTCCACAGAGATTTCCTTTGGACGCACTGCAGAAACGACCCTGTCAGCAATGTTCTGAGAGATCAAAAAAGAGTATGACAGAAAACTGGAAGACAATAAATATGAATGTATACCAAAGTCTTCGTTCACAGTTTGCAAATCCTTAGCTTATATAAACAAACAAGTGACACACCTTTTGAACCCACATCCTACAGTATACGTGACAGATTGCTCAGTTTGGAACATGAAATTTTAGCACAACTTGACTGTCATAATTGTTTGTCCTGGAAAGCTTAACATAGCTCCATCTATCATCGATTTGCAAGGTAAAATTTATCATTAAATTGCCACTCTTATTTCGGAATAATTACTCTCCCCGTGTATGCCCCATTAATGACTGACGTCAACCAAGAAATCACTGGATATTTGTTCAATTATTTGCTGTATAAGGCAGAAATGACTTTTAACTTAGCTTTTAGCCTTTGTTTGCAAAAGCAAGCCTAGGTTCATGTTACATCACGTCTGTCTGCTGTTGAAGTTATAAAGGTCTCACACGCAAAGTAACAATAGCCATGGAGTGAGATGGTGAACATGTTCAAATGCCATAGAAGCATATATATGCGTGAAGGTAAATCGTCAATCATAACACTGTCTAGTTAACGACATTACATAATCTTTCGTTTTTATCTCATCGTTCATTGCACTTTGATTTAAAAAATCCTGACTTTTGTAGAATAATGCCTACAGCTGAATTTTGAAGGTTTTAGAAAGACTATATCAGCATACAAGCACATTATCTATAAATACATTTCCCAAACCATCAATCTTGAGTCATCAGTCTCTATGTTTCACTATGGTATACTATTTTATTGCTGATTTTTCCAGATATTTTTCCAATAAAACCATTCACAGGCCCACATTCGGTGTGTTCCGTTAGCGGCTGAAGATTACTTATGAAAGTTTGTCACGACTCTTTTGTGTTAAAGATAGATTTGAAGAATGTACGATCAGAGATCGGATTGACTTTCTGACGGTTTGGCTTAAATACCAGCAGGAAGTTTTCATTGGCATTGTCCTGGTCAGATTACTAGGTGGAAAATGACGTGAGCACCACTGATCGATGAACTTGGCAGCATCTCAAGCCCCAACAAAACAGTTCTGTAATCAGCATGTAAAGCTATGTCATTATGAAGATTTGCACGCGATTATCCGAAACTTGGAGGGTTATAAATTTATATTCAACCAGTAATGAAGTAAGGAAGGGAGATGGTAACATATACAAGTTTTCCCTAATCACTTATTTACTCCCCACTCGTAGTGTAGTTGATCAACTCAGAATGATTCAATTAGTCAAAGGTTTGCTGTTCATAAACAGTTAACCCTGGATAATGGAAGTGGGACACAACTGTTGTTAGGTCAGCTAGAACTGGGTCTATTGAGCACCAAGTGAAGGAGCATCCAGACATTTGTTACCATTGTCAGAGAAATGGCTAGTATTAAAAACGACAGAGTGACTGTCTCAACAAAGGCAGTTGGGGAGATCGTATTTTAGGTATTAATCTATACGTCGAAACAGACATTCGTGTACTGTCCGTCAACCAATAACGGCGTTTAACACAAACTACCACGGAATTAATAAAGCAGTCCGAAAATATTACTTAACCATAGAAAGAGAAGCAGTCAGTAGTTTTCAATGATGTAGGAAAGACGCAAGGTATCTTCTCGGAGGCTGAATGAAATCAATATTCAAACCGTGTGCCATATTAGAATATAAGTTGTCGATAACAAAATATGTATCTCAGCTGCGCTTTGATTGCAACTGTTCATGTATCCAAAGTGGCCATCTCATTCAACACGATGAATATGCAGCCCCCTATCCCAGGGTTAAGCGGAATTAGACTCAATCGTTAAGTAGAGTGCCAGATTCTGGACACTCTGTCCACATTTAAGAGAATTATACTCATTATAAAACTTAAGAAACTTAGAGTGAAGGCGTTTGATGGAATAACATTGACACAAGTTTCAGCAGTAATAACTTGTGAAATAGTCACATAACACATAGGATTTAACATGCTTCAGGACATAGGTACACGCCATATGCAGGGCCCTTCGGTCAAGATTGCTAATTATAAGATTTCACCTGCCTGGAAATTAAATCCTTTGGCACGATTTTGTTTTTATTAAAACACGAATATATACTACCCGTAAGGAAAAGAAGCCTAGACAAAACAACGAAGAATACAGTGAAAACATTAAAGGGACATATTGCCAACGGCAAAAAAATGCGCTCCAAAGTTAAACGCCATCTACACATACATAAGATTTCCAGATTACTATATACATGTAATATATTTATTATATATGACCTTCAGTGAACAATCGAATATTCAGTTTTATCCGGGATTTCCCTTCGACATATCCACTTGTTCAGATAGCTACATTTAGAAACAACGGCCAGGGCTGATGTTTTTTACTAATTTACCTCCCCATGTAGCACCACCCGTAGACAACGGGAACGGTTCAGTGAACTTCAGATATCCCCCATGGCGATGTGCAAATTCCTCTATCTTCTACATACAACTTCAGTTCTGATGTACAGATCGGGAATATTTTATAAAACATAGAACGGTAAACCGTATTTCAATCTGTCATACTTATTGGCTAGTAAATGTGCAATCCACATGAGAACATTGCATTGTGGGATCTGTGATGTCTCGTTTGCATTCTATCTCGTCGAACGGACATTTTCCACCAGTGACTGATTTCCCATTGTAATTCTCTTAATTGAATTTTTTTGGAAAAATATAAGCCTAGTGTGTTTAGTTAGAAGTCATATGCAACTCATTTTTGTATTTAATTGAACAAATATTTCTGCATTTCTTTCTGCATTGTATCCCTTTTAAAAAGCTCAACAGGTCCGAAAACAAATGTAGCTCGACGAAGAGTTTTTGGCGGTCACCTAATGCAGCTGATGGGTAAAACGATTGTCGGACAAGATGTACAACATTCCAGACAACTATGGCAGATGTGAAGAATGTCTTTCTCATCTTGATAAATATGCCAAAAACTGCCAGCGTGTTGATTCCTGCTCAGAAAATGTCAGATTTGCAAAGTCGACCAATGCTTTACATATTTGTCATATGAGCGTCTACTGTCTGACAGTTGAAGACAGATCTATGTGCCTTGTAAGCAACAAGTACATACACTTGACAGTATATCGATCTGAAAACTTATGGCCTATACATCACACACAGTGCGATAACAACAATGGGGGCCTCAGACAAAATGTGTACTTATTTCACTTGCTTATTTATTGAGGTCAGACGCCTTGCACAAGACTAATCCATCTATGCCACGGTGTTCAAATGTATAGGTTAGTATCCAGACCGACTCTGATGGAAAGCACCGCCCCTTGTCAGCTATACCTGATTAACCTCCTGACGCAAAGGTTCCGCTGAATCAGTGGGTGCAAGATTCACGACCTTATTAATCAACGGCCTGTGATTTTTTTTTTTTTTTGATAGGTGTTTTACGCCGTACTCAAGAATATTTCACTTATACGACGGCGGCCAGCATTATGGTGGGTGGAAACCGGGCACAGCCCGGTGGAAACCCACGACCATCCGCAGGTTGCTGCTGACCTTCTCACGTACGGCCGGAGAGGAAGCCAGCATGAGCTGGACTTGAACTCACAGCGACCGCATTGGTGAGAGACTCTTGGGTCATTACGTTGCGCTAGTGCTTTAACCGACTGAGCCACGGAGGCCCCCTACGGCCTGTGATTTGCAGTAACAAAGGGTACCGAAAGCAACTGAGCCAGTGAAAGTTCTTCCGTCAAAATTGATTTTAAAGCAAAACCCAAAAGGCCAGACAGACTGAAAATGTATGTATATATATATATATATATATATATATATATATATATATATATATATATATATATTCCAGTCAACCATTACAACTTTAAATGTACCATATGTATAAAACGACTCAAAATTTATAGTCATTGAATTTATTGTAGTATTCAGAATGTATCACATCTATACAAGAAACATAAATTGTATAAAAGAATATAAATTCAGGACAAAAATTGTTTAAAAAAATGAAAAAAAAAACACGAATTACACTAGTCACGTACAATATAAATGTACATATGATACCCTGGATCAGTACGGGAAAGAAGAAAGAGAGGCATTAAAAGATCCGCCCAAAAATAAAATGATTTGTGTGATTGGTCTTTATCACTCTACGAAAGAGCTTTTCACTTTGGAATGACGTTCATAATTTGAAAGAAAAGAACTCATAACTTATTAGCGCATACGTCGTGAATATTTCACGTAGCAAATGGCTGCTGGACTTATGGTCGCAGCAAACTTGGTAGAGTTCGGATAGAATTATTGAATGAATGAATGAATGAATACTTAAGGTTTAAGTCTGATAGAACCAATGTTATTCTCCAGGAACCACTTTGGAAAATTCCTGAGTTAAGAAAGCATGGTTTGAGCTATAAAGATGGGACTCTCTGTCTCTCTCAGGTTTTCCCCACAACTGGGTGTTTATTGAGAACCTAGGGAGGTCCAGTGTCGAGTACCCATGGAATTGTCTATTGCGTATATTAACTGGGCAATTGTGACGTCATCAGAGAGTGCTGCACTACTTATATCAGTCATACACATATTTGCATACACCAAGCTGTCCATCTACATCACTCGATACTATAGATGTTTGTGGTGTCAGCTGCATTACAAATAGGCCTGTATCAAAACCATTTAGGCTTGGACATTGTTATAAAGTATTGGCGCGGCCTAACAAATGTTCTTCCGGCGAAGCATTATCTTTAAATTTTTGTTCCCTGGCGGTGAAATACAACCAGGTGTATAACGGGCTTGAATAAGACTGACATCGTCCGACCACAGGTTTTAAGGTTACACGGGCGCATTGATTTTGTGTTTAATATTTATGTAGTAAATAACTTCAAATTCAAAATATATATGCGCATGGTACAATGCCATACCACATCATGCAGCTTGCACTTTTCTCTACAACATATCAAAAAATCAACCTAACATGACCATTTTTGAGCAGTGGTTTCTGGAAGTGATGTCATAGCATTCTGTTACCATGGTAACCATGATAAGAAGTAACACTGGCAAAACAGTTTTCAGTTCTATCCACACAGACAAAATTCTGATATATTCTTACTAGGTGCAAACTAGCAGTGCAGAAATGTAAATTGCATCAACAGCCTCAAATGTCTGTACAGCAGTATTACCCACTCAGTGCTCCTTCACTCTTCATTTCGCAGGGAAGTCTTGGACCCAATTGCCTGAATTGCGCATGTGTAACTTTAACGGCTCGTCCTGTTACTCGACAAACATTTTATGTTACCCGAGCCACGAATGTCCAGAGCATTTTGCGCCACGGAGAATAGTGAGCGGGCAATTGACCCCTGTTGTTAGTAATGAAAGCTCAATTGTTTGAGTCCAAACCCCCACAAATCCCCACAGTAATCTGTCCGTCTAGTATAATCTCAATCGTTTATTCTGTAGTTAAAAACATTGTGAGCAAATGAGTGGTGTAGATTTAAACACAGCCTACATTAAACATAGAGAGAGGACAGTCGACATTGGCAGGGTTTCCGTAAAACTCAACACAGACCAATTCTGGGGATAAGAAATCGTACCGGAAGATGGCTTCCTAGCCAAGGACAAGATACAATTTAAAACGCCAATGGTTCCCGAAACCAGAACTTTATTTGGGCCTGGCTCTCTGAAAAATTTGGTCAATTTGCCTAAAACAGTTAGAAAGCATTTAATCATTAACCTGTCTGAATATGGTGATCTCAATCTCAACTTCACCATAAACTGGAATACACGTTAAATATTTTCAGTCTGTCTTACGTTTTGAGTTTAGCTTTAAAATCATTTCTGACCCAAGAACCATCACTGGTTGAGTTTAAAGCGTCCCTTTCACTGTAAACTGTTCCACTGCAGCTTCACGTCAGAAGGTTTATAAGATTTACGTGACAACGGTCTGAGTCTATCTGGATGGTAAGCTGGATGGTAAGTCTAACTCCGAGGGGGTTAGGGGGCAGTGCGGCGCGATGACCCGGAAGCCTCTTCTCAGCAGTGCAGTCCCTGTGAGTTGAAGTCCACTCTCCAGCCGTACGTTGGAACCTGCATCCAACAACCTCCGGATGGTCCTGGGTTTTCCCCGGGGCCTGCCCGTTTTCCACCCACCGTAATGATAGCCGCCCTCGTATTATCAAAATATTCTTGAATAAGGTGTAAAGCACGAGCCAAATAAATCAAACAGATACACGCCTAAGTACCGTGATATGGGTCGATTATTCTTGTGCGAAGCGTTGGACCACAATTAAACAAATATATCCAATAAATACACATTTTGTTCGAGCTCTCCAGTGCCATCATTACACTCTATGTTTTTAGGTTTTCAGGTAGATATACCGATCAAGTAAAGCAACTTTTCTCTCAGGCAGCGCAGTGTTTTTCACCACATTTGCTCATCGGTTGGAAAGATTTGTCGTCAGTTGTCAGACAACAGACGCACACATAACATTTAAAACTTTGCCGTGGTCAAAACGTACGTCGTTTGCGCACAGTTCTCTTTAACTACAATCATCAAGGTAGAGTTCTTTAGAAGCAGCAAATCCTCCGATAATCAACTTATTCTAATTTGATTAAGTACATTCAAAAAAACCCGTACAGGTATGTAATTAAGGAAAACACCTGCCATCCTTACTTAACGCTTAAGTGGTTTAATGTAAAATCGTCCGAGATACTGATGATCACGTGTAAGTCTTCATAATGACATACAGCGTTACGTTTTGATTACAGCGCTGTTTAGCTGAAGGTTGAGATACTGCCAAGTTACACCGATCAATGGTGCTCACGTAAAGTACAGTGGAGTACAGGTGAGGTGTCTAGGTCCCGCGGTACCCTAATTTAAATTGGTGCACATTGGTACGAGAAGCCCAATGTGATTTATTGCGTTTTGTGTGCCTCCTCAGACTGACCAATTACGATTGGATATTCAAATCTGCGGAGAGACCGTCTAGACATGTTTTCTTCACCTCAGAAACTGTGCGTGGAGCGAGGTCAACCTCGCTCCACGCACCATTCATTATGACTTTCTTGTTTCAAACCGTTGACCTTCTTTTGGAGGATAATCAACCACTGACATGTTGTCAGATCTATTCGTGTAAGCACATAATTTTGAACTCTAGTTCAAGTAATTTCCCCAGTGACTTAACCGATACAAGGCCGTGGAAGACTTCCTGACGACATTTTAGTCAGACCCTATGGCAAACAGGTGGATGTCTTTGGATTTTTAGTCTACAGATCTACAGTTTCACAAAGCAGCGTGCGACTTTTTTATCGTAGATTTGTCAAGCGATATTTTGTACGTCACTATTATCGTATCGTTGTCCCATATGGGCGACTATCATACATGTACGACATCTTTGTGAACCTGGGCCCTGTTCTTAAATTAACGCAGTCGTGAAAAACTTATCAGCTTATGACGGAAATAGCCGAAGCAAACCCTGGGAAAGCTTTATGTTCAGTGTGTTGGGGAAAGATCTGGAAGAATAATATCAATAATAAAAAAAACTTCCCAAAAAAATGATTTCACACAATGCAATTAATACGTAAGAGATCCATGTACATGGTGGGAGGATACCGGGTAGAATCTATGAGAAACCCACGATCATCCCCAAGCTGCCAGCAAAACCCTAGCACGTACTGCCGGAGTGATTGATGATTGGTCGTGTGAAAAATGTAATTACGGTAAATGCCTTATCTTGATATAATCTTTCAAAACCTTCCCAATTCAATTCTAGTGATTAATCTCCTAAATAAATCATCATTTTATTTTAAATAAAGTCCATGTAATGAACAATGGGGAAAACTAAAGATCATGTAACGTTGTTTCGCAGACATTCTGGCGGAGTTGAATGTGGCATGAAAAATTACACGTCAAAATATTCGTATACACATATTCAGATATACTGATATCTAAGATACTATAACATGAAGAAACCGTTTGGTTGGCAGGTCCGTATACACCAAGGCATCAGTGGGGCATTGCATCAATACGACAACGAATTATTTAGTCCAAGAATCAATAAGCCAATGTTACAATTAGGTAACTTCATCAAAAAATTCATCTAAAATTATATACAAAGAAAGATAAGCCAACCAAAGACATTTACATATGTATATTTAATAATTATCAATTATTAAATTATTTTGTTTGTTTTTTTTACGCATGGTGGAGTGAAAGGTCAGCCCAAGAGCAAGTAAATGGCGATTTCTGGTTTTCAACATGGTATAGACTTCAGTGCGCTTGAAAAATATTCTCCGTGTCCGAAGTGGTTAATGTTCCAGCGCGGCGCGATGAACCACTCGCCTCTCACCAATGCGACCGCTGTGAGTTAAACATAAGCGTCATGTCCGACATTCATATATCATTCGTAGTCCGTAAAAGGCGTTCCAAGTTGATAATCGCAAGATCCACTTCCAAAACAACGTTTAACACTAACTCCCAAGGGCAAAGGTGTGTGAGAAATTATATAAATAAGAAATTAAGCCGGTAACACACAAGAGAGAAGCGGTCATCAGTTTTCAATGACACCGGGCAGACAATGGATATTCCAGGCATGAATTCCATATCAAAGTTCAAATTCGTAGTCTGTCAATGCTGGCTTCCTCTCCGGTCTGTGGGGGAAGGTCTGTCAGCAACATGTGGATTGTCGTGGGTTTTTCCCGGTCTTTGCTGGCAGCCGTGGTATAAGTGAAATATTCTTGAGCACGGCGTAAAACATCTAAAAGTATAAAATAAATAAATAAGTCAACGAACCATCTGTTTTCGTTGACCATTTACCTTCATGTATATCTATTCAGCAAAAGACTACATAACAGGAATTTTAACAATTTCACAAATGCTGTGTCGACATTTTCGCTCCGACAGCCAATAGCACACAGACGTGATGTTACATAGACCTAGCCTTATAAGGAAATGATCTGATGCTTTTGTAAATAAAGGCTAAAAGCTTGGGTAAAATTTCTGCTTTGTAAAGGAAATAATTAAAACAAAACTTGCAATGATGTCTTGGCAGGCGTCAGTTATTATTGCATTTACTCAAAGACTCATTATTCCCAAGCAGAGTGCAAATGCAATGACACATTTTAGCTTGGAAATCGATAAAAGGTGAAGCCATATTAAACATTCAAAGACAGTCAATTATGACAAGCCGAAAGCACCATAATTACATTTTCCTTAACTGAGCAATCATTCACGATGCTCACTACGGTATTAAGGTAGTATATGGCTTCCTGAAAGTAACCCAAGCGTATTTTTATTCAACACATATAGTAGCGATATAAACTGCATCAGGCAGGCTGGCTATAGTAGCGATATAAACCGCATCAAGCAGGCTGGCTAACACAGTTTATTGACATGAGAGCAGTTGTGTGACAACGTAAACTAAGGATTTGTAAACATTGTCAGAAGATTATGACAAACTTTCATAAACTATGTTCAGCATTTTCCCCATTAAATTTCACTGCACATTCCACCTTTATTATTTTCACAAAAACACTTTTATCGTCTATTTGGCATACTTTCCCAACTTTGAAGAAGAGAACTAATTGATGCCTAGTCAGTTAACGGGAATTGATAATTAATCTGCTTTTTACACTGTAGATATTTACAATCAAACATCAATCGGTGGTTGGCTTTATAGGTTGGGGTGACCCAGGAGCCTGTCATCAATGCGGTCGGTGTGAGTTCAAGTCTAGCTCATGCTGGCTTCCTCTCAGGTCGTAAGTGGGAAGGTCTTCCGCAACCTGCCGATGGTCGTGGGTTTCCCTCGGGCTGTGCCCGGTTCCCTCCCACCATAACGCTGGCTGCCGTCGTGAAAATATTCTTGAGTACGGCGTAAAACACCAATCAAATAAATAAATAAATGGGTGGAGGAAACAATGATTCAGCTAGGAGGAAATCGTCGTCTTTCTTCAGGTGCTTTGTAAAACTCCTTCCTGACTATAGAAGAAATAAAGCAGTAATCGTTTATTTATGAAGTTAAGGAAGAAATTCAAGACGGAATTTCTGTGCAACTCTATTTCCAGGCATGAGGCAGGCAAAATTACAAGACGAAACACCCTCACCATTATATCCTTGGAGTCAGCCGCATTATGAATAGGCCTATATCAAGACCGATTCTTTTTTAGGCATTGTTATAAAACACTGGCGCGGCCTAACAAATGTGCTTCCAGCCATCCATTATCTTAAAATCATTGTTCCTCGGTCGTAAACATAAAATCGGCCGTATAACGCTACACCGGACTTGACTAATACAGACAGCGTCGTCCGACCGCATGTTTTAACAGCTTCTCCTGCAACTCGACAATCTGTAAAGAAATCCCCCCGTCTTCTATAATGTCGATCGTTTATGCAGTAATTGTCAACATTTTCGGCAAGTGAGTGCGGTAGAGTTCAACACAGGCCACATTTAACTTAGAGAGGGGAGTCGACATCGACAGAGCTTTAGTAAAAGTCAAAACGGACCAACTGGGGGTGGGGGATGGGGACACAAATTGTACCGGGAGATGGCTTCCTGGCCAGTGACAAGCTGTAATGTCAAACGCCAGTGGATTCAGAACCAACAACTGCATTCGTGTCTGGTACCTTGAAAAATTCGGTCAATTTCCCTAAAACAGTTCAGAAGCGTTAAATCATTAACCTATCTGAATACGGTGATTCTACACGTGAAAAAAAAGAGATAAGAAAGGGATCGCCTGTGATACTGATATTTTATTCAGTTTATGTGTTGGAATCCACCCATTTTCAATCAGGCATACCTGCCCAGAGGCGGTTTTTCCCCCCGCAATCCATCCGGTTTACAGGTAACCACTGTCGCATCAATTAAAATTCCAAGAGTGATTATCCAACAATCCAACAAACAGTTCAATTATTTTAGGAATCTGTTATTACTTCTTTCTTCTATCACGTTATATTTTTGTTTGTCCCGTCTAATGCTTTTACTCATTTACCGTCATATATTTTTAATTATGTAGTTTAAGTTGCCATACAATCTAAACTGTATCGAAAATTGAAATACATGTTGAATATCTTCAGTCTGTGTAAGGTTTTGGGTTTGGCTTTAAATTCTTTCTGGGCCAAGAACCCTCACTGGTTGAGATGTGCAAAGCGCCCTTTTCATTGTAAACGGTTCCCTTTTCAGGTATAGCTGACGACGGCCGGTGCTTTCCATCAGGGCCTCTCTGGATGGTAACATATTCTTATACAAGGCGTCTCACAAGAACCATAAGTTCGATGATAACTTATAAGTTTAATTACCGTGATATAGATAGAATAATCTTGTGCGAGGCGTCTCACCACAATTAAATAAATATACAATTAATTCACATTTTGTTTGAGCTCTCCAAGGTTATCATTGCATTCTGTGTTTTTAGGTTTTCAGGTAGATATACCAACAAGTACATGAACTTTTCTTTCAGGCAGCATAATGTTTTTCTCTCAATTTTCTCACCGGGTACAAAGATTTCACTTCATTTGACAGACAATAGACGCACACATAACAAACATTTAAACAGTTGTCAGCTTTGGAGCTAAAGTACTGACACTTGCTCCAAGCGACAGCTTCAACCTGCCATAATTGTCTACTGTGTGACAAGCTGTAATGTGAAACGCCAGTGGATTCAGAACCAACAACTGCATTCGTGTCTGGCACGTTGAAAAATTCGGTCAATTTCCCTAAAACAGTAAAGAAGCGTTAAATCATTAACCTATCTGAATACCGCGATGCTTAACGTTAAAAAAGAGATAAGAAAGAGATCGCCTATGATACTAATATTTTATTCAGTTTATGTGTTAGAATCCACCTATTGTAAAGATCTATCTTCAGCTATGTTATCTGTTATGTTATCTGTCAGACAATAGACGCACACATAACAAACATTTAAAACAGTGTCCAGCTTTGGAGCTAGCACTGACACGTGCTTGGCATATGCATGAAGACGAGAAAGAAGGAGATAGCTCCAACCTGTCATGATTGTCTGCTATGCTGCATATCCTGTTCGAAAAGAACTTTACCCATCAACTTCACTAAACGAGTACCTTTTTCCCCGATATGCAGTTTTTTCGAAATGAAGTTTATAGTTGAACTAGATGAACCCATTGCAGTGGCCAAAACATGTGTTGTTTGCGCAGTTCTCTTCAACTATCATCATCCAGGTAGAGCTGTTTAAAAGCATCAAATCCTCCGATAATCAACTTATTCTCATTTCAATAAGTACATTCAAATGAAGAAAACCCGTACAAATATGTAATTAAGGAAAACATCTCACATACTTACTTAACGCTTGAATGCTTTTAGGTGCCGAGTTTTTGATGATCACGTGCAAGTCTTCATAATGACATACAGCCTTACGGTTTGATTACAGCGCTGTTTTCCTGAAGGTTGAGATGAAGTACATTGATCAATGGTGCTTATTTGAAGTACAGAGGAGTAAAAGTGAGGTGTCTAAATCCCGCGACACCGTAATTTAAATTGGCGTACATTGATACGTTGGTATTTTATTGGTATTTTAGCCAGACCATGAGAAAGTCCATCCTATCTCTTTGATGGTTCAGCCTACAAATCCGTTCCTAAAGAAGCACAATCGTGAAGACGGCGTTGCTCTGTGTTGAGCCTTCATGAATTCAATAGCACACAGACGTGATGTAACATGGCCCTAGCTTTGATGGGAAATGGTTTAATGCTTTTCCAAACAAAGGGTAAAAGCTCAGATGAAAGCCTACGTGGATGTATTCGTGGACGTCAGTTACATTTGCGACATTTGTACTCGGAGATTAATTATTCTGAAACAGAGAGGCAATTTAATGACACATTTTAGCTAAAAATCGATAAAATATGTATGTAAGTGTTCTAACATAGTCAGCTTTGACTGTCGAAGAATTTTATCGTCGCTAAGCAATGCTTTTTTGGTGCGATTGGTAAATTCCAAGAAGACCCCGTAAGCAACATTTAAAAATCTGACATAAACCAATTGCATTCAACCAGGACTGTCGCTTATTCGGAGACCACTCCTACCGCACTTCAAAGTGACAGTTGATTGATTGAGTGAATGAGTCACTAATTGGCTTCCTCATGGATATATTTGTGTGTTTGTTTGTTTGTTCATTTCACAGCATTTAACGCCCTGCTTCAGAATCTTGCGCCTATACATGTGCAATTACAGCAGGGTTTATGGTTAGCAGCCTGCACCCCCTCAAATACCTCTCCTGAGTATAGCCACAAGCCTACCAGAAGTATATCAACGGGAAAATGTATGCGATGATTAACGACTTCTGTATAGTCGTCTGCATCTCAAGTGATGGAGAAATCTTAAGTCAGTGGCAGTATCAAAGTTTGCACGTGGTGTTTTGGTAACCGTATGAGTGTTTGTGATGAGGGGAAAGCTGTGATTATGCAACATTGTGATGAAAGGTTTATCTGGCTTCCATCTGTGAGTGATAGCGAAAGATAAATACGTAACATGATACGCTATCAGCAAATGTGCAATGCCTTCTCACCAATAAAAGTATCCGCCTATTAGTCAAAAGAATAAGGTTTCTGTAATCGGAATTCGACAGTATTGTCATCGTACCACAACGATGTCTAATGACGTCACATAAATTGCAACTTACATCACTGCATTTGTTTTAAAAATACTATCACATATGTACAGTATAGACGTAGGGTCGTGTACTAGCCGGCAATCAGTAAAGACGTTTACCAGTTCCCAAAACGACCCATAACACAGACCACCAGAACTAAGAAAGTATATACACTCCGAGAATATCACAAAAGAGTTTTCAGTGATGCCGAAAAAACGCAAAATATGTTGTATGCGACTGAGTCAAATCAGTATTAAAACATATTTACTGATATGTGAGAATATCAGTTGTCAATGACAAAATCTGTATCTCAGTTGCGCTTTGATTGTTCAACTGATCACGTGGTGATCAAGTTCAACACCATGAATATACAGTCCCCTGGTCATGGGTTAAGCGGACTAAATGTAAGCGACAAGTCCGACATTCATATACCATTCGTAGTCCGTAAAGGGCGCTCCAAGTCCATAATTGTAAGATCCATTTCCAAAACAACCATTTTTAACACAAGATGTAACAAATTCTTTAAATAAGAAATAAAGCCGGTAACACATAAGAGAGAAGCGGTCATCACTTTTCAATGATGCCGGACAGACAGTGGATATTCCAGGCATGAATTCCATATCAAAGTTCAAATTCGTAGTCCATGAATCAGTTCCAGGTCAAATAACAATTACACAAGTATCTCAGTCGCGCTTTGATTGCAACTGTTCACAAAGGCATCACGCAGATGTAATGAGTATGGCTACCTTTACGGTCCCTCGCCCCAGGTTGAGCGGTATTAGATACAGTTCGAAAATGACGAGTATTACAGACCTTAACCGATCAGACTGTGATTCAAAAGTAACAGACGATTACGTCTTTCCCGTTAATATGTAAAGATCTCATACTACAAGAGGCGCCATCTATGATGTTACACATGACATGCTGGTCTGTATAAATAGTTGTGTACAAGATAGACGGTTACACTGGGCAACCAGCGCCATCTATGTTGTTGATACAATGTACGTGATAGATATGTACATAAGGACAACAGCGCCGTCTATATGGTTGATCACAATGCAGATCGCCAGAGACTCTCAACGCTCTGTCCATACCTGCCAACGAGAGTGTTAATACTCATTGTAAAATTTGAGAAACTTAGAATGAAGGCGTTTGATGGAGTATGTTTGACAAACTGGTCTTTGAACTAGCAACTGGTGACGCAGAGTAAAGTCATCACAATTAACGCAAGATCAGACAAATGCTACTAGGCGAGATATGTATACGCCATATGCAGAACCCTTTGGTATATTCCTATCCAAATAAGGATAATTTACAATATTAAACTTGAAATTATCCCTTTTGTCGTAAAGGCTGCGTAAGACACAATAGTGACGCAGAGTGTCAGAGATTCTGGACGCTCTGTCCTTATTTCCTGACATGAAAATTATGCTCATCGTAAAACTTAACAAAGTTGGACTAAAGGCGGTTGATGGAATAACCTTGACTCACTAGTTTTTGCTGTAATAACTTCTGATGTTGATTGAAATCATCACACAACATGCAGGATCTAACAAATGCTAAATGGCGAAAGATGTACACGCCCTTTGCAGGACCCTTCGCTCATTGCTCTCCAAATAAGAAGAATTTATAATGTCAAAATTGAAACTATCTCTCTTTTCGTAACGTCTAAAAGAGATAAAATCATTTTGGACTTTGTGCCAATATAGGTCCTGATAAGATGTACCATCTGGAGAGTAATACATCGTAGATAAATATTTTTCACAGCCTTTGCTATATATGGATTGTTTCAAGCTGGCAGGTCATCAGTATACTGTTTAATAAATGAGAAGGTCGCAAAGTTGCACATAATAGAGAGTAAATCCAGAGCAGCGGTCACACGTAACCGGTGAAATACGCCCACTTTTTCAGTTTACCTCGTTAGTTGTTCATGTAAATATATAAATAGTAGCCAATTATACGCCATCTACTACCATGGCTTAAACAGAATTAAGTACTGGGGCATTGAATCAAAGGGGCAACGAATTATATAGTCCAAGAATCAATAAGCTAATGTTACAATTAGCTAACTTTAGAAATTGATCTAAAATTATATACAAAGGAATATAAGCCAACCAAAGATATATACATGTATCGGTTGTTTTATTTTGTTTGTTCTTTTACCGGTGGTGGAGTAAAAGGTCAGGAAAAGAGAAAAGAAACGGTGATTTCTGGTTTTCAACAGGGTATAGACTTCAGTGCGCATGAAAAATATTCTCCTTGGCCGAGATGGTTAATGTTCCAATGCAGTCGCTGTGAGTTGAAGTCCATCTCAAGCTGGCTTCCTCTCCGGTCGTATATGGGAAGGTCTGCCAGCTACATGTGTATGGTCATGGGTTTTTTACCGGGCTCTGCCGGCAGCCGTGGTATAAGTAAACTATTCTTCAGAACGGCGTAAAACAACTAAAAGTATCAAATAAATAAATCAACGAACCATCTGTTTTCGTTGACCATTTACCTTCATGTATGTCTATTTGGCAAAGGACAACCAAGTCGTCTTACTTGTATAGGACATATCAAGAATTTTGACAATTTTACAAACTCTGTGTCGACATTTTTGCTCTATCCAGAATCTTTATTTAGCACACAGACGTGATGTAACATGGGCTTAGCCTTATTAGGAAATGATCTGACGGTTTTCCAAACAAAGACTAAAAGCTTGGGAAAAGTTTCTGTCTTTAACGGAAATAATTGGGAAAAAAAACACAGTGATGTTTTGGCATATGTCAACCATAATTGCATTTATTTGGAGACTCATTACTCCGAAGGAGAGGGCCAATGCAATGATACATGTTTCAGCTTGGAAATCGACAAAAGATGGAGCTGTATATTCAAAGACAGTCAGTTATAATTGCATTTTCCTTAACTGAGACATCAACCACGATGCTCACTACAGCATTAAGGTAGTGAAAGTAACCAAAGCGTATTTTTATTCAACACCTATAGTAGCGATATAAACTGCATCAGGCAGGCTGGCTAACACAGTTTATTGACATGAGGGCAGTTGTGTGACCACGTAAACTAAGGATTTGTAAACAGCATCAAAAGATTGTGATACAAACATTGACAAATTATGTTCACCATTTTATCGCTTATTCTCCTAGTGGAATTATGTCGACAAGGTCATGCACAGATTACGGCCAAATTCAATCACTGTGAAGAACACACTAGACATGACAAACATTTTCTGCTAAAATTTCACAGCACATTCTACCTTTCTTATTTTTCTTTTCACAAAAACACTTTTTATCATTTATTTGGCAGACTTTGAAGAAGAGAACTAATTGATGCCTAGTCAGTGAAATTGATAATTAATCTCCTTTTTACACTGTAAATATTTACTTATCAATGGGTGGTTGGCATATTGGGTGGTGGAAATCATAACTGAGTTTGGATGAAACCATCGTCCTACTCCAGGTGATTTGGAAAAACTCCTGACTCTAAAAGAAATAAACCTGTAATTATTTTTATGGAGTTATTAAAGAAATTAAAGACGGAATTCTGTGCAACTTTCTTTCCAGGCGTGGTGCCAGTAAAATTCCATGATGAAACACCCTGACAATAATATCCGTGGAGTCAGCCGCATTATGAATAGGACTATATCAAAACCGATTCTTTCTGGACATTCTTATAAATCATTTCCGCGGCCTAACAAATGTGCTTCCAGCCAACCATTGTCTTAAAATCATTGTTCTCCGGCCGTAGAATAAAGTCAGCCGAATAAATCTACACCGGACTTGAATACGACAGAGAGCGTCGTCCGACCGCACGCTTTAACAGCTTCTGCAATTCGACAGTGCTTTTATATTTATCGAGTCACGAATGTTCATTGCGGTCAGTATCCTGTGCACTTATCGCCACCGGGTATACTGAAAGATTCACCTCTGTTGTTAGTAATAATAGCCCAGTTGTTTAACGAGTCCAGCTCAAAGGCAAATCTGCAAAGAAATCCCTCCATCTGCTAGAATGTCGATCGTTTATTTACCAACTGTCAACATTTTCGGCAAGTGAGTGCGGTAAAGTTAAACAAAGGCTACATTAAACATAAAGAGAGGGGAGTCGACATTGGCAGAGCTTCAGTAAAAGTCAACACAGGCCAAATGGGGGGAACACAAATTGTACCGGGAGACGACTTCCTGGCCATTGACAAGCTGTAATGTCAAACGCCTATGGGTTCAGAACTTCATTTGTGGCACGTTGAAAAATTCAGTCAGTTTTCCTAAAACAGTAAAGAAGCGTTAACCTATTTCAATAAAGTGATGCTAAACGTAAAAGAAGATATAAGAAAGAGATCGCCTATGGTACTGATATTTTATTCAGTTTATGTGTTAGAATCCACCCATTTTCAATCAGACTTACCTGCACAGAGGCGGTCGTTTCCCCGGACTCCATCCGTCTCAAGGCAACCACTGTCGCATCAATTAAAATTAGAAGAGTGATTAACACCAATCCAACAAACAGTTCAATTATTTTAGGGGTGTTTTAATACTTTATACGTTATATTTTTGCATGTCCAGTGTAATGCTTTTACTCATTTACTGTCATATATTTTTCATTCTGTAGATGTTATACAGTTTACACTGTATCGACAACTGAAATACATGTTGAATATTTTCAGTCTGTGTAAGGTTTTGGGTTTGGCTTTGAAGTCATTTCTTTCCCAAGAGTCCTCCCTGGTTAAGATTTGCAAAGCGCCCTTGTCATTGTAACCTGTTCCATTGCCAGGTATAGCTGACGACGGCCGGTGCTTTCCATCAGGGCCTCTCTGGATGGTAACTTATATTCTTATGCGACGCGTCTCACCACAATTACATAAAAAAAAATAAATACACATTTTGTCTGAGCTCTCCAAAATTATCATTGCACTCTGTGTTTTTAGGTTTGCAGGTAGATTTACCATCAAGTACATCAACTTTTCTTTTAGGCAGCGCAATGTTTTTTACTTCTTAACATTTTCTCACCGGGTATAAAGATCTCTTTTTAGTTGTCATAAAATAAACGCACACATAACAAATATTTAAAAGAATGCCCAGCTTTGGAGCTGAAGTACCGACACTTGCTTGGCATATCCATGAAGATGAGGAAGAAAGAGGTAGCTCCTTACTGTCATCATTGTCTGTATATCTTGTTTGATGACGGCATTACCCATCAACTTTATTAAGCGAGTACCTTTTTCACACATGTGCAGTTTTTTTTAAGAATAACGTCTAATGTCGAACTAGATGAACCCACTGCCGTGACCGAAACATGCGTCGTTTGCGCGTAGATATCTTTAACTACCCTTATCCAGGTAGAGATGATTAGAAGCAGCAAATCTTCCGATTATTAACTTATTATATTTTAAATAACTGCATCTAAATTAAGGAAAACATCCCACTTCCTTACTTAACGCTTGAATGCTTTAAGGTGCCGAGTTTCTGATGATCACGTACAAGTCTTCATAATGACATACAGCCTTACAGTTTAATTACAGAGCCGTTTTGCTGATGGTTGAGACACTGCCAAGTTACATCGATCAATGGTGCTCACGTAAAGTACAGTGGGGTAAAGGTGAGGTGTCTAGGTCCCTCGGTACCGTAATTTAAATTGGTGTACATTGGTACGAGAAACATAATGTGATTTGTTGCGCTTGGTGTGCCTCCCAAGACGGATCAATTACGCTTGGATATTCAAATCTGCGGAGAGTCCGTCTAGACATGTTTTCTTCACTCCAGAAGCAGTGCGTGGAGTAAGGTCTTGTCTCCGCCATTGATTATGGTTCGCTGTTTCAAATGGTTTACTCGCTTTGATGACTCCCAGATAATAAACCATCGAAATTTTCTCAGATCTAATAGTGTAAGGGAGTTATTGTCAGCTTTGACTCAGGTCACTTCCCACCACGTAAACCGATCGTCACAGGATCATGGAAAATTTCCTGCTTCCTACAGTATCGTTGTAGTATATAGCTTCCCGGAAGCTATATTCTTCTTCTGAGAGAACGGTGTCGACACAGTCGTGTTCAGAACGCGGCCAAACTAAACCATGGTGCAAAAGACACTACATTCGACACCAGATCAACTCACGGTAGGCTCCATTGTCGATAAGCAATACTTTTTCTTTCTGCGATTGGTAAGTTCCAAGAAGATACCGTAAGCAACATTCAAAAGTCTTTGACATTAACCCAACTAGATTCAACAGGACTGTCGCCAATATGGGGACGGCTTCTCCCGCACTTCAAAGTGGCGGTTGATTGATTGATTAAATGAGTAGCTAATTGACTTTCTGACTGATGTATTTCTGTGTTTTGTTTGTTTATTTAATTGACAGTATTTCACGCCGTACTTCAGATTATTACGCCTATACATGTGCAATCACAGCCAGGTTTATGGTCAGCAGACTCCCCTCGACGACCTCTCCTGCGTATAGCGAAAAGCCTACCAGAAGTATATCAACGGGAATGTATGAGATGATTAACGACTTCTTTTTAGTCGTCTATATTACAAGTGATGGAGATATCTTATGTCGATGATGGCAGTATCAAGGTTTGCACAAGGTGTGTGGGGAACCCTATGAGTGTTTGTGATGAGGAGAAAGCTGTGATTATGCAATATTGTCATGATAGGTATATCCGGCTTCCATCTGTGAGTGATACCGAAGGAAAAGTACGTAACATTATACGCTATTAGCAGAAGTAAAGTGCCTTCTCACCAATAAAAGTATCCGCCTATCAATCAAAAGAATAAGTTTTCTGTGAATCGGAATTCGACATTCGTCTCAAACATTGAGATTAACATCGCTGCATTTGTTTTAAAAAATACTATAAAAGACGTACAGCATAGACGTACATTCGTTTACTAGCTGTCAACCAATATGGACATTCCCCATCAATAATCGCAAGGCTAGTTCCCAAAACGACGTACAACACAAACCACCAGGACAACGAAAATGTATAAAGTACGAAAATATGACAGAATCATGCAAAGAAAAGCAGTCAACAGTTTTCAATGGTGTTGGAAAGACGCAAGGTATGTTCCCCGCGATTGAGTGAAAAAAGTTATCATTTTTACCATGTGAGAATATCAGTTGTTGATGGCAAATTCTCTTTCTCAGTTGGGCTTTGATCGTTCAGCTGTTCGTACATGCAACGTGGTGATCTAGTTCAACACGATGAATGTACATCGCCCCGGCCCCGGGCTTGGGCGGAATTGGACACAATCTTAAAGCAGAGATTCTGGACGCTCTGTCCATACACGAAAATTATACTCATTGTATTGTGCTTTTAGCAGAAGCCGTGGGAAACCCACGACCATCCGCAGGTTTCTGGCAAACCTTCCCACGTACTGCAGGAGTGATTGATGCTTCATCGTTTGAAAAATGTAATTATGGTTAATGCCTTATCTTGATATGATGTCTCTAAAACTTTCCCAATTCAGTTACAGGAATTGTTCTCTTAAATAATTCATCATTTTTTTTAAAAATAAAGCCCATGTAATGAACAATGGGGAAAACTTAAGGTCATGTAATGTAGTTTCCCAGACATTCTGGCGGAGATGAATGTGGCATGAAAAATGCCACTTAGAAGTCACATGTCAAAATATCCATTTACACAGATATACTGATATTCAAGAGATGAATACATGAAGAAATCATTTGGTTGGCAGGTCCGTATACATCAATGCATCAGTGGGACACTGAATCCATGGGACAACCCATCAATTCGTCCAAGAATCAATAAGCCAATGTTACAGTTAGCCAAAATTAGAGATTCATCTAAAATTATATACAAAGACAGATAAGCCAACCAAACTCATACACAAACGTATATTTAATAATTATGAAATGAGTTTTTTTACGGGTGGTGGAGTGAAAGGTCAGGACAAGAGCAAGGAAATGGCGATTTCTGGTGTTCAAAATGGTATAGACTTCAGTGCGCTTAAAAAATAATCTCTGTGGCTGACATGGTTAATGTTCCAGCGCGGGGCGATGAACTACTGGCCTCTCACCAATGCGATCGCTGTGAGTTAAAAGTCCAGCGTATGTTGGCTTCCTCTCCGGTCGTATGTGGGAAGGTCTGTCAACAACGTGTGGATAGTCGTGGGGTTTTCGCGGGCTCTGCTGGCACTCGTAGTATAAATGAAATATTCTTGAGCACGGCGTAAAACAACTAAGAGTATAAAATAAATAAATAAATAAATCAACGATCCATCTGTTTGTGTTGACCATTTACCTTCATGTATGTATATTTGGCAAAAGGCTACCGAGTCGTTTTACTTGTAAAGAACATATCAGGAATTTTAACAATTTCACAAATGCTGTGTCGACATTTTTGCTCTATCCAGAATCTTTATCCCGCCAACAGCACACAGACGTGATGTAACATGGGCCTAGTGTTATAAGAAAATGATCTGATGCTTTTGCAAACAAAGGCTAGAGCTTGGGTAAAATTTCTGCTTTGTAAAGGAAATGATTGGAAAAAACTGCAATGATATCTTGGCGGGTCGTCAGTAATTATTGCATTCACTCAAGACTCATTATTCCGAAGCAGAATGCCTATGCAATGACACACTTTAGCTTGGAAATCGATAAAAGGTGAAGCCATATTAAACATTCAAAGACAGTCAATTATTACAAGCGGAAACCGCTATGATTACATTTTCCTAAATTGAGCCATCAACCACGATATTCACTACGGTATTAAGGTAGTATATAGCTTCCTGAAAGTAACCAAAGCGTATTTTTATTCAACACATATAGCAGCGATATAAACTGCATCAGGCAGGCTGGCTATAGTAGCGATATAAACCGCATCAAGCAGGCTGGCTAACACAGTTTATTGACATGAGAGCAGTTGTGTGACAACGTAAACTAAGGATTTGTAAACATTGTCAGAAGATTATGACAAACTTTCATAAACTATGTTCAGCATTTTTCCCATTAAATTTCACAGCAGATTCCACCTTTATTATTTTCTTTTCACAAAAACACTTTTATCGTCTATTTGGCACACTTTCCAGACTTCGAAGAAGAGAATTAATTGATGCCTAGTCAGTTAACGGGAATTGATAATTAATCTGCTTTTTACACTGCAAATATTTACTTATCAATCAGTGGTTGGTTTTATTGGTGGGGAAAACCATGATTCAGCTATGAGGAAATCATCGTCCTTTTCCAGGTGCTTTGGAAAACTCCTGACTCCAGAAGAAATATATCCGTGATCATTTATTTATGGAGTTATTAAAGAAATTAAAGACGGGATTTCTGTGCAATTCCCCTTCCAGGCATGGGGCCAATAAAATTCCATGATGAAACACCCTTACCATAATATCCGTGGTGTCAGCCGCAGTATGAACAGGCCTATATCAAGACTGATTCTTTTTTGGACACTTATAAAACACTGACGCGACCTAACAAATGTGCTTCCAGCCATACATTATCTTAACATCATTGTTCCTCGGTCGTGAAATAAAATCAGTTGTATAACGCTATACCGGACTTGACTAATACAGACAGCGTCGCCCGACCGCATGTTTTAACAGCTTCTCCTGCAACTCGACAAGGCTTTTATATTAATCGTGTCACGAATGTTCATTGCCGCCAGTATCCTGTGCATTTAGCACAATGACAATTTAGTAATTATCAACATTTTCGGCAACTGACTGGTAAAAGTCAACACAGACAAATTCGGAGGAACACAAATTGTACAAACGCCAACGGATTCAGAACCAACATCTTCATTCGTGTCTGGCACCTTGAAAAATTTGGTCAATTTCCCTAAAACAGTTAAGAAGCGTTAAATCATTAACCTATCTGAATACGGCGATGCTAAACGTTTAAAAAAGAGATAAGAAAGAGATCGCCTATGGTACTGATATTTTATTCAGTTTATGTGTTAGAATCCACCTATTTTAAATCAGGCTTACCTGTCGAAAGGCGGTCGTTTAACTCGGACTCCATCCGGTTTCCAGGTAACCACTGTGGCATCAATTAAAATTTTTAGAGCGATTAACACCAATCCAACAAACAGATGTTTAGAAATGTTTTAATTCTTCTCTTTTCTTTCCCGTTATATTTGTGCGTGTCCAGTGTGATGCTTTTACTGATATACGGTGATATTTTTGTAATTATGTCGTTTTAGGTGTCATACAATCTAAATTGTATCGAAAACTGAAATAGATGTTAAATATTGTCAGTCTGTGTAAGGTGTTGGGTTTAGCTTTAAAATCATTTCTGGCCCAAGAAACCTGGTTGAGATGTGTAAAGTGACCCTGTCATGGTTAGGTAGGGCTGACGATGGCCGGTGCTTTCCTTCTGCATTTGTCCGGATGGTAACCTATAAGTCTAGCTACCGTGACATAGATGGATTATTTTTGTGCGAGGCGTCTGACTACAATTAAATAAATAAATCAAATTAATACATTTGATTGTTCTCCATTGTTATCATTACACTTTGTGTTTATAGGTTTTCAGGTAGATATACCATCAAGTACATCAACTTTTCTTTCAGGCAGCGCAGCGTTTTTTCACTCCTCGACATTTGCTCACCGGGTACAAAGGTCTGTCTTCAGTTGACAATCAATAGACGCACACATAACAAACATTTAAAGTGTGCAGCTTTGGAGCTAAAGTACTGACAGTTGCTTGCAATATCCATGAAGATGAGGAAGAAAGAGATAGTTCCAACCTGCCATGATTGTCTTGTTATTCTGTATATCTTGTTCGATGACGGCATTACCCATCAACTTTATTAAACGAGTACCTTTTTCACAGATATGCAGTTTTTTCGAAATAAAGTTCGAAGTCGAACCAGATGAGCCCATTGCAGTGGCCAAAAGATGCGTCGTTTGCGCATAATTCTCTTCAACTACCATCATCGAGGTAGAGTTGTTTAGAAGCAACACATCTTCCGATAATTAACTTAATCAATCTAATTTGATTCAAATTCAAGAACATTCAAATGAACAAAAACTCGAACAAGTATGTAATTAAGGAAAACATCTCCCATTCTTACTTAAAGCTTAGATGGTTTAATGTACAATCGTCCGGGATTCTGTCGTCACGATATGGCTGAAATATTGGCGATGTGGCGTTAAGCCATAATCATTCATTCATTCCGGGATTCTGATGATCACGTACAAGTCTTCATAATGAAATACAGAGTTACAGTTTGATTACAGCGCTGTTTTGCTGATGGTTGAGATACTACCGAGTACATGGATCAATGGTGCTTACGTGAAGTACAGAGGAGTAAAGCTGAGGTTTCTAGGTCCCGCTGTAATTTAAATTGGCGTACATTGGTACGAGAAACATAATGTGATTTGTTGCGCTTGGTGTGCCTCCCCAGACTGACCAATTACGCTTGGATATTCAAATCTGCGGAGAATCCGTCTGGACATGTTTTCTTCACTCCAGAAGCAGTGCGTGGAGCAAGGTCTTGCTTCCGCCATTGATTACGGCTCGCTGTTTCAAACCGTTGGCTCTCTTTGTGGGAGACAATAAATCATCGAAATGTTGTAGATCTAATAGTGTAAGGAAGTTATTCTCAACTTTGATTCAGGTCAATTCCTACCACGTAACTCGATCGTTGCAGGCCCACGGAAGATTTCCTGCTGGTATTTTAGCCAGACCATGAGAAAGTCCATCCGATTTCTTTGATGGCGCAGCCTACAAATCCGTTCTTACGCAGCACAATCGAGAAGACGGCGTTGCTCTGTGTTGAGCCTTCATGAATTTAATAGCACACATACGTGATGTAACATGGCCCTAGCTTTGATGGGAAATGGTTTGATGCTTTCCCAAACAAAGGGTAAAAGATCAGATGAAAGCCTGCGTGGATGTATTCGTGGACGTCAGTCCTTATTGCGACATTTGTACTCGGAGACTCATTATTCCGAAACAGAGAGGCAATTTAATGACACATTTTAGCTTGGAAATCGATGGAATGTGTAGCCATATTAAATACTCTAACACAGTCAGCTTTCACAGGCCAAAGCACCAAAATTACATTTTCAAACTGAGCTATCAATCATGATGCTTACTACAGTATTGTTGTAGTATATAGCTTCCCTGAAAGGAACCAAAGGTTTTTTTTAATGAACTCCCCTAGGTGCAATACTCTTTTACAAGAGAGGAAACTATCCAAAACGCTGTGTCATAGGCAATCTGTTGAGATAAAAACTGAACATCCAAGAATGTTATATATTTCTTTATTTGATTGGTTTTTAAAGCTGTTCTCAAGAATATTTACCCTGTACGAATTATTATGGTGTGAGGAAACCGTGAAGAGCCTGGGGGAAACTCACGACTATCCACACTTTGTTGACTTTCTCGCCTGCGACCGGAGAGGAAACCAGCATGACCTGGACTCACAGCGACCGCATTCGTTAGAGCCCACTGTGTCATTGCGCTAAAAACCTCGTCCAATTGGGCTCCCTGAACTTTATAGACAGAGCATCCACATCCATACTGTTAGCTATAATGACATTTTGTCACGTTGCGTATGCTCTTACTCAGACTGGTGATGATTTCGTGGTTGATAATTGTTTTTGGCAAATGGATCGAATCTCTCAATGTGGCAGACACCAATGAAGTTGTCGTTTCTAAATGCATTGGCTTTTCAAATTGCAGTTTACAATTTTTGTTCTCTCGAATTGATCTGCGTTGACTTTTATTGAATATCCGCCAATATCGACTTCACTCTCTATGTTTAATGTAGTCTGTGTTTAACTCTACACCACTCACTTGCTCAAAATGTTCACATTTAGTGCATAAACATTCGAGATTATACTAGACGGAGAGACTACTCTGCAGATTTACCTCTGAGCTGGACTCGTTAAATAAATGGACTTTGATTACTAACAACAGGGGCCAATTGCCCTACCGCTATTCCCCGTGGCGCTAAATGCCCCGGATACTGGCCGGAATGGACATTCGTGGCTCGATTAAGGTAAAACGATTGTCGAGTTCCAGGAGAAGCCGTTAAAACCTGTGACCAAAGGACGATGTCTGTCTTATTCAGTCGCGGTGTCGAGTTATACACCTAGTTTTATTTCACAGCCAGGGAACAATGATTTCCAGATAATGCCTGGCCGGAAGCACATTTGTTAGGCCGCGCCAATGCTTTATAACAATATCCGAGCCGAATCGGTCTTGATATAGGCCTATTTGTAATGTGGCTGACTCCATGGACATTATCACCAAAGTGTTTAAATCATTTTGCTCTCACCATGCATGAACACGAACGACAGAGACAGGCCATCTATAGCATAAAATTTTGTAGACGCACAGGTTCATGCAAGGTTATGAATGATGAGTATAAGCAGCGTAATACCCTTTTGTGAGATCATCACCACTCCGTAATTTACATACAGAATAAGAGTTTTTCTTAATACTTGACATTGCATTTCCTTTGGACGTCAGAACTACACTTGGTATGTGTGATGTTGATCTGATGAACTATTGTGGCGAAAGAGATCGGCATACACATATTGTTTCCTTTCTACCTCAATAAAATGTTTTCTTATTTCAAATTCTTTGTCAGTAAGGGTGTTTCCAAAGGTGCCTGAAGAAGGATCATTTACTTTTACCGGCTTCCCCCACCCAAAAATCCAACGACTATATGATAAGGTAAATATTTCATGATGGCAGCACGAATAAATTATTTACCGTATTTACCTCTTGTCAGTTTACCTCCTTAGTGTATTGTAACTGTTCATGTAAATGCATAAACAGTAGCCAATCATACGCCATCTAGCACCATGGCTTAAGCAGAATTAAGTACTAAATCTGCATGAGTATGACATGACTGGAATTGAACGCGGGTGTTTATAGAGCAGAAACTCTAGTCACTAAGCGTCGTAATCTCCTGAACATATACTGCTTACATACATATATATATATGTGTGTTTAAACCGTACATGTCTATTTTGCGACTTACCTATAAACGGCATTGATAGCTGTTAGTTGCACTGCTGATCTATTCAGATAACGGCTCTTAATCTCTAAAATTCATTGATTTAATCTAGAAGTAACGTCATAAATTGCCTCCACTTGTATGCCAAAACGTTTATATTAGGCTGTGCGACTTTGTCCCAAACGTTTTTTTGATAACCCTATACATTATATGTCAAATGTTTCAGATAGTTTGAACCAAAACTTTGGAGTAAGCAGGACTAGGATAGCAATAATTTATTTATTTGATTGTTGTTTTACACCGTGCTCAAGACTATTTCAGTGAATGATGGGTAAAAATAAAGATTATGTAATGTTGTTTCGCAGATATTCTGACGGAGTTGAATGTGACCTGAAAAATAACACTTAGACGTCACATGTCAAAATATCCGTTTACACAGGCATACTGATATTCAAGATACGAATACATGAAGAAATCATTTGGTTGGCAGGTCCGTATACACCGCGGCATCAGTGGGGCATTGGATCAATGAGACAACGAATTAATAAGTCCAAGAATCAATAAGCCAATGTTACAATTAGCTAACAGCACACAAACGTAATGTAAAATGGCATAGCCTTATAAGCAAATGATCTGATGGTTTTAGAATCAAAGACTTTAAACTTGGGTAAAATTTCTGCGTTGTAAAGGGAAAAATTGGAAAAAAACTGTAATGATGTTTTGGCGAACATAAGTCATTATTGAATTTACTCGGAGCCTCATTATTCCGAAGCAGAGTGCCAATGCAATGTCACCTTTTAGCTTGGAAATCGATAGAAGGAGGAGCCATATTAAACATTCAAAGACAGTCAGTTATTACAAGCGGAAACGCTATGATTACATTTCCCTAAACTGAGCCATAAATCACGATGCTCACTACGGTATTAAGGTAGCTATAGCTTGCTGAAAGTAACTAAAGGATATTTTTTATTCAACACATATAGTAGCGATATAAACTGCATAAGGCAGGCTGGCTGATACAGTTTATTGACATGAGAGCAGTTGTGGGGCCAGGAAAATTACATGATGAAACACCTTCACCATTGTATCTGTGGTGTCAGCCGCATTATGAATAGGCCTATGTCAAGACAGATTCTTTTTTGAACACTGTTCTAAAACACCAGCGCGACCTAACAAATGTGTTTCTCACCAACCATTATCTTAAAATCATTGTTCCCCGGCCGTGGAATAAAGTCAGCCGAATAACTCTACACCGAACTTGAATAAGACAGCACCGTCCGACCGCACGCTTTAACAGCTTCTCCTGCAACTCGACAAGGCTATATTAATCGGGTCACGAAAGTTTAATGCGGTCAGTATCCTGTGCACTTAGCGCCATGGGGTATACTGAAAGATCAGTTCATCTCTGTTGTTAGTAATGATAATCCAAATGTTTTAACGAGTCCAGATCAGAGGCAAATCTGTAAAGAAATCCTTGAGCTTCAGTAGAAGTCAACACAGGCCAGTTGGGGGAACACAAATTGTTACGGGAGATGGCTTCCTGGCCAGTGACAAGCTGTAATTGGAAACGTCAATGCATTTAGAACCAACAACGTCATTTGTGTCTGGTACGTTGAAAAATTCGGTCAATTTCCCTAAAACTGTTCAGAAGCGTTAAATCATTAACCTATCTGAATACGGCGATGCTAAACGTTAAAAAAGAGATAAGAAAGAGATCACCTGTGATGCTGATAATTTATTCAGTTTATGTGTTAGAATCCACCTATTGTAAAGATCTGTCTTCAGTTGTCATAACAAACATTTAAAACAGTGTCCAGCTTTGGAGCTAAACGACTGACACTTGCTCTTTATATTTATGAAGATGAGGAAGAAAGAGATAGCTCCAACCTGAAATGATTGTGTGCTATGCTGTATATCTTGTTCGACAACGACTTTACCCATCAACTTCATTAAGCGAGTACGTTTTTCCTCGATATGCAGTTTTGTCGGTATAAAGTCTAATGTCGAACTAGATGAACCCACTGAAGTGGCCAAAACATGCGTCGTTTGCGCATGGTTTTATTTAACTACCATCATACAGGTAGAGCTGTTTAAAAGCAGCAAATCCTTCGAATCCTGTGTTAATTAACTTATTTTAATTTGATTAAGTACATTCAAATGAAGAAAACTCGTTCAAGTATGTAATTAAGGATAACATCTCCCATCCTTACTTAACGCTTGAATGGTTTTAATATACCATTGACCGAGTTTCTGATGACCAAGTACAAGGTGCGATACAAATTGCAATAGGTAGGCTGGAAGCAGTTGAGTGAGCACGTAAACTAAGGATTTAGAAACAGCATATAAACAATATGATACATACATTAAGACATTTTCAGCATATTCCCGATATACTGTTTCTACTTCAGGGAGAACCGTATCGACAGGGTCCAGGGCACACCCAAACTAAACTATTGTGCAAAAGACACTACATTATACACTATATCAACTCACGGTATGCCCCATCGTCCCTAGGAAATGTCGTACGTTTTCTTTGGTACGATTGGTAAGTTCCAAGAAGATACCGTTAGCAACATTTAAAACCCTTTGGCATAACACAATAGGATTTAACCAGGACTGTCGCTTATTTGGAACGCTTCTCCCGTACTTCAAAGTGGAAGTTGATTGATTGCTTGAATGACTATCTAATTGACTTTATGACTAATGTATATGTGTGTGTGTTTGTTTATTTTTTAATAGTATTTAACGCGGTAATTCAGAAAATTGCGGCTATACATGTGCAATTAAAGCTAGGTTTATGGTCAGCAGCCACCAGCGACCACCCCCGCCTCCTCAACGACCTCGCCTGCGTATAGCGACAAGCTTACTAGAAATATATCAACAGAAAAATGTATGTGATGATTAAAGACATACAGCTCAGACGTCCATTCGTATACTAGCTCAACCATAAAGCACGTTCCCGGTCAATAATCGCAAGGCCAGTTCCCAAAACGACGTATAACACACACCACCAGAACTAAGAAAGTATATAAAGTACGAAAATATGACATAATCACGCAAAGAGAAGCAGTCAACAGTTTTCAGTGATGCTGGAAAGACGCAAGGTATGTTCTACGAGACTGAGTGAAATCAGTATTCAAATCGTTTACCATGCTAGAATACCAGTTGTCGATGGCAAAATCATCATGCTGAAAATGTATCTCAGTTGCGCTTTGATTGTTCAACTGTTATATATGCAACGTGATGATCTAGTTCAACACGATGAATGTGCAGTCCCCTAATCCCGGGATTAAGCGGAATTAGACACAATCGTGACGCAGAGCGTCAGAGATTCTGGACGCTCTGTCCATATTTACTTACATGAAAATTATACTCATTGTAAAACTTAAGAAACTTGTGAAGGCGGTTGATGGAATAACCTTGACACACTAGTTTTTGCTGTAATGACTTGTGATGTTTATTGAAATCATCACGCAACAAGCAGGATCTAAAAAATGGCAAATGGCGAGACATGTACATGTCATTTGCAGAACATTCGTTCATTGCTGGAGAATTTACAATGTCAAAATTGAAACTATCCCTCTTTTCGTAATGTCTGCGAGAAATGAAACCATTTTGGACTTTGTGCCAATATAGATCCAGATAAGATGCATCATTTGGAGAGCAATACGTCGTGGGTAAATATTTTCCACAGCCCTTGATATATATATGAATTTTTTTAAAGCTGGCAGGTCATCAATATACTGTTTAGTAAAAGAGAAGGATCGGGGATACAATACTGCAAAGACGCACAGAACTGAGAGTAAATCCAGGGCAGCGGCGATAGTGTGACAGTTGACAAATTGGCACCAGTAACCTGTGATATACGGCCTCTTGTCAGTTTACCTTGTTAGTGTATTGTAACTGTTCATGTAAATGTATAAACAGTAGCCAATCATACGCCATCTAGCACCATGGCTTAAGCAGAATTAAGTACTAAATCTGCATGAGTATGACATGACTGGGAATTGAATGCGGGTGTTTATAGAGCAGAAACTCTTCTCACTAAGCCGTCGTTATGTGCTGAACATATGCTGTTGACATACATATATATGTGTTTTTAAATGTTCATACATGTGAACATTAATCTATTTGCGATTTATCTATTCAGATAATGGCTCAATCTTTAAAATTAATTTAATCCATGCGCAACGTCATAAATTGTCTTCACTTGTATGCCAAAATGTCTTTGTATGGAGAGGAAAAATCGCAAAATTATGCAGCAGGTATCACCTGATAGAAAAATAATGTGCTCTTTTCAGTCAACAGTGTCATTTTTTAAAGTTTTCTTTCCCTATAACACATTTTTGAACCAAAACTTTGGGATAGGAATATTAGAATAGCAATAATTTATTTATTTGATTGGAGTTTTACACCGTACTCAAGAACATTTCAGTTATACGACGGCGGCCAGCATTATGGTGGGAGGATACCGGGCAGAGCCCGGGGAAACCCACGACCATCCGCAGATTTAACAATAATTTATGACCCATAGTACAGTATATATATTGAACAAATGATAGCAATTACTTGTGTTTTACACCACAAAAGAATTCACTTGACTGGGTAAAGTGATATTCTGAGCCCGGGCACGTAAGTGTCGTCTGCCACAGACTACACCACATAGGGTTTCTGACTAAATGCCCAGCCATCATAAGTGTACGAGTCCTTAAGCAGTAGACTGGATATAGTGCCGTAAACCTGCAAATTGCATGGCTGTCAAATTTAAAGGCAATAAATACTTAAAACATGAAACAAATGCAAAAAAAAAAAAATACTGCGAATTAAATGTAGTGTACATAAAATTGCTGGGGGGGGGGGGGGGGGCGGTTGGTGGGGCGGTTTGTAAAATTTATATCAGTCCGGTAAAAGGCTTTATTTTTCCAGAGCATATCTACTAACGAAGAAAAGACACCATGTACAGACTGCCTGTGTTCAGGTTTTCAACGTGTTTACCATAAAGCCCGGAAATCGTGACTAATTTGAGAGTTACTGAGTTACCAAACCCATCAAAGTACAACTGTCAGGAAAAACAAAATATTCTGTATGTTTTGGCAACTTTAATTGTTTAAAAGCCCGTCCATTTTGCTTTCTGAACACACCAGCCGGTGATTTAAGTGTCGTTTTAATCAACATGTTGTGCAGTAAGTCGACACCTGGATTTTTACAAATGATTATTTACCTTAATTAGATGTTACCCAAGTAGAATGACTCAACATGTATATGCATCCACAAGAATTAATTACGATATCCTTTAATATAAGACTCGTCTCAGGATGCAATGACTTCTGCCTAAAACTTAAGCTGTTTAAGACCGGAAACAAATTGTACCTTTATAACCAATAATGGTTTTCTGGCTTCACACTCGATAACTCCCTCTAAAACTCTTCCGCTCTTCTGACAATGGAGGTAACTCCAGTACAACGTAAATTTACCAAACAACGCGATTTTTTCCTGTAATTTTGTGAAGCGAACGAAGAAAGACTTGAGACTCCCGTAATGTGGTATGTGCTGTTAAACGTTAAACATTTGACAAATATATGCGTTAAAAACTACAATCTAAGCGATGCACCAGAATACGTAATAAAACATAGATGTCCTGAAGTCATATAGACAGAAAAACTTTAATGAGGACTAATGAGTATAATATCTGCGAAAAAAAAGTAAAAAAAAAAGAGCCACAAATACCAAATTAACCTATCGACGAAGACCACACAATTTGTGTTTTGAAGTTTTGACTTTTGGACTTTTGACAAGAGTTTACTCTTGTTTTGAGTCATTTCATGTTTTGGTTTGTTTGCTAGCATTATATAAAGATACTGTTTACAAAAATTTAAATCATTTTGCCTTCTTATAGGTTGAGCATGCGCAATTCAAAACAATGAACCCAATATTTGAGAGCTGGGGAGTTCATATGGATGACATTGTCATACAAAAACAATAGGTTGGTGATAAACTATAGTACATTTAGCCAGTGTTATATTTGGCCTCGTCTAGGTGTGGAGCATTTGTCTGATATTGTAGGAACTGAAAACTGTTTGCCAAAACTATGCTGCTGAGGAAAATGCAAGCTACATTTGCATGTACACGTGGTCCACACAAAAGTTAAAATATTTTTCAGCTGAAGTTGCCAAACACTTAGTAAGAAAAAGGTGTAATCGCGATGAACAAAGATTCTTGCCTCATTGTTCATATAGTTTGACCATATGGCATAACGCACAAGAATGGACACTTGAAAAAAATATGTATCCTGACAATGAGAAATACGATTTTGTAGAAGTATTAAAACGTCAAATATGCGACATCTCATTTTTTGTTTCGCAGTGCTTATGTTTTTGCAGTGTGCCAAGGTCGTTGGTGGGTCAACATGTTTTTGACCATTTGGTATGCACATGTACTGGTAGAAGTTGGGCAGATTAACCATGGATTCTGTAGAACATTCCAGTGAGGTAACTCAATAGAATAACGGCACTGGTGTCCGATCATAGATCTCCACTAGAAACACAGTAAAATCACTGACCAGTTATCGTCGTTTTTACAGTCTTACCACAGGCACTTCATATTGTTTCGCTAAGTGAGAGTCAGTTACTTCGAACTATACTGGTAACTGCGTTCATATACAGGAAAAATTCTTCAACGAGGCGTTAATACCCACACGAATTGGATACTGGCTCCGTGGCTAAGATACTTTCCTCACTCAAACACACAAGGTGTTGTTAGTTCAGTAAAAGCATACGTCATACGCTGTTTGAGAGACTTCTACCTTTAATCTCACCAGAGCCGTACTTGGTGGCAATATATGCTCGATTGTGTTCTTCAGGGTTCTTCACGAGAAATCACATTATGTACGACTGAGCTAACTTACCATTCACCATTTTGCGCATGTGTGAAAGTTAAATAATTTTCCAAATGACGGCAAATGACGGCAAACGACGGCAACTCTCCGGTGTCCTCCAAATCATGGGTGGAACTTTAAGTGAAGTATTCTTGAGTATATCGCTGAACACCAATTAATGGTATAAAAATCATACGAAAACACTCTAATCAAATAAATATAACTTAACTCTTTGTTCTAAACTCCCACAACAATATTTCCATCATCATATGTATAGATCGACAACACTCATTCTTCTCCCTGTATCAATCACTAACTCACCCACGTTCAGCAATGGATTTTCTTGTGTTTTTTCCTCATTATTCAAATCACATTTCGATGCCAACAAAACGACCCGGCACCTCGGGAAATTAAAATCAACAAATAAACTAGTAGGCTTTGATTACGTCACCGCTACAGCTCTGGATATATAAAGGGTGCTTTCTACAAACCCTCCGGGAAATCTGTAATGCATGGAAACATCTAATTTGGCTACAGTCTCATATTTTGACCTCACACGTCCACCTGTTTTTATTCACTTACAAATCATGTTATGGGGTAGAATTTTGAACACAGACGACTAACACAAAATGAGATACGCAATGAAGAATCCATAATTAGCAAGGCCGCGTTTTAGTTGACACGAGAGCGCTGCTTGTCGGAATAGAAGAGGAAAAGGGACACTGTGACCCTATCGATGATGCTGAAGTGATTTGGAAGGCGACATACTGCAAATTAAGCTGAGGCAAACCATATGCCAAGTTTTATTTTATTCTGTATGAGAGATGATTAAAACGTGATGAGAACAGATTAGAATCACAAGCAAACAGCTCTTCACGAATGACAAGACTAATTCATCAGAAATGACCAGAAATAAATAAGAAAATAAACAGATCATTCATCTAATCTTTGGGAATAGGCATAGTGAGCAAGTTGACAGTCAATTTAAAACAATTTATGGTCCTTCTGGACTTATAATTCAATGCCCCCTTTCTAAATGTATTTGCTTGGATATGTTTATAAAGCGATGTGTTAACGACTACAAAAGAATATTTCACATAAAATGTCACTGTAACATGTGTTTGTATTACTATAACTGACAATGTACCAGTTTGTGTACAAGTTATGATGATCACCAAGTAAACCTGAACAGCTGAACAGCACTCGTCGTGCTACGTTTTGTATCAGGCACAATGACTCTCATACAAGTGCAGTACGCAATATATCTGACAAGAAACAGAAACCACTGAAATTTAGTAATGACTATACAGGAAAAAATATACTGGAAACCTGCAAGCCACAACCGGTTAGAAAGACCCTGTAATTTCTGTGGACGGCGACATGAGAAAAGACGATTAAAATGCCAAGAATCATTTCAGTTCCTAATGCCAGCGCTTGCGTAATCTATAATTTGTGTCAGAGGGTGTGTCTTCAGAACAAGACGACGGTTGTTTTGAGATACAAACTGTTGACTGTGTACCTGATAACATGTCAGTTAATTCTGGAAGTAAACCGAACTTGCCAATGCGTACTTTGCTGCCATGCTGTTAAAGGTAAGCCAGAAACGTTTCCACTATATTGCATGCGACTTGCAATATCATTCCGCCACATGAACTGGGTGACCTCCCCGCGTACAATACTCAACAAACCTCACAAATGCTAATTTTGTGCAAGTCTATTAAGCCTGCTGGCAAGTGTACTGTTAAATTTCAAAATCCGAAAGATGGAAAGTGATACAAAGCTGGAAATGAATTTGATACACGTGAATTTCGAAAACATAATGTCGGTGAGTAAGGACTCCATTGAAGCTACTCACAGTCCAATAACTCTGTAGCAGTTAGCGAAACAGTACAGAGATGTGTTTCAAGGCATAGGGCTATTAGAGGGCGAGTATAGTATTGATACTCACCCTCCTGTTGTGAACCGCATCGAAGTCTCAGTAGCTCTCAAGTATAAGCTAAACGAGCTCCAAAGACTGACTGTCGGATCAGCCCCTGTAACTGACCCGACACCATGGGTGTCGATTGTGGTGTCAGTTTCAAAGCCAAATAAACTTCAGATATGCACTGACCCGAAGGATTTAACCCAAGCCATTAAACATAGCCATCACCTCATGCCTACGACTGAGGATATTCTCTCCGAGCTCACGAAAGGTAAAATCTTCTCAACCCTCAATGCGAAAAACGGGCTCTGGCGTGTTGAACTCGATGAGGAGAGCTCTTATTTTTGACTAACTTCAGTACTCCATTCGGGCGATATCGTAGGTGTAGATTATCCTTCGGTATTTCCTCAGCAACGGAAGTCTTCGAACAGAGACTATGGAAGGTGTGTCAGGTGTCAAGTCCATACATGACGATATACACCTACATGGAGAAGCTGATACGTATAAAGAGGCTTCACGAAATCACGACAGTAACCTTGAGAATCTAATGGAACGTTGTCGCTAAAAGAAAGCCAAGGTCTGCAGACCGGAAGTGACTTTACGGACCAAGTGATATCAAAGGCCTGACTATGGACCCAGAAAAAGTCCGTGCGGTCAGTAATATGCCAAGGCCAACAGATGTTCTTGTTGCACATAAGCTCTTAGAATTTGTAAACTACTTGAGCAAGTCCTTACCTCAACTCAGAGGTAAGAAGGTGAGTGGACCGCTAAGGCAGTTGACCCTGAAAGACCCTGTCTGGCACTGAGGTGCCATACATGATACCGCACTAGAGAATATAAAGACGTGTTTTTCGTTTCTACAATGCTAAAGAAGAACTTACCTTGCAGTGCAACGCGTCCGACACCGGGCTTGGGGCTGCCATCACGCAGCATGGACAACCTATCGCCTTCGTGAGTAGAAGTCTATCTGACGCAGAACGCAGGTATGTGCAGACAGAAAAGAGCTGTTCGCTGTGGCCTTTTAATTGCAGAAATTCCACAACTACACGTACGGCACACAAGTGACAATACAGTCAAATCCTTTGAAATTATAGTCAAGTAACCTCTCAACACAACTCACAAACAGCTACAGCCAATGTTACTTCGTCTTCAAGTTTATGACGGTAGAATCAACTATTGTCCTGGAAAACTTATGTACTTAGCGGATACTCTGAGTCGAACCTCGCTTTTCTCATCAGCCGAGTGCATTCCCCACCGAAATGGAAACCGTCAACCAAATATCTGACCTATACCGCCCTCTAGGGTACAGGAGGTGAGAGATCACATTTGCTGCTAACAAAAGTCTCCAATCTCTAATCCGAGTCATTCAGACATGATGGCGGGTTCGCAAGAATAACTAACCACGGGCATTTCATATTTCAGTTTTCGAGACGAGCTGACAACAGAAAATGGTGTTATTCTCCAGGGCCAGCAAATGGTGATACCTCAATCTCCCAGTTCAGATATGCTGCAACGTATCCGCTCATCCCATTAGGGTATGGATGGATGTTGCGGCAGAGCCCGAGGTTGTCTCTACTTGCCGGGTATGAGTGCAACTATCAAGGATTTTATCAAAAAGTGTAGCATTTGCTGTTCGTATGAAAGTAAACAGCAAAAGGAAAACTTACTTCCGCCTGTGATCTCTAATGGATTATGGGTGAAAGAAAGCAGTGACCTGTTCACTTTTGACCACAATGACTATTTAGTCACAGTAGATTACTACTCAAATTTCTGGGAGTTGGACTGTCTCGAAAATACAGCCAGTTCAACAATAATCAGTACACCGAGGAACGGAATTCTGAAACCTTTATCTCTGATAATGCTTTGTACTAAACATCGAAAGAGCTTCGCAAATTTGGTCGAGATTGGAATTTCCAGATGAAAACGCCTACTCCAGGCTACTCGCAGAGTAATGCCAAAGCTGAACAGGCCGTGGACCCTGATGCGCACAGCAAAGGCGTCCAAAACCGATCCGTATTTGTCAGTTTTGGACTTTCGTAACACACCAACACAGGGTGTCGGCGCCAGTCCTGTACAAAAGTTAATGAGCCGCAGAACAAAAGCGCTACTCAAGATAACTCAGAAACAACTTAAACCATTCGTCCACCACTTCTCGTCTAAGTTTCGCGAACAGCGAAAACGACAAGGGACAGGTGCAAGAGACTTGCCCGTTCTAAGGAAAGGTGAGGTGGGACAGATTAAGCCGCACGGACAGTCTATGCGTCGAAACAGACATTCTTATACAAGCCGTAATCCAAGAAAGACATTTCGGGTCAATAATCGCAAGGCCAATTCCTAAAACGACGTTTAAACACAAATTACCAAAGAACTAAGAAAGTATTACAAAAATACAAAAAATAGGACGAAATCATACAAAGAGAACTTGTCGATAACAAAATATGTATCTCAGTTGCGCTTTGATTACAACTGTTCCTATATTCAACATGGCGATCTAATTCAACACGATGAATATATAGCCCCTAGCTCTGCAGACGAGCCCGTGGACAGACTTGGAAGAAAGCCAAAGTTACCGGACCGGTGAGCACCAGATCAGTGTGGTCATTGAAGACAACAGACCTGTTTCGCTGAAACCGCCGTCATCTACGAAAGTCAGGTGTAAGTTTCAGTGCATGGCCTTCTGACGTCCGGAAGCATGACTCCCCGACGGCTCCGATTCAACCAACCGAGGTGGGAGAAGTTCCACCTCCTTGTGACTATTCAGATCAAAGGGTTACTGTGACTTAAGGACTATGTGATGGGCATATAAGTTATCATTCTGTGAACTGTTAAACCCTGAAAGTGACTTTGGTCATACACTGAAGTTTCATCACAAGTAATATGTGCATCAAAACGTTGACTTTTGTGATTTATATGTGGTCGATTTAAACGTTTAATGATACTTATCGTGCGAGGACTACAACGTAAAATGGATCCTAACACTGAAGTGCTACTAAGATAGTGCAAGTGACATTGGTCTTCGGAAACCCACGGCCATCCGTAGGTTTGTGCCAGACCTTCCCACGTATGGCCGGAGAGGAAAAAGGCATGAGCTGGACTTGAACTCACAGCGACCACATTGGGGAGAGGATCCTGGGTCATTACGCTGCGCTAGCGCGCTAACCAACTGAGCCACGGAGGCCCCTTTTAAAGTTAAATAAAATGAGGTTAACCAGCTGTTCATGTTATTGTTTTAACGTAAGAGTTTATAACCATAAACTCTAAAAGAAGCTAGATGTAACAGGTGATGTTATTCCTATAACTGGTAATGTACCAGTTTGTGTGTGAGTATGATGATCTCAAGTAAACCTGACCAACTGAACAACACTCAACGTTATACGTTTTGGTCTCATGCAAATGCTTCAGTGACAGTGATAAAGTTTGTGTAAGCGAGAAAGAACACATCACAAAAAGAACACACCCGCCTTTAGACGCGTATGTAATATACCGGCCGTCAAATCAGACGGAGGAAGATTCGATCCCGCCACCTGAATAAAGAATAAAACAAGTAGTTCTGGAATTGAGTGACAGTCAGGATTCTTTGTTTACACTATTACTTATTACTTGGAATAAGTATTGTTGTGCCATAACAAAAAGGTCAACTGCATGTGAATTCTTAACAACTCCAAACGTCTTACAGAAGAACTTGATGCTCATACACAAATACCGTACAAAGACGTATCCACATGGGCTTTCTCTACTCTCTATACTACAATTTCTCACAAAGACCTGGTTGAAAGAATATCGTCGTTAATTGTCTCGGTATTTACTAAAACAGGTCACCGTTACATTAACGTCAGAAGCAATAAGGCTTTCTTTATTTCTACTATTTGTATAGGTTACCACTCATGGGATGTTACATTATTTATTGAATTACTTGAATTTCTCATTAATAACATCTATGTGAAGTTCGGGGATACCATTTACCAACAAGCATAGGTATTCCAGTGGGTACAAATTGTGCGCCTCTTTTGGTAGACCTATACCTCTTTTCATATGAATACGACTGTATGCAGAAATTACTTAAAAGTAATATCTTGAAGGAAATCTATCCGCCTTCGTTGGACTTAAAGGAGACAACAGATAGTCCCGATGGTACATCTTATTTGGATCTATATTTGTACAAAGACGAACAAGGCCTCCTTTCACGCCGCCTTTATGACAAAAGGGATAATTTCAATTTTGATATTGTAAATTATCCTTATTTAGATAGCAATACACCAAAGGGTCCTGCTTAAGGCGTATACATATTTCGCTTTGTAGCATTTGTCAGATCTTGCGTTAATTGTGATGACTTTAATCTGCGTCACAAGTTGTTAGTTCTAAAACTAGTTTTTGAACTAACAAATTCAGTTTCTCAAATAACTAAGTTTCTCAAATTTAGCACTCTCGTTGGCAGGTATGGACAGAGCGTTCACAATCTCTGGTGATCTGCATTGTGATCAACCACATAGACGGCGCTGTTATCCTTATGTACATATCTATCGCGTACATGGTATTTAACAACATAGATGGCGGTGATTGCGAAGTGTAACCGTCTATCGTGTAGACAGCTTTTATACAGACCAGCATGTCATGTGTAACATCATAGATGGCTCCTCTAGTAGTATAAGATCTTTACATATTAACGGGAAAGACGTAATCGTCTGTTACTTTTGAATCACAATCTGTGCGGTTAAGGTCTGTGACGCTCGTCATTTTCGAACTGTATCTAATACCGCTTAACCTGGGGCTAGGGACCGTAAAGCTAGCCGTGCTCATTACATCTGCATGATGCCTTTATGAACAGTTGTAATCAAAGCGTGACTGAGATACCTTGTTCAATCGTTATTTGATCTGGAACTCATTCATGGACTACGAATTTGAACTTTGATGTGGAATTCATGCCTGGAATATCCACTCTCTACCCGGCATCATTGAAAACTGATGACCGCTTCTCTCTTGTGTGTTACCGGCTTTATTTCCTATCTGTATAATTTCTTACATACCTTTGTCTTTGGGAGATAGTGTTAAACGTTGTTTTGGAAATGGATCTTGCGATTTATTATTGGAGCGCCCTTTACGGACTACGAATGGTATATGAATGTCGGACATGACGCTTATATTTACTTCAGTGCAACCACTTGCAGGTCATTATCAGCAAGGATCATCAAAGAATTCCTGACTTTGATTACTGCTAACAAATCCAGCCAATTTCTGATAAAACCTCAAAGTTAAATAATCACGAACAACAGCAAAACAGCTAGATATTGTGTAGTAAATGTGGTGTAGACACAGCTGTTGGTTCTAGCGACGGTAAAGTACACAGAAACACAGCAGAGATGTAAGAATAAATAAGGCAGGAAGTTGGGTAACTCTGTAGGGAAATCACTTGAAAGCAACGACAGACAACCGTCATCAGGTCTATATGCTTTTCCGAATGTGGTCTTGTGGATACACATAGGCTATGCTTGATCAAGTCTATGACAAATCCTGTCAGACTGACTGATCTGAAACTCCAAATCTAAAGCCATAGTCGAGGGAATAGAACGTACACGTCCTGAGCGGTAGGCTTGGGTTAAATCCATAGTGGGACAAGGGATAAAGTTGGTAATTTTGTTCCTTCCTGCATTGACGGTGGGCATCTAGCGATAGGATAAATGACGGTTTGCTGTGTTACGTTGTCCTGTCAACATATCAACTAGACTCATGACACGGGTGTACCATGTTATCAAGAAAGATATGCAGCATTCAGCCAGACCTACTACAGGGAGACACAATAGTGACATCTCAGAAATGTTTAAATACCCAGCGCAACGTAAAATCAGAGCAGGGACGACAGCCTGATAGTTGACTAATGATCACACTTAACCGGTGAAATCCAACCTTTTGTCAATTTACTCATTTCTCAACTTTCATGTAAATGCTTAAAAAGTAGCGATTTACAAGTCCCCTCGCAACATGGCTGAGGTAGAATGAGGTAAAAACAAATGCAGTGATGTTAGAAGTCAAGCTAATCGTAAGTTCACCAATATCTAAAACAACGTTCAAAACAAACCATCAAAGAATCAAGTAAGTACATAAAGTAAAAAAAAATATTTCGGACGCCTATAAAAGTGAAGCAGTCAACAATTTTTGAAGACAGATGCTGTGAATCTGACAGACTCAGGAGGTCATACTTTAAAAGACATACTTTAAAAGACTAGATGGTACCACCTACTTTCTCTTCTGAACTACAATAGTTGATCTGATTTCCAGGACACGTCAGAAATAACTTTGATACAATGCATCAATTACTGGCTTCTTTGCGGTCATCAGCTACAAGATTTACGTCCCCTTTCTTCACGGGTGACTTCTCTGTTGACGGATGGTGAAACAGGCATCATTTTAGTGCGTACTTGTTCTGCGGGTCACATCCGAAGATAGTCGGATCTACTGAACCCCTGTGTGTTCTTTTCTCCAATTCATCAGCCAGAAGGCTATAAAGCTAGCAAGTTTATAAATCTCTGTCAACAGATTGTTGAGATTGATCTGTTTTGTTAGCCACACGTCATTCATCTGCGTCTTGGCTTAAACCGATGCTAGACGACAAGCATGCGAAGCGCCACACCATGCCGGCCAAGTCACATGTATAATTTATCGCTGAGATTCTCTTAATGTCTCCTTAACTTGAAGTAAGTAGTGTTGAGGAAACGTACAAACCTCAACTTAAAATTTCCGGATCATTCACCCCTCGAGGCTTGTTTTGGGGTTTTATTTTTTGTTCAGGGACACAAGACAAACCCAACAAAATGCCCAATCATCTCCGCCATGACGGTTAAGATTATATACAGGCTTCTGAATAAAAGGGACAGTAGGCCTACTTGTACGAACTAAAATAGTAATAGTAGTAAATCTGTGTAGTGCGGCTCAATTTGTTCTGACTTTGTATACTTTGATTAACAACATACTTCTGGTGGTGAGGACCTTAACCTATTAAGTGCGTGCAAATAAAGGTTGTGTTCAGCTATATAGATGAAATGGCGCCAATATTGTTCGATACATCCTCTTAAATATAAAATACTTACAGCATAGAAAGCAATACCAGAGCAGCGATCACAGTGTGATAGCTATTAATCTGTCACACGCAACTCGTGAAATACGGCCTCTTGTTGGTTTAGCTAGAGGGATTCATTCCCGCTGCTCATGGAAATGTTTAAATGCTCACAAGTGCAGTTGTGTTTCTTGCAGTTTATTGGACGTCATTCTAGAATTACGCAAAATGCTGTGTTGTCGTTACGTTTAATATACATTCACATTAAAACAATGCAAAGGGACCAGCAGAAATCTGGTCTCTGCAGGAATATTATAGAAAACACTTACTGTACAGACAGAAAAACCAGAACAGCGACGAGAGTGTGATAGTTTACAAACGGTCACACGCAGTCGTGAAATACAGCCATAAAAAAACATCCATAAACCTTCTATTTTTATTATAAAAATGTAAATGTTACTGCATCACAGCTCAACTAATGTATATATTTAGATGTACTGTCAACATATCATGAGGTAAACGGTGAAATATTTTATTCCATTGATCGATTACATTGGTGAAATACATATTATTCATTCAATACGTTGATAATTTCTAGAAAACCATGAGCAATTGCGAAATATATATCTGATTTTGTAGGCCTACATACTTCTATAAAATATTTTCCAAGAAACAACGTTTCTACTATAGAAATTTAATTCATGTTCCTCTGTGCAGTTAAGATTTGAGATTGCTCCTTTGTGGCAGTTTTAATGTCAAGTTATTACCATACATCTCGCTTTTATTATTCACGTTTTCAGTCAGATGTACCAAACCGAAATCTGTACAAATGAACAAAAACAACCACCTACTAACAAATTTGGGCTTTAACATAAAACGTAGTGTTAAAGTCTTCTTTAGGGAAACATGCTGGTTTCCCGCTGGTTCTCTGGTTTCCTTGACCTGTTATCCTACACAATCGCCAGCAGACCAGTGAAATAGTCTTAAGCATGGTTTTCAGCATAATACTGAAGTAAAACAAAGACAGAACACAGTAAGTGTGACTGGGTTTATGGAGAGTAATTGCAGTTTGGTTGGAAATGCCTTGCCTTGAATCTCTTTATTCGCTTTAAAATGACCATATGTCTACGTAAATGAGGCTTCGAAATTTGAATCCATCAATTTGAGGCGTATATGGACATATACATGTAACTCTTTCAAATTTGATAGAAAATATTTAATAAAAGCAAAATTGTTAAGATACTTTTTTCTACATCTATAAAAAGCATAAACTGTGCTGATTCGTTGGTGTAATCAAATAAATTGAAGCCAGTAAAAATCAACCCTTTCTTCAGGACCGCCGATAACTTACCAGCTTTACCAGGCTCCATACAGGACGCTTTTGCAGTAATCACAGTAAACAATGCCCTTGTATGTGACCTGATACTGCCAGAAGGTCACCTCCCGGAGCCCATCGCGTGCTGGTCCCAAACGCAGAACTTCCATGTTGATGCCCTGTGGGATTCAGCGCCACGCCGACCCGGATGTCCCCAGAGCGCACTCCCAAGCATTAGGTGCTTCCATCTGGATCCTCAATTTTTACTGCCTCAAAGAATTTTACAGAAGACCCTATGAGATGACGGCGGTAAATCTCCTCTGTGTATAGTTGTTACCTTCCGAAAGAAATGAATGAATGTCTTCTGTTTTACTGATAATACGATAATAATATTAATGTAAATTAAGTGCCGAGAACTTATACTTAAATAAGCCTATTTCATGTTCTTCATCCTTGGGCCATAACTTAAATATTCAAACTCTAGTGTGTTTGATTTAAAGCATGATAGTACAATGGCCATTAGAAACGAAGATCCTCAACAAAGAATGGCTCACATGCGGTATGAAAATTTCCCTAGCCAAGTTTCCTGCTGAGAGGAACAAAGGCGGAGGATGTCACATTCTGTGTGGGCCTGTGTTTATTGTTTCCGTTGATATATGCAATCCAGTCGTGAATAAATGAAGTAACACCAGACAACACCAGACCAGATGGATAGACTGTCATTCACAGTCCTGTTCGTTGTTGCTCGGAACTCTCTAATAACTCCACAACCAGCATCTCGGGGTTAGAACAGTTAGAGTATAAGGTACTCTATTAACCTATAACGATGGGTTCTAGTAAGTAGCTGAAGTAAGACAGTAAGACAGAACTAAACAAACTCATAAACAGCAGAGGTAAGTTGTAACCGTCATAAATATAGCTACTGCAGTTGGGATTTCCCCTTGGGTCAGTCCATCAACGACTTACCACCGAATTCGGTCGGGGTGACCAACACACCGGTATAAATACAGGGAAGTCTGCAATCTTTGTTTGAATAGGGAATTATTCCACCAGCTTGATGCACTCTGGACTGGTGTGGTGAGTACTCTTCAACCCCCCCCCCTTTCTGTGTATTAAAAACAAGATTTGAACCTAGAAACTCTCATGATCACAGAATTAGCCATGCGCACGGCATATGCCTGTGTATCAATGTGTATCCGAGCAAGAATTTGACATTTCAGTTGCATAATATATTTTGTTTCACGGGCTCACTGTTTATAGTTCCCAGCCATGACCTGCTACCTCCTGATTCAACCAACCCAAAAAACAGTATCAGTCACACCCGTTATGCATTGCGACGCTCACTATGAAAACACGTGCGCGCCTGATGGCTATCTTCATCAGAACAAAGTTTCTTCGCCAAGGCGCACGAAAGTGGAAGAAATCTTGTGAAATAAACTCGCCAGGTAGGTATTTCGTGACCCAACAACTACCCCTTCAATCATATCAATCAGAATTAGATAAAGAAGGAGCAGTGAGCCACGAACCTGAAGTGAAACGTCAGCAATTGGCCCCCAAAGTGAAAGTAAAGTCAGACTCTTCACAAGTCGTGTAACAACAACTAGTGGTTAAATAAGAAAGTTCCGGTCCAAGTATTTCAGGTAGTCTGAATATATTTCAAGGAGCAAAAAACATAAATAAAAAACCATGCCATGTTTGGCCCCCAAGTTGTCGGCTAAATTTATGATCAAGTTTCAAATTGAATCTATTCTGTTCCATACTGTAAGCTATCGGAGAGTAAAGATGAGAAACAACTAGCTCGTTCAACTCTCAGATCAGCGATAGGCCTTACACAGGATCAAAGAAACTCAAAGAAACACGAAAACGTTTGAATAAGTTAGATACATATATTTGAACAAAACAGAAAAATAATACAAATGACAATAATAATACAAAACAATAAAAATTATTACAAAACTATATACCGGTAGTCTCTTGCTGATGACAGCCTCCAAATTCGAATCAGTCCGCGTAATTATACAATCCACAGTCAAGAGGAATTCCCCTATCGAAGGATGTCAGTCCAATAAGTGACAAGCTGTAGTGGACAAAGCAAGCTGACGATGGTTGCTCCCCAACTGCCAATGAATGTGTAACTTCTCATGGCCGAGGGGTTGACAGTAGTGTCCGTGATGCCGAGCTGGCGATGTATGTTTCATTCCTCGAAAATATACACAAACAGGGTAAGCTGGGATTAAATGTTAGTATTTGCACAAAGAGATAATGTCTCAAAAAATAGCAAGTGGCGAAACACAAGCTCAAAAAGAATGGAGTTCGAATGTAGAATTGGCGTGAAAGCCGATATCTCCAATCCCGGTAAAATTCTTCACAGTGGATGACTGTAAATATGACTGCTTTCAAATGGACTTGAGGAAATGACAGGAAACTTCACAACTCCGTCGATCATATTTATGGACACAAGTAAAGAAAATTCTGGATGGTTTGATCGTAACCATGTTTACAACACCGATCCATATTTCCAGAATGTATACTCTGTGTACAATGACACTAAACTCAAAATGCCTAAGCCTCGAGAACGCTCGACTGAATAAAAGTGCAGGCTATAACGTACCAAGAGGGAAAAATGTAGGTCAGACGCTGACCAGGTAAGCTCAAGATTTTTTTTTTTTTTTTTTTTTTTTGATTGGTGTTTTACGCCGTACTCAAGAATATTTCACTTATACGACGGCGGCCAGCATTATGGTGGGTGGAAACCGGGCAGAGCCCGGGGGAAACCCACGACCATCCGCAGGTTGCTGACAGACCTTCTCACGTACGGCCGGAGAGGAAGCCAGCATGAGCTGGACTTGAACTCACAGCGACCGCATTGGTGAGAGACTCCTGGGTCATTACGCTGCGCTAGCGCTTTAACCGACTGAGCCACGGAGGCCCCTGGTAAGCTCAAGAACCAAAAAACGATAAAATACAATAAAGACGGAATTCGTAACAATAAACACTACTACGGTACTTCAGAAGTTTGCTGTCCATAGGGCAGATACAATTTCTTTCCTTATTTTATCATAGTCTTATGCTGTACTAAGGAGTATTTCATCTATATGACAGCAGTCAACACTGAGGTGAAGGAAAGTTGACGTAAGATCATGACTCACGTTATCAACCAACTAATTAGTAGTTCAACTGGTAACTGTAAAATGTCCTATAGTGGAACAAACAGTTAATTCTCAACCCAGTTCTGAATAGGTCTCCTTCAGCAATTCTCGCCTTTCCTAAACTGAAGCTGGCAAGGTGGTGTTAGAAAGCTGGCCTCCTGAACTCAACCAGCTCAGGATATATTGAAAATGGGCGGGGCCTGTACCGATAAAATAAGTCGGGACCCTGAGTTGGAGGATACTTCTCGGTGCCTATGTGAACCATTACAAACTACAGCGAGAATAGATCATAGCGGAGCATTGGGAGGGAGATCTTGAACATACGGCCCCCAGTTTCCAACTTCACCCACAGCCGATGAATTTCTTCAAGAACCTCAAGAGTCTGTTTCTCTGTTTTTCTACTTTGGCTCTTCCGAAAATGGACTACCCTGCCGCACGCCCAGACCACTCGAGAGGGGTTTCTGCGTTGATCGTAGCGATAATCAGAAATATCTGGTGAAAAATGCTCCTCTTCGTCTAACTGTATTATGTCCTAAACTTCCAGACCTGACGCCCAGGACAAGTCTGTAGGTGGCACCTGTTGGTCTTCTGGCTCATCACGCTCAACCACAAAGGATTTCTTTAATAATTTAGGAAGTGGTGGAAGAGATCAATCCTGTTTCTCCACGACACATCGTCGGTTGCTGGCATCTTTTCTGGTCGTACGTGGGAAGGTCTGTAAGCAACCCGCGGGCTCTGCACGGTTTCCTCCCACCATAATGTTGGCCGCCGTCGCATAAATGAAATATTCTTGAGTACGGCGTAAAACACCAATCAAAAAAATAAATAAATCATCGTGGGTTGCTTATGCTTGTAACCTCCGGAACCTTGGCCCGTATGGCATGCGTCAGCTTTGTTCGACGTGTTTATTCTCCTTCATTTACTCATTTTCCTTCACTCATGCATTCATACCGGCGCTGATAGCACAGTTGGTAGAGCGGTAGGTCCAGGTTCAATCCTGGGTCGAGTCACACCTAAGACCTTAAAAGAGGAAGTTGTAACTTCCTCGCTTGACGTTCAGCATGAAACAACGACTGGTTCACCCGCATCAGTATAATGGCTCGGGCAGGGCGCCTTACTTGCCTACGGTTAGGCGTCTCAGTGAAACAGAACTAGATAAAAGAGCGGTGGAAATCCGTCCTGCAACAAGGAGGCAAAATACATGCACTGTAAGGATTTTTTCGTCGTCATATGACGATGTTAAACCCCAAGCACTCACTCACTTACTTATTCATTCATTCCATCAGTCACTTACTGGTCCACCATCAGCAATAAATCCTTTCGTGTTTTTTCTCGCTGTTTAACTCACGTTTCTATAGCAACCAAACCACCCGGCACCTCGGAAAAATTAAAATCGGCAAATGACCGAATCGGCTTTTATAGCCGTAGGTGTGTTCATGGCGCTTTCTACAAACCTTCAGGGAAATCCGTAATGTGACGACACTCTCTTATTTTTACCTCACAGGTTGAACTGTTTGTGTTCATTAATGATCCCTGTTTAGGTGGTATTACCTTGAACACAGACGACTTACACAAAATTAAGATATGAAAAATGGCATTATGATCGAAGCAATGATGCTGAAGTGATTTGGAAGGCGACATGCTTGAAATCAAGCTGATCCAAAGCAAACATTATGTCACGTTTTATTTTGTCCTGTACAGCAGCTTCCATCGGGAGTTTACATGATGAGAAACTAATCAAAATCACTAGCAAACAGCTCTTCACCAATGACAAGACTAATCAGAAATGACCGGAAATAAACAGATGATTCGTTTAATCTTTGGGAATAGGCTTAAGGGAGTTGACAGTTAATTTAAAACACAGTCCGTCTCTTTTGTTGACAGAATTAAACATATAATCCAATGCATCATCTCTTAACATAGTTGTTTTTGTACACTGATGCTTTACTGACCATAGAACGCTTGACTTAAATGTGGCAATTAACCAGAAAAAGGAACATAGCTATAAAAAGGAAACCATCGCCTCTCGATTGGGATATAACAAAACGCATGACTGGAGTGTAGCATCCAAACCTACAGGGTTTGGATTTAAACTGCCAACCTCATTAAAGAGCAACTAAAATGAGTAGTTCTAGATTGCAGGGAAAGCCAGGATACTTTATTTACACTATCATGTACTTGATATCAATGACCTGTTGGTGTATAGTCATGCTATACTAGCAATAAGCAAAGAGACAGCGACTTTGATCTAGACGCCATGACTGGTCCAAGTCATTCCTCACAAGACGTCCACTTCCCAAAGACAAAGTTAAAAAACAAACAACAAAAGAACTAAGAAAGTAGTTAAAGTAAAAAACAAACTAGTACAGGATCCTGTAAAAGAAGGAATCAGCATTTTTCAGGCGGATCTCACTGACTCACATCCTTGTGTTTCACCATACTACGGATTAACGCCTGCTTAGTAGAGCCCTCTCAGAGTCTGTGAGCCTAAACTCTCAGAGGTAATTGTCTGTTTTTGGTGAACAAGATGTTTTTGATTTCATCTTGTAGAGGAAATGTTGTTATACTCAACATTAGTCTATTTCAGTTTCGGAATCACCCACTGACTCGGTTAGAGTCAATTGACTCCTGTCAACATTATCAGACTACGGTCCACGTAAGTGTTTTAAACGACAAGACTTGATCTGATTTCCAGGATGCGTTGGAAATAGTCGTGATGTAGGGCATCACTCTGACTCCTTTGTGGTCATCAGTTTCAAGATTTAAGTCCCGTGTTTTCACGAATAAGTAGGCCTCATATTACTCTGTGCTTGTTCTGTGGGTCACATAGGAAGACAGTCAGACAGACTGAATTCATCCTGTGTGTTATTTTCTCCAATCTATCAGCGATCAGGCTATAAAGTTAGCAAGTTTATAAATCTCCGTCAACAGTTTGCTAAGATCGATCTGTGTTCCAGGACACACGTCATTGATCAGCCTTCGCGGCTTAAACCGATGGTATATGGCCAGGCTGCGAATCCCCACACCATGCAGGCCAAGGTCACATGCATAATTCATCGCTGGGAATCAGTACGTCTCTTAACTTGAGGCAGCCAGTTCTTGCAATGTTTAAGAAACTTACAATCGTCAAGTCAAAAGCACCAGACCATTTACCCGTCAAGGCACATGGCCTGTTGTAATTTTTTATGTAGGGAAGAGGTAGCCTCAGCAAATGTCCAGTCATCTTTGCCATCACAGTAAATCTTTGAATAAAAGGGACAGTACTCATACCAACTAAAATCTCAGTTGTAGCTAGTTCGCTACCAAATCAATGTAGTGCTCAGTTCGCGCTCATTTTCTATAGCTTGATTTTCAACATACCTTTGGTATAAGAGCTTTAAGCCAATTAAACCTGTACACGTGGAAGAGTTCGGTATCATGAGCTAGATAGATTTGTCGACACTTGATTTAACAAGGTGTAGACGTATGGGATAAAATCGTGTTAAATCTTTAGCAATACACTCTGTCAAAGTCTGAGAGTGATCTCTCATTTGCGGGATTGACGACACAATACAGGGAGACTGATTTACTATGGTAACCCGCGTTCAGAAAAATATGAGAAAGTAATACTTCAACCTTTTTCTGGAGTTCAATGAGGGTGAAGACTGTCCAGGTTGTACACCCTCCTTATCCTTATGACAACGCTTTCCCATCACTCCACCTTAATGGCAAGTGTTTAACGATTAATTGTTATCTTGTTATCATATCATTGTTTCCTTAAGTATTCAGGCATTTTGTGAAGTATTTCTGTCTACCAAATGTGATGGCCTGAATATCAGCATGCACTCTATAATTCTGATCAGCTCTACATGTGCCTTGCGATTGAAAAAATCAATATTTCTTTCCTTTCTGCTGCTTATACCTGTGTGCCACGTTTTTAAATTACGCTTTTTAATATTGCAGTCTAGAACTTTTTTTTCAAAAGAAATATAAACCGTGTGAACAGTAAATTACTACTGACGGATGTCATTGTCCTTATCGATTGGAAACGACTACACAAAGTAATGCTTAATTTTCATTCACAATCTGGAGGTAATGTTTGATGCAAGTTATGATGTTCTTTGTTAAATTTTTCGATAGCTAAGGATTGCTTACAATCCACCATCCACTATGGCGTACGCCTACAAGTCTTTCATATGTGTAGATCTCACCAGAACCTGATCAACACCGTGTCAGTTAAATATTAAGTCTTTGGCCTTAAACAATAATAAACTTAAAAACGAATTTCAAAATGCAGTGGTTTTGTTGGAATCTTGCTTTTGTAGGCACCACTAAGAGGCGTACTTGAGCGTATACATGTTTTCAAATTTGAATACATAAGTGTGTCTGATGTCTGTCAAGGATAACGTTGGTTTCTGAATGTGACTCAGTTGGGTTTGAAGTTGGAAAAGACGTGCTCTAAACACAGCCTCATCTGGAAACCAGCATTAGAAGTTCGTCTCAAACCTGGCCCCTCAAATTGCCAGTAAATTTTCAGCTCAAAAAATTTGGTTAATTTTAATTACTTATATCATTTTTATTAAGTTATTGCATATAAAAACGGACAAATGTTCAGCACCCAAATGTATCAAAATTAAATCAACGCCAACAAACTTGCATGATTGGCAGCATTCCATCAGAATGGGTTTTTATTTATTTTTTTTTTTACTCTTACAGTCCATTTAATGACTTTCTTTGAGGGGGAGGAGGGAGGGAAATGATCCATTAACACTTATTAAACTCAATTGTTTTAATTAACGTCCAGAGATTTTATTTGTGTACCAGGCACTATAAATTGTAGCCAGTTATAAAGATGAAATTCATGCATATATTAAAGCTAGTAAAAAATCAACCATATCTTCAGGACTACCGATGACACATTGGCTTTACCAGGCTTCATACAGGACGTTGGTGTCGTGATCACAGCAAACAACGCCCTTTTTGTGACCTGATACTGCCAGTAGGTAACCTCCCGAAGTCAACCGCGTGCTGCTAATATCCCGGATCTGGGGGACGAACAAAAGCTTTGGGGGACAAAAAACCCTCGATGAATATTAAGTCCATGGTGATGACAAATCTTTGAGACAAATCAAAACTTTCTACCTAAAGAGATGTTTTAGATTTTAATATATGTTTTCAATAGACCCCCCATCCTTCTCGTTTAAACAGTATGTAATCTAACAGTTGTTGACGGAATCGTTTCTTCTTTTGGCTTGGCTCAAAATCGGAAAGAGCTGTTTTCTTTCAAGGGTATACATAATGCTTGAACTCCATTCCAGGTTCTGAAAACAAACCAAAAAATCGAGAAATATGGCAAAAAATTGCTGTTGAAGCTTGTGTTAGATTTTCATTCCTATGTGAACACAGGTCTTATGAATATGTCGATTGTTTCTATACAAGAAATATATTTTACATAACAGAGACTATGGTTGATTCCAAATTCTTCTAGGAAGGATTGTTTCATCCTCAGAAAACAAAAAAATAAATAAATAAAAACGTGCCTTTATTATTGCTTCTTTACTGTTAAATATCAGCCTATCGAGATAGTTTTAGCGATATAGGCCTGTATGTAAATAGGTATACATAAAATCATAAAATAAAAACCAGAACAAAAACGATGAAGTCGAAACCAATTTTTTTCCGTTTGTGGAAACAGTTGCACTCTTATCAAATATATATTTTACTGTTGGGTGTGGAAAATTTCCTCTTTTGTCAGTTAGTCAGCTTTTGCAATTTGCGATTTTATGATTCTGGATCATATACATCTATGTTGTACTTATAAAACAGAATTATTTTGACTTTTCATTCTTTTTCGTGTTGGAAAATAATATTTTTTCTTGTAAACTAAAATACGATTTGGTTCAAATTTCTAAAAATTCTATATTTTCAAATACATCTGTAACAGCGAAGACATAAAATTGCACACTACCTAAAAACTGACTCAAAAGCATACGTTATTGTAAGCGCGAAGTGAAACTGTAAATCATAATAAGCTATAACCACTTTGCCATGCTAAAAAATTTCAACTAATCAGACTGAGTATGGTGGCAGATGCTTTGAAGAAGAAATTTCAAATTTGCATGATGAAAAGCATTCGATAATAATATTAGTTTTACCATATTGTTTTGAAAACGTATGTGTACAGAGTTTAGGAGAAGAAAAATGTTGAACCCGAGTGCCCGACAGGGATACGTTTGGATATGGCAAACGAAGTCACACTTTATGTAATTTTCGTCAACAAATATTTAACATCATGTTTTTAGACTGTCGGACATGTTTTATCAGTTCAATAAGACGACGGAGCTTTTGTCCGCCGGGGTTTTTGCCTACAGGGCTTTTGTCCTGGATTCTCGGGACCCAGCACCACGTCGACCTGAATGTCCCCACAGCGCATGCCCAAGTACTGGGGGTTTCTACCCTGGTTAATGTTGGCCGACCACTGCATGCCAGATTGCGGCATCTGCTAACACGATCCTTATTTCTTCGAAGCATCATGCGATTGCCCCAATCAGCATTTTGCGATATATGTCTTCTTGATTAATTGTTTCTTTCTGAAAGAAATTAATAAATGCCCTTAGGAAGTTTTATTTCTCCTATAACAACGTACATGATGGTACTATTAATGCACTTTAATTAGCGAGAACTTAAAAAGTGTTTAAAAAAGAACATTTTATGTTCTTAAATCTTAGGGCATAACACAAATTTCCAAACACTATTGTGTTCGATTTAAAATATGATATACGATGGCCAGTAGGAACGAAGAGTCATAAACAAAAATTGTCCACACGCGGGATGAAAATTTGCCCGTCAACTTTCCTGCTGACAAGAACAACAGTACTGGATGTCATTTCCTCATTGGGCCTGTGTTTATTGTTTCCCTTGATAGCTGAAATCCAAATGTGAATACTTGAAAGAATGTACATATGTATCGATAAATTATACCACACACACACATATGTGACGTTGTATAACAAAATATTGCAATTAAAGGTAACCATGAAAAGTGTGCCAACAGGGAAAACTGAAAAATGTCGTTCTTGTGTTCTTTAATATTATTTTTTCTGATTGGTGTTTTACGCCGTATTTTTAACTTCTAATTTTGAAAATTCAAATCACTTTCTGTACCGTTAAATGGTTAACTGTCATATAACATCAGGCTTATTCACCCTCACCTTGTTTGACATCAGAACAGATCGTCCTTCTGTGTCGCTTGGTTTTGTTCTTGGTAAGGGCTGCGACAAGGCGAAAGTAAAAATTGGGGATATTTTTTTCTGTTTTGAACTTGAACTCAATTTGATAAGCAATCTTAAGCCGCTTACGATTATGTTGAAACACCGGTGTCGCCATCTTATGAGGATCAATCACGTAACATTAACGGCGAATAACGTCACACGATTGGCTAGGCTAGACTGGCGACACCGGTTTTGCCTCGTAATCGTAAGCGCCCTGTGATTTTTAACTGTGAACCTTGTTATAAAAGATTTTGTGACCGGTAAAATGCATGACTGTTACCCTGATCAAATCAGTAGTACCGATCGCAATCTAAGTGTTGCAAAATATAAGCATCTTTTAATTTGCTTTATCTGACGCCTTCCGTCGGTTCAACAATTAAAGTTTATAATGGAATTACTCTTTTGCTGTCCCAAGTATAAAATAGATTACACTGAAGAGAAATATTTAAGTTTTCGCAACCCTGCATAGCCCTGTCTACATCTGGCTACTTTTTCCTTGTTTTACAGTTCCAGTGCACTGGATTAATATTAAGGCCTTAAAGGGCATTAATCTTTGTTGTATCCAGACTTGACGATCCTGAGTGGCATCTTTGCGGCTTTCCTGGCCTTGCTTAGGCCTTCGACTTCAATAGAGAAATTGACAAGAGACTGATGCGAGAAGAAATAGTTTTGCGAACACCGTCTTTCCATACACCTAAACTTAATCCTTGAAAACGATTAAATCTTGCTCGGCTTACCTCTGGTGGTTTTCGGCCGCTCTTGCAGATCCATCCAAAGTTTGGACACATTCACGGGACGCTTTACTGTAAGGTACAGATGAAAACATGCATTATACTATTGTTAAACCATGTCCGAAATAAGTCCACATCGAGGTATTCTTTGTTCTTGACGGTTAGTTTAATTTACGGGAATAACGTAAATGGAAATGACAGACATTAAGAATATCCGGATGATACTAATCACTGATATACTGGACATTTCCACCACATGTTAATTTATAGAATTCTTGACCTTTCTGTTCTGAATTTTACTGGCAATGAAATAAAAATGTATTTAAGGTATTTGAATGAGCTAAGGGTTTTGCATTTATATTAAGAGTTGTCTGACTTAATGAACGCAAATTGGTTGTATAAGCAATGAAGTAAGGGTGTAACGAGACAAACTGTCCTACATGTATTTCTATTACTGAAATATCATTTGCACAAATGAGGGAAAGAACTGTTCTTCTACCACATAATTTTCCTTTCACATGAAATGTAATAACAAACATGTAAGTATGGTACCGACGAAAAGTACTAAGTACGCATGGACATATTACAAAGTAGACATGGAAATGTGGACACAATTTACAAAGTTTGTGTACTATATGTATATGCGTTCAGCAACATATAATTGCATTTATATAATGACATAATTATAAACAGCCTATACTAGTTTTACTGTATACAGACTGACGTAATTAAGAGAAAGCACAATATATTCTGAGATATAAAGGTGGAGACTAACGGCTTCAGCTCTGTATAAGCAGGGAGTATATCATGGAAAACATAACAAACATACACGCTCCATCACTTAACATACTTACAGCAGTTAAGACCATTTTGACAAAATGTGACATGACACAAAACATGCTATGGGTTCATATCTTGCTTTTGTTCCACTCGACACAAACAGCCCCACCATGGCGGATGTGGGGGTGGCAGAATCCCAAGGTATACCAGAAGAGTGGACATAAGATTCGGGAATGTCCACACTTGTTGATACCTGGGAAAGAGAAAGATATATGATAAAATGGAGAATTGGTGCTTGTATGAAATAAAAATGATTGATTATATAACGTAACATGTGAAAGTACTTCGTGAAACAGTCGACATCCTAACATTCTATACAACAGGTAATGATCGGCCTAGGCATAATTACGTATGAAATCTAACCATATAATAATTTGTAACAAATATTAGGTGCAGAATGAAAAACATTACCAACCTTAAACAACCGAGATGTTACTTTAGAAACAGAGAGACAACAGATGTAAAAACCGGCCTATAGCTAATATACGATGCTATAGGGTATTGAACCAGTCAACCACTTACTCCACCTCCAAGGACTAGAAAACCACATCTCCTGCCCATTTTAGACATAAAATCAGCAGATGTATTTTCAAAATCAAATTCTGTACTGCAGGAATGCACACAAACAAAATCGGTGTAGAAAGTTGATGTCACCTTGGCCAAATTTCCACCTCTAGATCACTCTTTTATTTTTTTTAGATGTATTGCTCAAATCTGTCATGCTCGTTTAAAATTTTTACCAGTATGATGTGCCTTGGGTCTATCACCAACAGGCTAAGAGGGTTTAGGGATTGTAGATTTAGGCACTGCTCCTTGACGTTGAACATTAACATGTAAGTAAATGGAATACTTACGGCAGCCTGATGCCATATCAAGCGGTGGAAGTGATTTTAAAAGCGGAAGCCAGGGAACGACGCATGCGCGTTTTCGAGGCAACATCAAAAGGTCACGGGGGAATAGAACGATTTTAAAATACTAGTCCATTCTGAAGACAAAGTGGCAGGTGTACTGCGAGTTATTTTGCACCTGAGACTGGGAAAGATACAACGTACGTTTATAATTTAGCACAACTAAGTCTTTGGGCTCGGCATAGTGTAGAGTCCTAGTGCTTGATGTCCCCTCCCGCAATAAATTTATTCGTATACAAATTTGTTGTTTATACCAGTCTTAATTCCCATCTACATTTTTCTGCTCATCATGTGATTGTACTCACAGTTGGTTTAGGGCCATGAAAAAGGCCGGCATCGGATTGCTATTACGTTTAAAGTTCAAATTCGGCTGCTGTGCGTACATGAGCGTATGTATTTGTGTACATGGAATTTAGGTGTATTACACTGAAGGCTAAGGATTTATTCCATTATTCTGCAAGGAGATCATATTTTTCCTGTCGTTAATTTGTCTTTCTGTATGTCAGTAACGTTGAAAAAAAGCGAACTGCAGCGAAATTTTCTTTACAGTTTGAAATTCGTCTGTGGAGCAGTCCATCAGTTTTGGTGGTGGCGCGGATAGGGCATTTTCAATCGATTCTTAGGTATTGGCAGATAGGACAAAAACGCAGAGTATTGTGCCTTTGTTTGTAATGTAGGGAATTTGTACATTTAGCTGTTGCGAGGGATTAGGCTCTCGGATTATTCTCAGATTCACATAGGATTTTAATTTGAACCATTACCTTCAAAACACGAAATTGTTCTTGTTGCCTCATCCATCCTAATCCAAGTGGTTTGTTGCACGTTTAGCACAGCAAACAGTTCTTAAGACAACTCTCACAATCGTGTGTGCCGGGATTAAAATCTGTTAGTTTGAAACAAACAACCCTATTAAAAGCATTTAGTTCTGTTACATATTCGGAAAATAACAAAAAAAAAAAACAATTGCATTGTGTATAAGTTTCCAGACCAATTATTTCGAGCTATGAGACTGACTGACCGGAGCACAATGTATGAAGGTCGCTTTATAGCGGAAGAAGTATAGCCTAAACCAACGTGTGCATATCGAAAACACCTCTGTGTCACGACTATTAAAAAGAGAAGGAACGATGATACTTAAGTTCTCAAGTCTTGAGTCAGCCATAGCCATGCGTCATTCATCACAGAGCTGCCCCACCTGGGACACTCTGTGCAGAGACTGTGTGTGTGATCACACCGAGATTCACGGCAAACTTTGAGCGGATCCACATACACCCTGCTTTCAGAATAATGGATCATTAAAAAAAACACAGACACATGATGCGAAAAAGATTCTTCTTTGTTGAGCAACTTCAACGTTAAAGAAGGTCAAACGACAAGGACCAGTCGTTGGGAAAGTCAAATAACCATTTCGTAAGCATGATCTGGTAGAACCGGCATGTTTGCGTCATTTTTCATTTTTACACAGACCAATTAAAACCTACATATAAACAATAAAGGTTCTTGCAGTTTTATAATTTTTATTATATCATTCTTTTTTTTTGGTTTTCTAATTTACACCTGTGATAATACCGTCGTTGCTTGAATTTACACCACTGACTGGAGTCATATACATAATACATATCAAATACATATCCAGAATGTTTAAGAAATTCTGATTAAGTGATAAAAGAGGTCTTAATGAAAACATCATAAATAATTCCATAAATGATCTTTCAGCGAATTAGAAGTACATGACTTTTCTCCGTTAGATGTAAAACCATAAATTTAAGAATCACAACGATCAATATATATGTAGTCATAAATAACTCGTATTCTTAAAGGTTTTATTTAAACTGGTAAAAGGGAAGTTTTAAGACATTGCACTTTTCACATTATGTGTAAACAGGTTTGATGCGTTAAGAGTTTTTCATTGTTCATGTTAAATGCACTTAAGGTATGTCAAGAACTACATTTTCTTCTCTTCACCGTTCAAGAGGATCTCACATCACTACAGTTTCATTGTCTTCAACTCAGAGTTTTGTCATTTTCTTATCGGAACTATTTGCATCAGCTTTATAATCCAAAACAGACCAGTAATAGACGAAGGGCCAATGCTATAAAGGGATATCAAAATGAAAGTTTCAGACCTCGATATAATACTAAGCTTATAGACCCAAAAATATTGGCCAGATTGTTTTAAATAACAACTGTCACGCGTTCCCAACTTTCAAAAATAAGCGTATAACAAACTGGCTGTGTAGACACTGGTGCCTTCACCGAAACAAGAAAGTGCACGGCTAATCTAACTCGAAGTCTCCACATGGCCACACTAAGGAATTCAACCGGAACTTATGCTGTGAGGTCATGTCCAGCTCATGCCAGCTTCCTCTTTGGGGAAGGTCGGCCGGCAGCCTACGGATGGCCGTGGGTTTTACTCAGGCTCTGACCGGCTTCCGTTCAAAAGATGTTGTCCGTCTCCGCACGTATAAGTGAAACATTCTTGAGCACGGCGTAAAACACCAGTGAAATAAATAAATAAAATAAATACATCCTCTAAAATTTGTTGTTTCTTAATTTCTCCGCCTGTCTGTAGATCTCTCCGTTTGTTTGAGAAGCCTATTAACGGAAGGACAAATGAATATTCTAAAAGTGACAGTTTGTCATGAACAAAGGAACATTTTCTCACCCGACTTTGATGTATAGTCTTAAAATTCTCCATTATATCCCGGCATTAAGTGTAATCGTGTCGCATAGAAACGTGTCTGTATCCGTGCATGTATTCGCTCTGTGTGGAAGATGAGAAATCCCCTGATGTCGTCGGAATCATGAGGCAATGTGTGATCGATAACGTTCTGTAATTAAAGACGTTGCTTGAAGAGATCTTCCAAGTTTTCCTCTGTCCATGAAACTTTCAGCCCTTGTAAGTCAGACATTCCTGAGCACGCCAGTCACACCACTCAGTCAAATCAAACTCAACATCGCTCCAGCATCTCTACACACATACTTCTATTGTACGGCAATATCAAAATATACTCAACATTCATTCTTCTTCATTCATTCATTCCGTCAATCAGTCACTCAATGGTCCACTGCAGTGAATTCTCTCGTGCTTTTTCTCGCTAGTCCAATCACGTTCCTGTAGCAACCAAACGACAGGACATCTCGGGAAATTAAAATCAGCAAATTACCTGGCAGGCTTTAATTACATCTCAGATATAGCCCTTGGTATAGCTATGGAGATTTCTACGAACCTTCAGGGAAATCTGTAATGCATGGAAGCATCTCATTTGACAACACTCTCTTATATTTACCTCACAGGTCGACCTGTTTTTTTTTTTGTTTTGTTTTGTTTTTGTTTTTTTTTAATTTTTTCATTTATAATCCATGTTTGACAGGTAGAACTTTGAACATACAGGCGATTTAAACAAAATGGTGACACGAGAACACTGCCGTCTGGAATAGAGCAGGAAAAACGACATTGTAACAGAACTGATGATGCCGAAGTGATTTGGAAGGTGGCGCGCTGTAAGTCAAGCTGACCGGAGTCAAACGAAATGCCAAGACTTATTTTATTCTCTAGCTCCCTTTGGGAGTTCACATGACTGGGTAGAATCACAAGCAAACAGCTAGCTCTTCATGAATGACAACACTAATCCATCAGAAAAATGCCGAAAGATCAGAAAATAAACAGATTATTCATCTAATCTTTGGGAATAGGCATAAACAAATTTCGTAGAATGATGCTTTACTCACTATAGAAGAAGACTGCACTTAAATGTGACAGTGTTCAAGTTTGTGTAAGAAGAAAAAAAAACATAGCTAATAGGAAACCACAGGGATATAATAAAACGTCTGACTGGAACCCGCAGTTAAATCTAAGGGAGTTGGATTTGAACTCGCAATATCAATAAAGAATAACTAACATTAGTAGCTCTGCATTGCTGGAACTTCCAGAATACCTTATGCACACTATCATTTACGTCACACCAATCACCCGCAGGTCATTATCAGCACAGATCAACAAACTACTGTCCCCAAATCCAGCCAGTTTCTCATGAAACAGTGTTTAATGTTACATGGTCACGAATAACAGAGCATCTAGATACCGTGTAATAAAGGTGGTGTGGACGAAGCTACCAGTTCTAATAACGAGAAAGTACACAGAAACACAGCAGAGAAGTAAGAATAAATAAGGCAGCAAAGTCGAGTAGCTCTGTGGGGAAATCACTTGAAAGCAACAACCGCCAGCCGTCATCAAAATGATTTTCCGAATGGTGTCATGTGGATACGCATATGTTATGCTTGATCCAGACACCGCGAAGTGCGGAGATCTCATAATCCAGGACAAACCATATCAGGCTCACGGCAGCTTAGTGAGTTGATCTGATTGCGTCTGATATGGCCTGGGAGAATAGCCACTGTTCTATCATTCTTCACATTTTCTTTTCGCCATTGTGTTTCTCAGATCTGAAGCCATGACCGAGAAGACTGCGATCGCGGGTCCTAGGCGGAAGAACTGGGTTCAATCCTCAGTCGAACCGCACCTATAATCGATGATTTGGGTGCTTCATTTGTTGGCGTTTAGAAGTCTAGCGAGAGGATAACTAATAGTCTGCCCATAGGCAGTGTTCTTTGAACTCATGACAGGTGGGTACAATGTCATCCTTTCATATAGACATGCAGTATTCGTTCAGATTTGCAACAAGGAGACATAGCAATGATGTTGACGAAGATATGCTTAAATAACCAAAGCAGTGCATAAACAAATCAGTGACGACAGTGTGATAAGGGGTCTAACGTAACCGGTGAAACCCGACTACTTAAAATGTTTCCATAGTTGCAATTTACTCTCATCCAGCAACATGGCTGAAGCAGAATTGCACAAATTAAAAGCTAACTCATGCACGCTTAACATCACCGTAAATTAAACATAAGAAAAGACACAAACAAACCTAGGCCTTCAACCTAGGCGTCATATCAGCCATTTGTAAATGTTGTTAAGCTCTCTTACTCAGAAGGCCATACTAAGGATTTACGCCTGCTTTAAAGAACCGCCTGGGACTGGCCATTCAGAGATTCTGTTAACTGAAACTGTCAGTATTAATGGTGTATGGAGGTATACAAGTTCCATTGATTTGAACTTGTAGAGCAGGTGCTATACTCCACTACTAATGTGGTTATTTTATTTATTTGTTGTTGTTGTTGTTGTTTTTTTTTTGTTTTGTTTTTTGGTTTATTGTTTTGTTTTTTTTCCGCATGTTTCTGCATTTTCGGTCAATGTTATTTTGTAATTCAAGCTTTGAATTTTTTTTCATTTTTCAAGACAAAGTGGCGTGAGTACTTTGCGTTATATTTAACCTCATACTTGGACAGATTACAACCCACAATTATAATTTAGAATAACCAAGTCTATGAGTTCGGATCTTCTAGAGATCTTATATTTAAAGAGTAATTCAGAAACTTACCTTCAGCATGGGCGACATTGAGGACAGTTTCCCGATGAAAAGTAATTCAGGTTGAAACTGTTAGTCACATCAGTGTTATTGTACAAGACCCAGGCTAAATATAGATGTCAGGACATAAGGTTTATTTACCTGGGGAAAAACCAAAGGGAACTCAGTCTTGGATACAACACGGTGACCGGCACAGCGATCTAGAAGTATGCGATCCCACAGTGGTGCAAAGATCATTTTTAATTTACATAAAGCACAGTAATTTTAATTATATGAAATAAAAGGTTAATAAATTTTCATGAAATTAAAGGATTAAAGCGTGTTTCACTACAGCAGTAATAAAAATAAAATGAATCCAATCTGTGGTCTATTGAGCACACCATACAATAGCATTTGTTAAGCCATCGCACGCACCACTGGGCGTTTATTGTCACATGCCAATCTATATAAGGTCATTTATACAGCCCTCGTGGTCCGGGTATATAATTTGGAATAAAAAGAACTGAATCAAAATTCAATTTTAAATCATTTTAAATCAACTGCGATACCTGTTAACATTTATCAGGAGACAACACACACAAACGTATCCCCACCCCCTCCCATATATACAAATGATAGTTAAATTTAGCATATAGTGATGGTAGTTTTACACTATTATAAATTGGGGCATCAACCAAGTGTTATTTTATAAACTATATCATGGCATAAGTGAATACATGATGGAAATCTTCTACTTAATTATTAATATACAAGGAGGAATATGGATTGAGTGTTATCATAAAACTTAATACAACGGAAATATTTGCAAAAAATCATCTTTTCCCTTACTTTTTAAAAGGTAGTGACTTCAGCTTGAAAAATGTAGCAAACAGATGAAGTATATTGGCTTCTGTGAAACATGGTTTGCATATATACAGTATTTAGAGTACAGGATACAAAAGTTAATTTCTTTAAAGAACTCCGCTTTGAAATAATCCAATGACATCTGTTCCTTAGAAAGCATTATACTGAAGTCTAGGCATTTAGAAAGCCACTGTTGGAATAACTCCCAACTGTGTTTTAGATGAGCAAGCAACAGTACTGTGCTCAGCACTATCTCTCTGGTCACACCAGATACAGGTAGGGTATTCCAAAACTGTTAATGAAAACAAATAATTGTTACATTGATAAACACAATGTAACAGTTTAAACTGCATAGACTGAACATTGTTATTTACTCCAACCTTGTAAGGCAGAGTCCACAATAAATCGGCAGTAACAAATTACCAGTATATTCTTAACATCAACTTTGACGGAATATTTTTGGAACATGGAGCTTGTGGAAAAATTTTGTTTTCATTTTATACCTATCTTAGCTAGTATCATTTTTTTTTGGGGGGGGGGGAATGTCAACAACACTTCTCGCCTATCTGTATTTCAAAATAATTTATTAGTTAGAGGGATTTTGGTCGAAGCTGTTTCTAGAGATTTCCACAGTTTATAATTTTCACAGTCCATAAGAATTTGAAATTAACTTGCCAAAACATTTAGCGGTTTAAGATTTGATTTTTCATCTTTAACACCTCTTACAAAAAGAATACCTATATTTTCGAAAGAATCACTGTACAGTGACTTCCCACCTTTAAAAATCGGTTTATTGTTCCAGATATTTTGATCAGAAAAAATAATTGTTTGGTCACACAATTCTGACCAGAAGTCTTGAATATGGCAATAAAATTGTGGATTTTTTTTAGCTAGTTTTTGGGACTGTAGGTACATTTCAAGATAAAACTTAATCTCCGAAGTTTATTGAAGCGAGATGGTGGAGTGATTTTCCAAAAACTCTGAAAAAGACTCATCTGAAAAAAATATGTCGAGCCAAACGAGTTTCAAGGCTTTGTTCATTAAAATAAAATCTGATGAATTTTGTCCACCAAAAGTAATGTCTTTAATCATAACACTTCTCTTAACCTTATCTCTACCCATATTCCGTATGAATTTATATAGTTCATTGTTAACCGGTTTGCAATACTTCTTTTTTAACCAAATCATGCTAACCAGGTAAACTAATGGTATAAATTATACTAACATTACAATGAGAGTTACTGGCCTTGATTTAAGTATTCCGACACAGTAGTCGCACCTTTTGTATAGTAGTCCAACACGAGTTATGTCCCCTGCTTACAACGATTTAGACTATCGCATTTAGCTAAACTTTCGACTACGAAATATATACCAAAATATCACAGTAAGGCGCTGAGGCTTCCTCACTTAGCCTGCTACAATATGGTTTCAAAAACAACACGCAGCGTTGTATGGGTTAAGCTAAAACTTACTTACAATATCAGTTATAGAAACCGGGCGGGCGTCTCACGTACCGGTATTGTAAAGCAACAACTACCGGTAGGTCTGAAGATAACGGACAGGCAACTAGTTGTTAACTATTTGGCAAATTAATTCAACATCTGGCATAATTATATTAACATCAATAACTCTTGATGCTATCGTGTGGCAGAAGGAATCTGAACGATTACATACCTGAGGAAGAATAAAAGGGAACTTAGAGTTGGATACAACATGGTGACCGGCACGGTAATCGTCAAGAGTGCGCGAGCCCACAGTGCTCTGCGTGTGTAGTGCCGCTGTTCCATACTCGTACCTTTATTACCAATAGGCTATAAAAAGGTAATGCCACGAAAATTCCCACCATAATGAATAGTTCAAAATGGTCCGGAATGTGATTGTTATTGTTAGGTGCAAAGTTCTAGTTTAACAGCTTGTGTGTGTACATGGCTGTAGGCCTATGTGTTTGTATACATGGAACATAAGTGTATTAGACTGACAGCTCATGCTGGCTTCCTCTCCAGCCGTAAGTGGGAAGGTCTGTCAGCAATAGGAATTGCATCGAAATTTTCTTTACAGTATGGCACTGGGCTGAGGGCCAGTTCTCTAGTTTTTGTCGTGGTGCAAATCGGGCTTTTTCAGACGATTCTTAGCCAATGACAGATGGGACAGAAATGCAGAGTGTGCCTTATTGTGCATTCGTCTGTAGTCTAGGGAATTTCTACATATTGCTGTGGCAAGAAATTACGGTCAAAGTGTCAATATGTAAAACACATTTGTGGCACGATGAGTCTAATAAATGACTTACAACATAAAGCGTAAAGCACGACCAGGGATGACAGTGTGATAACTGGCAAATGGTCACACTTAACCGGTGAAATAAAGCTTTTTGTCAATTTACCTCACTTAGGGTTTTACTCTAACTGTTGTAAATAATGAGTAGCAAATTACATACTCCTTAGAACCATGGCTTAGACAGACAGGTGAAAAAAAAGAGAAAGTGGTGATGTGGACACCAAATAATTACACGTCACTGTTGTAGGATTACTCAAAATACAGTGTCATCATCACATTTAACATACAATAACATTAAAGAGTACAAAGGGAAAAAATAGGATAAAGCCCAATGGTACTCAGTATAAATGCATGTCATAAATACGAAAAGAACACGTTCAATGAATTTTAAAGGCGAGACATTAAAAAGAGAAGGAAGTTTTGTACAGCTGAAGCCTATGCTACGAACGATGATATAGTTAAGTAATATGCAGCCTTGCACATTTACATCGTCTGTAGAAAGAGACAGCCCTGCGTCATTAATCACAAAACTGTCCGACCGGTGACACTCTGTATATAGAGAGTGTTAGTGTCATATCATACTGACATTCGCGGGAGACTGTGAAGAATCCGCAAACACGGTGCTCTTAGAATAATGGACCATTAAAAAAACACAGACACATGATGGTTTGCTAAAAGGGTTCTCCTTTATTGACTGACATCAACGTTAAAGGACATGATCAAAGAAGATCAAACGACACGAACCAGTCTGGGAAAGTCAAACAACCATTTCGTAAGCATGATTGAGTGAAACCGCCATGTTATTTGCTCCTGTTTTGTTTTTTACGCCAATGCTTTCAGTGGTAAATTGGTAAGGAAGTCATTGGCTGGGAACTGGGATTTTTTTGGACAATACGAGGGAAACAGTTTTTATACAAGGCGACAGAGGCCAATTAAAACCTAAATGCAAACAATAAAAGTTCTTCCAGATTTATATAACTTTTTGTTGAAACCTTTTTTTGTTAGAGTTCTGACTGACATCTGTGATAATACCGTCTTTGCTTGACTGTTTACTGCTTCTTCTTCACATGGCAGAAAATTCATCTTCCAAAACGTTTCATGAAAGTTGGAGTAAATGATAAAAGTTTTCCAAAAGAAAACATTAATGAAACATTAATGTATCTTTCAGCGAAATAGATGTAAATAGCCTTTCCCTGTCAGATTTGAAATGGGGATGAGGATAAATGACAGAAATTACTCCTTATTCTTAGATTAATTTAAACTGGTGAAAAGGAATCTTACACACTGCACTTCCCAGGGGATAAGCCTGAATTGTTTTGTTGTACCAAAAGCGTCTGCCTAATGATATAAAATATACATATAGGATTGTCATGAAATTACGTTTCTTCGTGTTTTTAACCTTCAGCAGGCTCTCTGAACATGACAGTTTCGAAGTCGCTATTATTCTGAATCTTCTTCTATGTTCTTTCAGAGCGTCACGCTGAATGCGTCAGACATTACGTACCACAGGCGTATAATTCAAAAGCGATTAGGCCTTCCACCTAATATTAGGCGCGAAACAAGAAAGCCCAGTGTTTGCCATACAGAAAATCTCGACTTGACCCTACACGTAACCGTGGAATGAAGCAGGGAATTCACACTTAAACTAATGTTCAGTTTGCTTTACGCTGTATCCAAGAATATTTCCCTTATATACTGCATACTGAAAAATATATCAACTTCAATCTAAAATATCACTTGTAAAATTGAGTTTATTTCGTTAAACAGAAAAACAACTCATATATCTATTTTCCTACATGAACTATCAATTTCAATGGCTTATGAAAAAAAAATATAGTTATTTGGGTTGATCTTTAAGCGGATCGGAATCCACTGCATGGCGCACTTGCCTTCTTACGTGTAGTGCGCAAAACACATCAGCATACAGAAGTTTCATTTAGTCCGAGTGCATGGACCAGTGAATATCATTAGGTTAATATTGGATACACTGTAATCACGGCTCGGGCTAAAGTGTTATGTGCATGAAGCTGATCGTGACTGGATGGAGAATCCTATCTGATCTTGTATTTGCATTTGCATAGCGCTCCACCGTGATTGATTCCGAATAAAAGACATTCAAACGTTGTATTTAGCTACATGTTGTATACCTGCAAGTAGCATACAACTAGCATAGTCATGTAACACCACACGCATATTCTCTCATTTCCTGCTAAGGTAACCTCCATCATAATGGTGAACTGGAGATCATTCACACATGTACTCACAAATATCTGGTATATACCAAGTGTGCAATGGTTATACTTCCTGTGAAGTCTGACCACGCATATCATGTTTTAGTGGCGACCTTTAATCTTGTCTTACTTTAACAAAGAAACTCGGTTAGGAAGTGTCAGCTTAGACGAATGAAGATCGAAGACGCGCTGGTATTCGCAGATCGTCACATCTCGCCAGCTTCTAATAGAGTGGACAGTTTCCAATAAGGAGATACACACCGGGGACGTTTATTCTATTGTTACCAAGTCCACCAGGGCCAGCAGACCAATTTACCATGCTCCACGAGCTCTCTCAACAGTCGGTTTTAGAGCACAATACGAGGTTCAGAAGTGATTTATTGGTACCATGGGTCAGGAATCAGGTGATAGTTTATCTCAGTAGACAGATGACCCCCTACGGTCGATATATAGGCCTATTTACCTACACGAAATTGACCATGCAACCGGCGTAGTTAATCCAAAGACATTATATATTAGGAAATTAACGAAACCGCACGTCTCATAGGTACAAGACTACTGAAGTACATTCATTATATACTTCCTGCATGGTAGACTATCAAAGTCAAGGTGGGGAAAGATGATTGTTAATACGGTATAAATATATATAAACACATAAATATATCAGTATATGAATGAAATTTTGAACTGTAGCCCTTAACTTGTAGCAAAACTACAGGATAGGCTTATTGCCTAATGTAATTACATTTTGCTAAAAAGAACTATACAACAGCGGTGTTAGCTGTGAATTAATGAACATTTTAAAGTGAAAAAAAATCAAAAATCAGGTGTAATTTTTCGGGCATTTACTAATTTTGTACTGTTGAGTTTCATATTTTTAATCAAAATTCGAATGGTCCAATCTTGCATTTCATTCGTCGGTACAGACAAATGGCGACAGAATGTCCAAGGAATCAAGAGCGTTATTTATTCATATATGTATTATTTTAGTTTCTTTATAAGCACGCTAAAACAAATTGTCTTTGAATTTGTAACCCGTGTATCAAAACAAATCTGCAGACACATGTATACGTTTTATACACAGTTTAAGAGTTCCTATAACCATAACCGTTTGTATATAGAATCACACGCGGTACGGAATATCAACACGGCACTACGTGAACGCTTGGGGCGATAGTTACCCGCTAACATGGCACCGTATATATAAGCTGTACGAGAAGAGTGACTTCTGGTATAGCGCTCAATGTTTGTATCTATCAGCAAAAATCAATTTCAAGAGTGACTCTTTATTAATAGTGTCTTTAGTATCATTTGGTCCCAGAGATATTCAGGATATATCGACTTATGACATACTTTACCATCAGACAATGATGCCGTTCGTTCGTATACATGCTTTTAAGAAGGATCGTGATGTAGGAATATCACCATGGAGAAACCTGGTAATGATAGGTCTACATGTGTGATACAACTGCGTGATGTTATATTCAGAGCTTTACTTAGGGACCGATAGATATCCATTATTTCTATACCGAATCACCGTGATGGTGTTTAGATGAACAATACCTACACAAAGAATATAGAAATATCAATATATACCGGTATTTTATTTCATTGCAATTGTTCAGTTTTACTTTTTGTCCAACTTAATTCTTATTTTATATATACCATGTATGTGTCAAATAGACCTACTTAATTTGTTTCAAAGTATGCAAACTGCATAGTAATCATGCATACATGTTTCTCACATTTACCCATTGTTCATACGCAGGGGAGCGGACTGTGGTTAGGATACACGAGATTTGGGTTCAGGGCTGGCTTTATGCACGGAAATGGTAGATTTCCAAGCTATCACTGATAGTCCGCGTTATACGTGTTGACAAACAGTCAACCTCACTGTGTAGCCGCTTGCGCAATCTATAACGGTTGTTGAAAACCATTCAAATGCCTTCCATCAAGATTGCCTGTGTTTGTAAAGAATTCTATTGATATCATCGTGAGAGACAAAAATAGTATTGGGGTGGGGACAAGTTGAAATACTGATTTTTATTTTCTAAAATTTTCCACTTTTTGTGTCAATTTTTCGACTTTCTGATGTCATAACTTCGAGTTTGTGCGAGAGTGAGTGGGTACCTGGGGTTTAACGTCGTACTCAACAATTTTTCAGTCATATGACGACGAAGGAAACCTTAGGGTGTATGTAATGTGCCTCCTTGTCGCAGGACGGACTTCCACCTCTCTTTTATCTAGTGCTGCTTCACACAGACGACTCTGTGGCCGAGGCGGTTAGCGTGCACAATGATCTAGGAGTTTCTTACCAATGTGCTGGCTGTGCATGAGTTGATGTCCAGCCCTCCGACCTTAAGTGAGAAGTTCTGCCAGGAACGAAACCTGCGGATGGTCGTGGGTTTACCCTTGCGTCTTTCCAACATCAATAGAAACTGTCGACTGCTTCTCTTTGGTACTTTATATGCTTCCTTAGCTCTTTGGTGGTTTGTGTTATACGTCGTTTTGGGAACTGGCCTGGCAAATATTGACCTGGAACGTCCTTAATGGTTGACGGCTAGTATACGAATGTCTGTTCAACACATAGATTCCCCACATAACGACTGGTCGTGCGTATGGGACTGTGCATGTATTTTCAAAGCCTTGTTTGAATTCATCTCCATGAAACGTTTTCAAAAATGTTCCGAAAAAGTGTTTGGACAAAACATATTCTGATTTGTTCACTCTGAGAACTCGAACTTGATCTGTAACTCGTTGTAGTAAAACCATGTACCAAGAGTCATTCCAAAGGATCGTTTTAAAAAGCAAAAAAAAAAAAAAAAAAAAGTGGCCGCCTCTCCAGAATGATTTGTGGCATGGACAATGTTTTGATTTATTACAATGAACCGTTATTCAAACAAATCCCAGGAATCGTTTGGATCAAAACTAACGTCCACAGTTTTGCCCAAATTAGACTCGAAACTCGAGCTGATTCTGTAACTCTCTCTGGTAAAGCTATATGATCCGTGTTGAAAAATGTCCAGAAAGATGTGTGGACGAAAACGGTCATAATTTGTCCAGTTCAAAACTCGAACTTGATCTATAACTTGTCATGGGGAAGCCATGTACAAAATTTCAATTCAGTACGATGTCTCTTTTTCGACTAATAAAAAGTATTAGTGAAAATTATACATGTAAAGAGATTTCATTTGGTTGACTGATTCAGTTACTTCCGTCGTTAAAATCTTTGCTATGTAATCTTGGAATGATTTAGTACACCGGTAGTTAATTTTCTTCATACCTGTATAATCATTTAAAAACTATTTCAATAATCGTCAATATGTCTTATAAATGTGCCTTATTGAAATAAAATGCATAATATTACATAATAAAGGGAGTGATAATACCAATGAGCAGGCCTACACTGAAACGAATATTTGAAAACCTTACACAGATTTCCTTCATGTTGATCTCTGTAGGCCTATACAAAATCGATCAATTATCCGGGCAAAGGCATTAAAATTAGAATACAGATGTTACACACAAACTGCGTCTTCCCACATTTCTCGGGATAAAAGTTGATATTTCGAGTAAAGAAAGTCGAAATTTATATGAAAAATAACTTCAAAAAATTTCAAAATTTTGGGACAAAAGTAGAAATTTCGACCGTTTAACTACTGACTTTTTTTTCATAATGGCACCACTCTTTCGTAATTCTGCACGGGCACTTCGCTATCCTCCACACAAAAATCCGCTATGGTATAAGTGATTATGTGAACATTGTATAGAATAAACAACAATCAAATAAATACATATAAGAAATTATTTCTTTACAAATGAATGTTTTTTAACAATGAAATTATTGTTTTTAAAGGAATTGTTATTTGACAAACGAAATTATCTTTATAGGAAAAATGTTTCAACGACGAAATGGTAACGCAGCCGTAAGGATTTTCATCAAAAAAAAAAAATACTTGGCTTCTGGTGTAAATTAAACCGGAAGATATTGGCTCTAATTTACTGATACCATGCAAACCAACATCTATTTTGTAAAGCGTCATGCTGTCTGAGGCCACTAGTTGTATGGTACTTCTTTTGGAATCGAAATCATATTTCGAATTCTGTGGGTATGCAGAACAAAGGGAGATAAGTCATGTCGATAGTCCACGTCTTACCTCCCCTTCTAACAATTTCTGGATTAGTCGACATCTTATTTCACGTCCAATTATCGAGAGCAGTGGCAAGCTAAGAAGAGAAAAATGAGTGTCACACCTGCCTTATGTCGCAGGTATTTACGTCACGCGTTTTCCATTGGACGGCTATTACATCCAAGCCGATGCCTGAAACAAAAAATCAGTCATCAAGGTAAGTTATGCAGAAATTTTCCAAAAATCTGTAGCACCTGTCAAAATCAAATATCCCCCACGTGTGGAGCGTAACAACAACGATGCAAGGATGTCGTCGTTCTGGGTAGCACTCAGATGATGTTGGATGTTTGGCATCATAAGAGTTCACAAAAAAATTATAGAACGCTATGTATCTTTATGTTTGTGTTTTGTTGTATTAATCATGTCAATAAAGATCAGTGGTCCACACTGCATGCGATACATTGTGATGTGAAACAACAACAACAACACCAGTACCAGGCACGTTCACATCTAGAACTAAATGCCCAGCACATGTCAGTAAAAACTGGTGTAATAACCAAGTGGTAAGTAAAATGCTATAATGCTTACGAGTGGCTGAATTCAGGACAACACGTTGTGTGTGTAGACTGGTACATGTGTTCTGTCAAATGAAGAGCACAGTTGATAAAACGCCTGCTGTGGTAGATGGTAGATCCATGGTTATCCTGGGTCAGGTCATTCCTAAGACCTTAAGGGAGGAAGTTGTATTTTCCTCACATCCCATTCAGCATTAAGGGGATAATACAACGACTGGTTGACCTCTATCAGTATAGTGGCTTGGGTGGAGCGGCTTACTTCCCTTCGGTTGTCTCAGTGAAATAGCACTTGATAAAAGAGCGGTGGAAATCTGTCCTGCAACAAGAAGATACATTACATGTGCTCTAAGGATTCCTTCGTCGTTATATGACCAAAAAATTGTTATGTACGTTCTTAAACCACAAGCACTCACTCACTCTGTCAAATAACAATTGGTGAGTTAGTCTGAATTTCCTGAGTAGATCTCTCAGCAGATATTGAGGTAAGCCTGGCTCACCGATGGTATGCTGCTGTTCTAGTCAGAAGTCGCTCCATTTAAGAGTTTTAAGAATTCCATTGTGTGTGACATAAGTGGTCCGTGCATACACATTGGCAGGTACAAGACAAGTGTGAAAGGAGTGTAGGTGTTTTCAATGGGTAGGTGAATGACCGTAAGGTCTTGGATGTAGGTGAAGCAAGAAGATATGGTGGGGAATTTGAGGGAAGTAGGGGTTGCTATTACATGGTAAAGTGGCGTCAATTTAGTTTTTCACAATGAGCATCTGAGAAGGCACTCATTGACTACCAAAAGGACAAGTCTAGTCCTTACAACTGCCTTATGGGGGATGGGGGGGGGGGGGGTGTAATTTAGTGTAAACAACTTTGTTTTGAAACTCACAAGGATTTTAAATAAAGCGACTTCTGACCAATACTGCAGTATGTCATCAGGCCTACCACAGATAATATCTGCTGCAAGTTCTTGTCAGAAAATTCAGACTATTTGTCAGTTGGACCAAGACCTATACAATATCTCAAAGTAACATTGTTTTATAGTTCTGACTTGACACAGTCAAACCGCCATGTCTTTTATTCGTAGTTGAAAACTATCTATCTCACAACAGTGAGAGCATGTGTCCATACACTATAGGCAAAGCCTCCTTTTAACCACATTGCTAAGAGTGCCATGTATTTCCATTGCATTGAAAAATATGTGAATGTGTGTCTTGAAGAAATGTATTTTTCCACTCACTGGTTGACTGCAGAACACCACTGAAGACCATACATCCATCACCTATGTAATAAGGCTGTATGGAGAAATTCACTTCACCCTATCTGTGTGTATTACCATTACATTATGACCCTACCACATCTCCCATGATGCTGTGACCAGTGCCAAACCACGTCAGAAGCTATACATTTAACATGAGCAACACTTTTTTTTCAAACTAAAATGTACAAATAAAGTATTCTTTTTCTTATTACAGGACGTCGGTACTTCCTTTCAGAGAGTTATTCTTGTACAGAAGCATGGCGGAAGCGATTGCAGGGCCCCAGTTTACAAAATGTGGAGGATTACAGTGAGTGGGGAAACATGTACTGTACACCGAGTGGGGAAACTTCCGGACATGGTGTAGGGAAAGATCCAGACATGTACTGTACAGCGAATGCGGAAACATCCAGACATGTACTGTACAGGGAGTGGAGAAACATCCAGACATATACTGGACAGAGAGTGGGGAAACATACAGTCATGTATTGTACACCAAGTGGGGAAACTTCCAGACATGGAGTGGGGAAACATCCAGACATGTACTGTACAGGGTGTGGGGAAACATCCAGACATATACTGTACAGGGAGTGGGGAAACATCCAGACATGTACTGTACAGGGAGTGGGGAAGCATCCAGACATGTACTGTACACTGAATGTGGAAACATACAGTCATGTATTGTACACCGAGTGGGGAAACCCCCAGATATGGAGTGGGGAAACATCCAGACATGTACTGTGCAGGTAGTGGGGAAACATCCAGGCGTATTGTACAGGGAGTGGGGAAACATCCAGACATATACTGTACAGGGAGTGGGGAAACATCCAGACATATACTGTATAGGGAGTGGGGAAACATCCAGACATATACTGTACAGGGAGTGGGGAAACATCCAGACATATACTGTACAGGGAGTGGGGAAACATCCAGACATATACTGTATACGGAGTGGGGAAACATACAGGTATGTACTGTACACCGAGTGGGGAAACTTCCAGACATGGAGTGGGGAAACATCCAGACATGTACTGTACAGGGTGTGGGGAAACATCCAGACATATACTGTACAGGGAGTGGGGAAACATCCAGACATATACTGTATAGGGAGTGGGGAAACATACAGGTATGTACTGTACAACGAGTGGGGAAACTTCCAGACATGGAGTGGGGAAACATCCAGACATGTACCGTACAGGGTGTGGGGAAACATCCAGATATGTATTGTGCAGGGAGTGGGGAACATCCAGGCATGTACTGTACAGGGAATGGGGAAACTTCCAGACATGTATTGTGCAGGGAGTGGGGAAACATCTAGACATGTATTGTGCAGGGAGTGGGGAAACATCCAGGCATGTACTGTACAGGGAGTGGAGAAACATTTAGACATGTACAGTACACCTAGTGGGGAAACATCCAGACATCTACTGACATGTAAAAGCATTCTTTGTTCTTTTGTTTCGAAATAAAAGTTAATATTAGCCATCTAGCTGTTGAGAAAGAAAATAAACGATAATGTTTTCATTAGATATGCAACCCCAGACATTAAGGCAGTGGTAATCTTTGGATTGCAAAGTAAATGGCATGTACTTGTAGTACATTTTGGCATTATATCACTGACAATAGATTAACATTTGAATCAAAAATTTATTAAAACTGTTTTCTTTGTCTTCTGTTTTAAAGTGAATTTCACAGTTGTGTTGCGAGAAAACCTGGAGAAAACAGGGAATGCAAGTCCCATTGACATAGATATTGTAAGCTATATTTCTGTTATTATTCATGGAAAGTATCTAATTTATCTGTTTCTATTTAGGTTTTCCTTGGTAACAGAGAAAACTACAAGTTCTAACACACTTCACTGAGATGTATATGTTAATGCATGTTCTCTGCCCTAACTGCCCAGTTTGATGGACAAACGAGAGCCATAACTACAGTGTGACAGTTTATGATTCACTGTGGAAAGATTTTGATTGACAGCAGTGTTATTGCTTACAATTTTTGGTTTCATGTTGTAGATGTATTTGATGATGTATGTGGTAAATGGTGAATTTATTGTGATGTGAATAAATTGCGTGCTAAATTTTGTTGTGATTTAAAATTTGTTTGATTTTAGATGTCAAACAGAATCACAGATGCTGAACCAAATCAGTTGGATTACATTGCAGATGTTCTGCACAAGTAAGTTCAAAAAACTTAAAATTCAAATACTTTTGAATTTGTCTAAAATTTATATAATTTAACATAAGACATTTTAATATTTTGCTTAAATGACAATTCCAGTGAAAACAGTAGATTTATTTTTTATAACTTTACTCTTAAATTATGTCACATTAATGTTACATTATTACATACTTGTAGACACCCGTCGAGCTGTACAAAGTCCAGCTGTACGTGGGAAGGTCTGTCATCAACCAGCGGATGGTCTTGGGTTCCCACCGGGCTCTGCCTGGCTTACACCCACCATAATGCTGGCCGTCGTCGTATAAGTGAAATATTCTTGAGTATGGCGTAAAACACCAATCAAATAAATAAATAAATAAATAAATACTTGTAGACAATGTCAGGGATTACATAAGTTATATGTAGAAGAAATTAAAATTGTGAAATTACCCCCAGGTTAGTTATTTTTCGAAGTCATGTTTGCTGCTTGCTGAAGTGTACCAATCACTTCCATGGAAAACTGGCTTTTTCACAGCTATGTGGCGATATTATTCATTTTTTGGCTTTTCACAGCTATGTGGTGATATTATTCATTTTTTGGCTTTTTACAGCTGTGTGGTGATATTATTCATATTTTGGCTTTTCACAGCTATATGGTGATATTATTCATTTTTTGGCTTTTCACAGCTATATGGTGATATTATTCATTTTTTGGCTTTTCACAGCTATGTGGTGATATTATTCATTTTTTGGCTTTTCACAGCTATATGGTGATATTATTCATTTTTTGGCTTTTCACAGCTATGTGGTGATATTATTCATTTTTTGGCTTTTCACAGCTATGTGGTGATATTATTCATATTTTGGCTTTTCACAGCTATATGGTGATATTATTCATTTTTAAGGTTTCGTAGATCTCCAAATGGTTTAAACATGCTAGCCTCTTCCACATATGCCATTGTGCGTGGCCTCATTGACATGGGACAGACAGAGCAGCTGTTAGACATCATACAAAACAAGGTGAGTTATTGTAACAGGGTGATATATAAGCACTATCTGCTATACCTCTAGCCTGGAGAGAATTACCCTTTAGTCTTATGGTAAAAGCGTGGACACCAAACCCAGATATCAGTGGTTCAAATCCCTGGCACTCTATGCATGGTAAGCCCCATGACACTACGCCACATTCATACAAAACATGGTGAATGACATCATATTGCCAGCCATATTTTATATCCCATCCCACCTACTACCCACACCAGTAACATATCAAATACATGTTCTGTATTTTATCTAAAATTGACCCAAAAAGCACATTTCTATAAGCAAATAAAGGTTATAAAATACTAAAATAATTCTACCTTCCAAATAAACCTCATCTGTCTAAGAACAATGAAAATATCAAAAACATGTGTCCAGATTTTTGAATTTTAAGTTTATAATTGTAAGGAGTCATTTGTGGAGATTCTGTAGGATGTGGGTAGTGGCATGGGTGGTGATGTGGGAAGTGGCGTGGGAAATGGCGTGGGAAGTGGCGTGGGTAGTGGCGTAGGAATTGGCGTGGGTAGTGGCCTGGGAAGTGGCCTGGGAAGTGGCTTGGGCTTGGGCAGTTGCATGGGCGTGGGCAGTGGTGTGGGTAGTGGTGTGGGTCTTGTTGGCTCTGAATTGTTTAAAATCATGGTCATCCATATTTAGTACTTTAGTACATGTGTGTAAAACGCATTGTAGCATTGCAAAATTCATGTAATTAGGCTGTGATAGAACAGAATAGTTCAGACACGAACTCTCAGAAACTAGCCTTATGCTCAGGTAAGGGTTACAGTTGCCTGTGACGTTAGTAGTGCTATGTTTTTTATATGTACAAAGATCCTGGAATATCTGCTTGAGCTTCCCACTTGAGTTTTGTCATGTTTTAATTTCAGCATGAGTATGGCCTTTTCCCAGACCCATACTCCACAACCATTCTCCTGAATCACTGCATCAAACAGGGCTCCTACGGGGGTAAGTCAGACATCTGCAGGGGTTATGATTATTAACATCTGTACCTGCCTGAAGAATTAAGTATTTATCTCTGATACAGCTAACTTACAGGTTTCATATCACTTTAATAATATTTGCCCAGAGAAAAGGGATTAAGGAACAATTTGAATAATACAGAAATCTGAAATCGGATTCTAATAAAGTGTCGTTAGAGGAAATTGAATTCTGGCCAAATTTAACGAAACTGAGCCCTGCATCTGATATGTTCTGTTGACTTATTAGGAAAGAAGCTTATGTGTAACTAACATTCCCCGCATTCAATGAAGTATGTGTGTGAAGATATGTCTTTAAGCTTATTCAAATGAAAGACAGCATGTTATAATGTGTTAATAGTGAAAAAAAACAAAAAAAAAACCAACAACATTTTATAGGCAAAATGTTTAAGACACAGTAAAGGGGCAAGGGTTTGAAAACCATAATTAGACTTCTCATAAGCCTTAGAACCCACTTGAAACTTCACTACATCTCTTGGGCCATCTTTTTACTGCTGGCAATATTTACGATGTTGTCATCGTACTGTTCAGTATGAAGTGTGCTCTACATGATCCATTTGTCTTGTTGGTTTGGCTACAGCCTTTAATAGATGTAAGATCAGATGTACAGTAAATGTATTTGAGGTACCTGGGATGAGGAAAGGCAGTTGTTTACTCCAGTTACTCTGCTTTCCTCCACCTGTAAAACAGATCTATGTCATATCAGTGAGAAAAGTATTGCCCCCAGTCAAATAAATAAAAGAAAAAATAAGCTACATGTGCTGTATGTGCTGTTTTGATCGTTATAGAGGCAGCTCGAATGGCATATGAGCTGATGTTACAGGAGGATTTTAATCATGCCCCTAGCCGCCTCCTCTCACTGTATGCCTGTGTTCAGCACGCCCGTCACTTCCCCACACGCTCCCCTGAGCCCGCACAGGCACCCCTTGAGGAGGAGGAAGAGGTTTGTCATATTGGTGACCTCAACTGGTACCATCCTTTATTTAGGATTTGTTACCGATTAGTTCCTGCTACGGAATTGTAATTACCTACATACAGCTGTGTCAACTAAGTGAATTTGAAAACTCTATAACATTGTGAAAAGAACCTTCCCACAAGAATTTTTAGAGATGCTTCCGGTTTGCCACTCTTCCATCAGTCTGAATTATGCCAGAATTGATCAGCAGTTGAATGATGTAAAGTAAGATGTAATTAAATCTAGAGGCTGGCATAGAATTCAGGAATGTCTTTCATGTGACATATTTGATCTGATTGGCTTCAGGTTCAAGCCCAGCTCATGCTGGCTTTCTCTTCAGTCATATTTGAGAAGGCCTGCGAGCAGGTGGTCATGGGTTTCTCCCAGGCTCTACCCAATTTTCTCCCACCATAATGCCGGAGACCATATATGTGAAATATTCTTGAGTATGGATTAAAACACCAATCTAATAAATAAATAAACAAATAAATTTATCTAATTGGTTATGTTTTAAGAAATACAGTGCCTCTTTGGTTTCATTTTGATAGGAGGACTGGATCCCAGTGAAGTGGGTGAGAACACCATATTACGATGATCACTTTGACATCCAAGACGAACAGTTATTACTGGGGAAGACCTTAGCTATGTTAGGCAAGACAGAACCTAATCTGATTGGTCAGTCATGTCAGGTGATGGGTCTGGGATTGTATGAAAAGTTTGCCCTGGGATTACAGCTGCTGGAGACGTTTGTGTCAGGTGGTGGATCAGCACTGGTTGCTAAGGAGTCTGTAAGTTTGTCATATCCTAGAGTTCAAAATTATTTTCTTTCATTCTGATTCTGTCAGATTTATTGCAGATCTGGAGGTCTAGAAAAATACATAATTTTTTTCATTCTGGTGCTTAAGAATTTGGTATATATTTGTTATGGGATTAAAGCATTATATGTTCAGCTACAGAAAGGGTCTAAAGGAAAATCAAGACACATGTAATTTTCATTCTGTTGCAATAAAACAGTCAGTAAAGTTTTGTTGTGGAAATATTCTATGGTATATCTTCTTAGTGGAAAGAATCAATCAAACCGTCTTTTTTTTTATTGTTTTCTTTTTATGCTGCCCTAAAAATGGAACTAAGCATGACATCATAATGAATCTTTTCTATACGTGGAGATGATGTTATGTACGACTATTTTCCTGGGTTTTACTGACTTGGTTTCCTTGCTCTTGTCGCAGATGACATTGTTTGAAAGTTGTCTGGTGAATGCTCCCACACGTGATCCAGATGCCCCGGAGAAAGAGCTAGGCTTCAGAGCCATAGCTGATGAAATAGAACTAATGAAGTGTACACCTGAGGAGAAGGAAAGCTACCTGGATCAGTTTAAGGTATGTTTGATCTCTCATCAGGAGCCATTCCCAGTTAAAGTAACTCAAGTCAAAGCTGTGTAGTTTATTGTTCATTCCTGCATTTCTCCTGATGATGTGTGGGCAAACTGCTAACGTAGTACTCCTGTATTACAAGAGAACAAAAGTTAATTTGGCTTTGGCCCTGAGTTAACATTTTGTGGGAAATTGTACGTATACCTCATTTAAAAAAGTATTATATGTAAGTCAGATAATTGCATGCACAAGCAGAGCTGAACTCTGTGGCCAACAAGAAGACTTGTGCAGCCTTGTCTGCTTCATGCTACCACCCAGCAGTCTGGTAGTAGATCTGTGAAAAAGTATCATCTACATCAAAAACAGTACGCATGATGTATGTGTATGTGTAGTGGGCTGTGATTGGCCTTCCTCTCCATGACGTGTGCGGAAAAGTGTTCATCTACCACCCGAATTTTCTCTTCATGCAGTTGTTTACAAACGAAATAGGATGATGTCCAGGTGACATAATGTGTGTTTGTACCTGCAACTTATTGTATGTTTCACTACAGTAGTGCCTGCTGGACAGTAGTGTCTGCTGGACAGTAGGCAGCAAAAAATAATTCAGGATTTTGTGGGACGGATGGTCTGTTGGTTCAGCCCTGAGCTAAGCAAGGCCTACTGAAGAATGTAGAGCTGATAATCTTGGTACATCCTGGATTTGCCCTGAAAATTTTGAAAGTGAACAGCCCAAGTCGGCCTTATGTCAATATTTCATGACAAGATAGACAACATGGTGTCTCCTGTCCTTGCTATGATGTTCCAGTGAAGCAACTCTGTAAATGATATACATGTATATGAAGAGAAAGAAAGTCTCGAAGGAAGAAAGTATTTCAGATGATTTGTACTGAAGTACACATGGTACAGGTTTGAACAGCCTTGGTCAGAATGTTTACCCCAGCATAACTGTTTATGGGGCCTCGATGGCAATAAGTGGTTGATGACATGGGCGTGGCCACTTGTCTTACACCAGTATGGTGTGCATATCTATATGTTGCATGTGGGAATGTTGATCAGTAACTTGCCAAAGGTGGGTGGTTCACTCTGCACGATCTGGTTTCTACCCATGAAATTGACTGCCATCATAAGAGTAAAAAAAAATCTTAGTATGGCAGAAAACAACAGTTAAATAAATAAATAAATACTAGATTTTTTAAAAAGATGCACAACATTTTTAAATTCTGTGACTTGTATATTACAGGTGTTGTCGGAGAAGGTTGAATCGTTAGGTGGAGTAAAGGAGGTATCGTTGGGAGATCTGGTCAAGACTAAGGTAGAGGAGGAGATGGGTGCTCACGAGCAGCGAGACATGGAGGCTCAGCTGGCACTGTTTGAGGAGTGGAATGAACAACGTGAAAAATTGCTGGATTCTCAAGTCCAGACCATTCTGAGGGAGGACAAACTGAAAGAGGTCCAGCAAAAACTGAAAGAGTTAAAACAGAAGGAAGAGGTCCTGAAATATTTCGAAAATCAGCCAGAGGTCGAGTTTGCAATGTGGCGTGCTCCAAAAGAAAAACCACAGCCAATAAAAGACTCGGATCTAGATCCAGAGGAACTACGAGCTCGGCGCATAAAACGAAGGCAATTTCGCAAGAACATATGATCCCAAACTTTTGTCTCTGTGATGACTATGCTGTATTGTCTACGCCATGATTCTGTATAGGTAATTGTTCTGGGTGTATAGAACTGAGGCAGGTGTAGAAATAAACCTTGTTGGATATGATGTTACCTGAATCTTTGTGATATGTCATGGCATGGACCTATAACCACCAAGTGCAGTGGGGTAGTGGATTAAACATTTCTAGTAAGCTGTAGATCTAAGGTTCAAAACCAAGTCAAATCATACCATAAGACTATTCTCTGTGTCATGTGATGCTTAGAGTAGAATGTTAATCAAATAGATGAATTACTGGTTGGCGGGGTGTCAGTATAATGTGATTAGGTTGGGTGCAGTTTCTGGTGTCTGGAAGGGTGTCCCATTGACACTACATAAATACAATTTATGCTGGCATTAGGTACAACCTGTCACCAGGACACAATGAGGTGATATGACCATAACAAATCTGAATGTTATTTTACCCATCCCCAACTTTGCCCACCACCACCCGTAAGCTTTATTCACACTTCTGTAACAAGTTTTTACATTTAGTTCTTACTGGACATTAGAATCGATCGATCAAATGCATGGAATTATTCAGTCATGGATACCCTGAAACCTGAAAAAGGAGAGCATACATTATTAAGGGCTTAAAATAATCCACCTCGCCCTCACTTTTTCTGGGTCTTTGGTGACAAACGGTTTACAATGCCAGGATGGCCATTTGTGCAGTCAAACATTCAGTGCATACCTGTGTAGACAAAACTAGCTTTGAGTGGGTTTATTGTGGACTTTCATTGAGACAGTACATGTTCCTTTTAACTCACTGGTTTGGCTGCAGCTGTAAAATCAGGAGGTCTTTCCGGTACCTGAAGGGAAGTTGTTTACACCAGCTTCGTGTACAGTAAATATAACTAGTCAGATAAGTGAAAATTTATTGAGAATAATGCAAAACGTAAATGAAATAAATGAATAAGTAAATGTTTCCTTCAATCATAAGCAAATGACCGGCCCCGACAGCTCAGTTAGTAGAGCATGTACTTGAGGAGTGGTAGATCAAGGGTCAGTCCTGGGTTGGGTCAAATCTAAGACCCTAAAAAAGAAAGTAATAACTTCCTTGCTTGGCGTTCAGCATGAAGGGGATAGTGCAATGACTTGTTGACTTAGGCGAGGCAGATTACTTGCCTTCGGTCGTCTCGGTGAAGTAGCACTAGATAAGAGAGCAATGGAAATCCGTCCTGCAACAAGGAGGCACATTACATGTGCACTAAGGACACCTTCGTTGTCATATGACTGAAAAATTGTTGAATACGACGTTAAACCCCAAGCACTCACTCACTCAGTCATAAGCTTGACCACTGCTGCATGAACAAGGCCTCAGTGGCCAAGGTATTAGTGGCCAAGGTGCTAGTGGTTAGAGCCTCTCACCAATGAGTCCTCTGGAGCACAGATTTGGAGTACAACGATTAAATTACAACAGATCATTAATAATCTTAAGACATATTATCTTTTAAAAGCCGGACAAATCCACCAAAGTCTGGTACACAAGCTGTTTATTCCAAAAGACATAATTTAATCTACAGCTTCTAACTCGTATCTCTCTACTGCAAAGCTGGCAGACAAGGTCCATTTCGTCAGATGGATTTAGAAAAAAGGTTACAGTGACACCAGACTGATTATTCTAGCATTTCATATGACATTTGTAGAGTTTCATTTGCATGTATACTCAGTTGCACATGTATATAATGATGAATATGCCAAATATAAGCCACAAATTCAACGGTTCAATCGCTGAAAAGAACAAAAAGTCTGTGTTTATATCTAAGGACCTCGGCATGATAACTGGTATAGTCAAACATGGTATAATGAAAAACAGTACTGGTACATTTAAAATTTAAAGATCTAACAATCTACATGTATTTTAATAATGCCAAATACAATGTATATGCATGTATTGTAAAAATAAGTGCCTGGAAAAAGGCAAGGTATATGTCAGAAGATTTAACAAGATTGACACAATGACAGGCACACATGTGCGACTCCATATCAAAGGTTTCCATATTTAATCTCATGTAAAATATACATGTAGCTACATAACAAACTGAACAACAAAACTTTAAACAATACCCACAGTTATAAAAATTCAAATGTTACCAGTTGAAAAGAAAACAGTTTATGGTGTTAGTTATCATCATCGCTCACATGAAGTTACTGTCATGATGTCTTGAATCAGCTGTTAAAAAAACCACAATAATATAATACTTCTACCTACACATACACGATACATACATGTAGCCTTTTTTGGCTATGTTTAAATATTTAGCACTATATTGTCCCGTGTTCATGATGACGTACAAACATTCCTGCACTATTACAGGTCAGCAATGTAATAAAATGTTACAAAATACTGAGCACTATTTTGTATTACTGGCTATTAGGAAAGGTTACATACATTAGGCGTAAAAACATGCTTAAGTAAAGCTGGAAGAGTACTGGTCTCAAATGCTCACTACATACAAGTTCTAGACTACAGTCGGGCCATACTATGTCATTGCTGCATATCATATAAACTATCACACAAAATTTATTAAGGTGGAACAGCCATGACAGAAAGACAACGGCACTATATTTTGCATAATTTACATATGGCAGTGATAAATCCTTGTGCATAGATAAGAAGTTCAATGAAAACGTCTGGTCACTGAACATTTCAATCTTTTCTTTTTGATTTGTTTGTTTGTTACTGATTGTCACAACAGATATCTGTTGATGCTTTCCTTAAAGAATCAATACTGGAACAAGTTTTCAATCAGTTGAATGGGGTATATATAGCCTTTATCCTTCTGTATGTCGTACATAATATGTTCCCTTACACAAGTACATCTGCTGTAAAAAAAAATCATAACAGATGATATTAGATGATATTACATGTACAATTATTTTCTGAACCTTGTTTTTCAGGAAGATGCCTTGCAAGAAAACATGAAATTTTGATAATCATCATTTGAGAGACAAATTTAACCCAACTCTGAAAATACCTTTATGTATTTTAATATTTTCTCGAAAACAGAAACATGCGCACCAAGAGATACAGGTTTTTCAACACAAGACAGACTCAAAATAAATGCCTACAACACCACTGCACCTTAACTGATGATATAGTCCGTAAAACCCACCTAAAACTGGAAATATTTGACTGTGCTTCAATTTATGAAAAAAAAAAAAAATGCTAAAAATAATAAATACAGGTGTTTTCTTACATAATTTTCAAAGGTCCATCTGAAGATGACTATACTTTAACATCTGAGTTCACAACATCTTTCACAAAGAATGTAATTACATGGAAGACTTGGAAAGAATGATTTTTTTGTCTGTTGCCTTTTACGTTTTGGAATTTTTCTACGGAGTATATACAACTCATAATCCTACAGCTTTGTTCACACTGCCCTCACTAATCCATAATCCAGTCACTAAATCAGTCAGTCCACGGAAATGTCCAGTTTTATATACAATGTCGATAGAGGCATGGACTCGCTGCCTTCTTGGTGATCAGGCCTGCACTCTATTTCTACAGAAAACTGTCTTTTCTTTGTAATTTTATGAGTGAAGTGCAGAGATGTAATGCCGCGTTTCAAGCGAAAAGAGAAAAGACCTTTCTCATTTCCATGCGTGATAGTATAGTGGATGTTGTTTTTCAGTGCTGACAGCGCTGGCATCAACTTCAGGATGGCTGATCGTGGACGAGTTTGTTTGCGTCTCAGATGAAGTGTGATTGGCTGGGAAGAATTGAACTCTAGCAAATCATGAGCCAGCTCCATTCTTGACCTTATCAAGGCTTCCTCCTCCTGCAAATACAAAGTTAAGCTATGACTAACTGTAGCTAAAATCTGACATGTGACTGGCTCCAAAATCTCTTCAAACTTTTCACCCTTATATGTGTTTTAAATGGGGAACCAATATTCAACTGGACAAATGAAAAAAATAGTCTACTGTGAAATGGCGGGGCCTCCTTGGCTGATGGGATTAGCAGACCAGCCTAGCGCCATCACCCAGAAGCCTCCCACCAATGCAGTCACTGTGAGTTCAAGTCCAGCTCATGCTGTGGAGAGGTCTTGCAGCAACTGGATGGTCATGGGTTTCCCCTGGGGTCTGCCCGATTTTCACCCATCATAGTGCTAGCTGCCACTGCACAAGTGAAATATTCTTGAGTACGGCATAACACACCAGTCAAATAATAAATGAATAATGTGAAATGGGCCACTTCCACAAAACTTTGAAAATATTTTCCTTTGTAACGTTTTCATCTACTGAGATAACAATACAGAGACCTTAATATTACAGAGAAGGAACAAAAAGGCCTATAAACAAGGCAATTAAAAGCTTTATACAGAGCTCCACCATCTTAAAACAGTGCCAAATTATAATTGATTTACTAATCTCACCCTATCATGTTACATCAACAATAATTCTAATACCAGTAAATATAAAGTAGGTTCCTTCCACCATAATGATGGCTGTTGTTGTATAAGTGAAATATTCTTGAGCATGGCGTGAAACACCAATCAAAGAAATAAGCGTGTACACGCATTTAATTTTAGACAATTACCGGCAGTATGAACTTAACTCAGTGACTACATGTAGGTTTTCAGCATGATGGTGTAGTCTTCTTCCTTCACACAGGATACTTTACCCATAAGAATCTCAATACCTTTAACTTCCTGGCCTTGGCTTGTTTCACACTTCTCTTCACTCTGTGTATGCTGATCTCCTCCACATCCTCTGGGATGACCAGAGTCCTGTTGGAGAGTTTATACTGGTACTCTCTGATCAGCACATCTATATCATCATCATCATCGTCGTCGTCATCCTTTGTCACACTTCGCCTGTTCCGCCGCTGAAGTGGGAGGTCCTTATCCTCAATGTCACAGGTGTAGCAGCCTTCTCCTGGGGGTAGCTTGCTCCCAGGAGGTGCGGCTACATGAGGAATGTTGATGCCCTGAGGGAACTGGGTCTGGGTTTCAGGACCCGTGGGGCTGCTTGTGGATATACAGTGTCTGAAAACAGAACAGAATAAAACATGACATCAGCCAAATCGACTTGATCTGACATATCATGACATATATATATATTTTTTTATTTATCTGATTGGTGTTTTATGCCATACTCAAGAATATGTCACTCACACGAAGGCAGACAGCATTACGGTGGGATGAAAATGGGTCATGAGTCCTGGGGAAACTCACGACCATCCCAGGAGAGGAAGCCAGCATGAGCTGGACTTGAACTCACAGGGACTGCATTGGTGAGCGGCTCCTGGGTCATTGTGCCATGCGGGCACATTAACCACTTCGGCCACAGTGTCCCCAACCCATGAATATGTCTGGGAATAAGCAACAGGCAAAGGACAATGTCCTGCACCAAAAAGCACTTTGACATGGGCCAATAGTTTGATACAGAACAAAACTTAATGTAAATAACATTGTTACTTTTAAAGTGAATAATAATGTGAATAGCTGGAAGCTGAAAGATTTGCCATTACGTCCTGCACCAAATTATTTTCAGGCTTGCATGAACTACCTTCCTGCAGGCCTTGTTTACAATCTCCAGGGTTTGCACAGATTGAGTCACCCGTAATTTAGAAAGTTTTCAAGAACTTTCAAGTACCCCATACAATCTAAATTCAAGAACCCTCTGTTATAACATTCCAGATAGATTCGTATTAAACATCTAGTAAAGTATATATCATTGTAACTTTCCATCTCACTTAGGTTTGCTGGCCATCCTCAGCGTATGATATCACGACAGCAATCACAAAATAAAAGCCGTGTCAGTTGTTAGAACTACCTTTTCCCAGGTTGTTTTAATACTTGTCTGTTGGCAAACAAACAAGTGTAGATATGACTGTGAACGAAAGCCGTTATCTGGTGCCGTGATGCTGCAAAGTCTTGATTTAATTCAAAGTTGAACACAATGCCATTATGCACTAAATGCAGTAACTAGATTCCCAATCTCATCGGATTACACTGAGGTCTACGCTCCATTAATTAACCTGCAAATTAATCTGGTCAATGCATCTGCGCTGTCTACTGTGATTCGTGCTGTCAAGTCTAGCCTACACAACCACCTATTAACTGATAGTCTCTCTGTGAGCCAAAGTTTGGAGATACAATGATTTTAATATGCATCATTCATTTGAGGGGCTTGACTGCACTTTGTACCTGACAGAACTCTTTTGACAGTAATGATCTTATTTTTGGCATGTTAAGCGCTGCAGTAAGTTCTTATTCCATTCCACATGAAAAGTAAATCTGAATTTAACTGAACTTAAGAAGCTTTAGAACAGGTACTGTCAGCATTAGCTCACCCTTGTCCAATTCTGTGGTAGCCGCTTGGACAGGTGCAGAAGAAATTTGAGTCCGTTGCAGTACAGCCAAAGTTACACTGATTACCTCCACACTGGTTATAATCTGCAAAAATTAAAACCCAGCCAGTTTCATATGAACTGAATGTTTGGGGCACTATATTCTGGACAAATTTAAATCAATGTTCCTCAAAAATGAAGACATGAAGTTCAAATCTATCATAAATCTTTTAAAAATCAAACGTGCTTCTTTCACATTTTTCTTTTCTTTCATCCAACTAATGTAACTACAGGAACACAACATGACCATGTGTTCTTTAATTAAATTTTCTTTAACAGAGTGTCTGTACAAATAATTGTCCACAAAAAGGAAATGGTAAAATGGCACAAATAACCAGGCGCTGGCCAAAATAATCCACTTCATAAATAGTTTACATAGTGTACAACTGATATCACTTTTTGCGAGCAGTAATGACTTACAGGCAGTATAGACACACACAAAGTGACTCCCTGCACATGTGTGCTACTGCCCCATAATACAAATGTACATGTAGTTCTTCTCTTTTTCATCCACAATTATTGAAATGGGCAGCATAATATATTGCTGTAGACGTTCTCAGCCAAGTTACTCACTGTTTTAAGATTGGTTTCCTTCTTGAATGACTGACTATTTAAACAACAATTTTATATCATACAGTTTTTTCATACATCAGTAGACTGTATAGCGGACAGGCCTGTGTCTCCTGTCATATACTCACCAACACATGTGGCCAGGGTGAGGTCAAAGCTTAGACCATTATTACACTGGCACTGGAAACTGCCCAGAGTGTTGAAACATGTGGCCCCCCCACACTGACCCCCATCCATGCACTCATTGTCATCTGAAACAAAAAACAGTGTTGATCACACCATCCCTATTTCTAGTTAATACCAGTATTGACATTGACTTTGGGGGTTATATTCTGAATGTTTTGTATTCCTTATTTGAGCTATGTAAAAAAAAAAATAAATAAATAAAATCATAGGGTAAAGACATCACTATGAAATCAAACTGGAAATAATATAAAATTTGTACATGCCTTCAAAAGCCTAATCTAGACTTGATGCTAATGCTGAGCTTACATTTCTGTACACCTTTCAACAACTGACCAGCACACTTTTTTTAACTGCACAACGATAAGTCTTAAGCACCTACATGTACAACTGTAGTGAACACTATCACGATACTGATGGGTGAACGATTTACATACATCAGATCAGCCCTCAGACCAATGGGCAATGACTGTGTGTTTACCAATACAATCATTCCAGTAGCCAAATGGGGTAAATCCTGGAGGACATTCACAGGTGTAGGATCCTGGCAGGTTCTCACATTCCTCCACGTCACACACACCATCTTCCTCACACTCATCAATATCTGAAAATGGGAGAGATGGTACACTGTAACATCGCAGACATTAACAGGGGAGATAACACATTCATACACGTATAATAGTCAGCAATGTATGAAAACAGCATATAAGGTACATTGTAACATTAATGCCATCAATATCTGACAACAGCAGAAAAGGCACAAAATAGCATCTCTCTACTCCATTAATTCTTCAGCTATTGATCGATGACTAATATTCCAGTCACCATTTTCTGAAAAACAACTAAAGGCATATTATTATAATCAACGGTATCTGGCAGATGATAACAGTTATATTGTATAACATCCTAATCTTAATTATCCTGCTCAATGCTACAATATGTTATCCCATTCCTCAAAAATAGCACAATCCGAAACTGCAAAACTAAACACTTATCTTTAATGCATACATACCCGTACATTAATCTGATAACTATAGGTCTCAGTTGAGAAAAAAGAGCTGTGTACTGTACTCACACATGCCTTGCCAGTCTTAATCCATGTAGTAAAGCTTTGGCTCTTTAGCATTCAAAGTGTACATACCTATACATCTCTTGCCAGTCCTGTCAGTGGTAAAGCCTCGGGGACAGATACACCTGAAACTGCCCCGGCTATTCTCGCAGATACCCTCGGGACCACACAGGAAGGGCTGCTCCAAGCACTCATCAACATCTGACAATAAAAGTAACACGTGAGGCCACACATACAAATTATGCCCTTTAGACTTTGTGCCTGTCCTCAACCTGAATCAGAAAATACATTATATGTCCTCACGTTTACTTTAATTTCACATCAGCATAATATCACGAAGATCTGACATGTTTTTGCCCTACATGAGGATCTGGGTGAATAGCAATCACTACAGCTTAAGAGCTGAGTATGAACCAATCATCTGAGAAATGTAGTCAAAGATCATTTACAGAGACTAATCTAATCAGGTACAAAGGACACACCGCTGAACACATTTTGGAAGTTCTGACTTGAGTAGTAGTGAAAAGATCATGGTAACATGTCCAATATGAAATCTTTTAGCTTCAAGGTTTTATAAAATTGCACATGCTAAAGGAAAGTTCTAGCTATCATGTTTTTCCTCTCACATTTTTCACTTACATATTTATTTGAACGGGATTTTTGAGGCAAAATATGGAATTCTTCCAAAAAAGTTTTTCTGATTGATGCTTCTCAAAGGGCTATTTATTATACAGGCATGGGAACTGAAATAAATCTGAAGTTTCTCCAGAAAATCCGAAAGCACTTTACCCTACTTCCAAATCATATTAGCAATCATCTGTTCTGGTGAAAGATGTGTGGCTACTTTCTGTTTTTCAACTTTTAAACGAACATGTCAGAAATGAACTGCAGGAAAATTATGCTTTATCTGAACCCATCTCTCACTGACTGGATACAGAATCCACCTGCCAAACATATTGCCTGGATACAGAATCCACCTGCCAAACATACCACCTGGATACAGAATCCACCTGCCAAACATATTGCCTGGATACAGAATCCACCTGCCAAACATATTGCCTGGATACAGAATCCACCTGCCAAACATATTGCCTGGATACAGAATCCATCTGCCAAACATATTGCCTGGATACAGAATCCACCTGCCAAACATACCACCTGGATACAGAATCCACCTGCCAAACATATTGCCTGGATACAGAATCCATCTGCCAAACATATTGCCTGGATACAGAATCCACCTGCCTAACATAATTCCTGGATACAGAATCCACATATTGCCTGGATACAGAATCCACCTGCCAAACATAATGCCTGGATACAGAATCCACATGCCAAACATAATGAAGTTCATACTGTTTCAACAGAATGAGTGTATAATTGACTTCTACCAGTGGCTCTGCTGATTTACCTATACACTGCTGTCTGGGTCCCTTCTTAAAGCCCTCTGGACAATCACATTCAAAGCTCCCTGGTGTGTTGACACAGCGATGTGGACAGTTGTGCTGCATCGTAGTACACTCATCTAGGTCTAAATGTACATAAATCATAAACAGGTGAAAAAATTGATTATGCCTTTCTTAAAATGAAATTCATCTCTCATTTATATATCTGTTATCTTTTTCTAATAAGGTATCCCTCTTTTATCTCATATTGCTGGACCGTCCAAAAACAAATAAGTATCACTGCGTGAATATGCCGTAGAGAAGTAGCCTAGCACATGACTGATTTCTGCTGTCTTTGGCTTAGCATTTCGATGAGGCAGCACTGTAAGTATATCCTGGCAGTGTGACCTGCCATCTAAAGGAAGCCATTTTGGTATAACAAAATTAAATTTAAAAGAAACTTAAAAACTCAGAAGAAAAACATTGAATGGTTAATTAAGATGTACCTCGACATGTTCTGCCGTCCATGTTGAGCACATAGCCTCTGGGGCAACTGCAAATAAAACTTCCTTCTGTATTGGAACAGGTGATTTCACAAGGTTTGGGGCTCTTTGAACACTCATCAATGTCTGTTAAATAAGAACAGAGATGAATGTACAGGTATAGAGGTAGTGCAGAGAAGAGGAGGTACATACATATATAAGGTAACCATGGTAACTTGTCAATATTTTGACAATGTATTGATTTCAGTTGATATTATGTTGACAAACTGTTTCATTTACTTAGGGCATACTTGAACATTTACAAGAGGTTTTAAACAGCAGTGCCTGAATCCACCACAATTAGGTTGGCTTATAATAGTTTGACAGTTCCAGAAAGGACTAAAGGAATAACAAGGAACATTTTATATTTCAACAGGTTCCATCAAAAAGAATTCTGAACATACATCTGTAACTTGTGGATTAAGCCTTGATATGAAAACTACTAATTCCACTTACCTACGCATCTGGTGCCAACTGAGTCTGTCTTAAATCCTTTATCACAAATACACCGATAAGATCCCAGAGTGTTGAGACAGCGACCATTTCTACAGGCATCTGGCATTGTCCTGCATTCATCCAAGTCTGAGAAGTACATGATCACAAGGCATACATCAGGAGTTCCCTTTGGGTAATGCAGCAGCATTTTGTAAGGAATAACTCTAATTCTTCAACCTTCTCGCATGTTTGCAAGGTGTTTATTAAGATGTATTCTAAAGGCATTATTTGTGTACAATGATAAAATTACACTTTTTGTGAAACCCTAAAATTGACCAATCCTACCAATGTAGTTTTGTTTCCAAAATCAAGTTAAAAATGTGCATAACCTGCACTGAAAGTTGCTCTTTCCCGTGCGAAAAGGTTGAGGAATTAGGATACAACCAAAATGTGACCTATAGTCTTCCACTGCTAAATATTACGTTTCTCAAAATACCGAGTTTTTTTTCGTTTCTTAATAATTTTTTAATTTTTACACAAATAGATTATTTTGTAAAATTATCAGGGGTATTACAGGCTCAGATCTGAGATAAACAGCATTTCCTTATACAGAAGACACATAAACTAACAGTATGATAACGTTCAAATTTCACTGCAGACAGTGTATTTCCTTTCTGTCCTCACAATTACTACTACCCAATTCACAGAAACGGTCTCTTGAAATTCTCTTCCCATCATAAATTCTTTTCCCACAATACACTGTCTTCAAATGACACATTTTTTTTGCTCTATACCCCACTTCACTTGGTACATTCACTTTACATGATATATTACCTTTCATTTCACATGATACATTCACTCTACATGATATATTACCTTTCATTTCACATGATACATTCACTTTACCTGATATATTACCTTTCACTTCACATGATACATTGACTTTACATGATACATTACCTTGACCTCCTGTCAGGAAACCTGGACCCTCAGGACATAACTGGTTATAGGCAGCTGTAAACACAAAACACCAACATAATTATAACACAGACTTACAATTCTGCTTTGATACGGTCATCCCTGAATCCTCACAATATCTTCCCAATAACCAAGCACAAATTATTATACACTATATAAGTATTTGCACTTGCCAATATTCAGAAGCAGCCAAACTAAAACACTTTACCCTAATTTCTTAACCTTTTTTGCATGTGAAAGAACTTTCAGAGCAACTTAAGCACATTTTTAATTTGATTTTGGAGACAAAACTACATTGGTTGGGTTGGCCAATTTTTAGGCTTTTAGAATGCCTTTAGAATACTCTTGAATAAACACCTTGCAAACATGCGAAAAGGTTGAAGAATTACAGTAAACCTTTTTTTCATACACATAACATTCCCTGAATCTGTTTTTTTTTCTATATAAGTTTTAATTACTTGATGAAATTATTATTGTCATTAATTTCTTATTGTCTTCACAAAACCCAAATGTTCCCTTGAAGAAGTACGAGACTAAACATACTCGTTCCACATACAAAATGCAAACTAACCTTCCCACAATTTACACCTGTGTCAGAAACTGTTTCCCAGCTGTCTTACCTGAGTTGGTGGAGGGACACCGCTCACAGCGCGGTCCCCAGGCCGCACCCATGGAGCAACAGCAGTCACTCTTGCGTACCTGTAGGCCACTGGTGGCTGACCTCACACAGCGACCGCCCACCAGCTGAAGGTAACAGTTACCTTCACGCCGATCTGAAGCAGCCCACAAAACCACATGCTACAATGCACTGACTTTTTCTATTCATCCAAAGTTTTAAATGTTAAACAATGTCTCCCTCATAACACTAATACTGCTAAAATATTAAGTTCTCCCATTTAAAAAAAGGAAAAAAGTAAACAACATGATTCTTGCAAAAATTCTTATTTGTTAGCAAAACAGTTATCTCCCCTGGAATAAAAGTTATTCCCCCTGATTTTACCTTCACAGGACTTGCGGTCAGCACTGACCACGTAGCCACTGGGGCAGTCACACGTATAGCTACCCTGCCTGTTGAAACAGCGACCTGGTTTACAGATGTTTGGGTTCACACGGCACTCATTGATATCTGCATTGGAAAAGAAATGGAAACAATCACTCACATATCCGGGGTAACAGAGCAGAAGTATGATTCAGACATGAACTAATTAACACTGAATTCACATATAATTAATTCATTAATTCAAATCTTTATCAATGATTAGTTAGAGAAATAAAGTATGTCCATGCCAGGCCTGGGCGAGCAGGGATGATGCTGCTATCAAGTTATTTGAAGTGACCTGTTTACCTTTCACATTATTACTTACCATCCTCCTCCATGCTTTCTCAGTGTCAGCTTCTGATGCACACAGGCAGACATTATATATAAAGTAAAGGGACATATTGCCAAATGATCATTCAGAATTTTTGAGATGGTTCACCTAAATACAAACATGAGTTGCATTTGACTCCTAATTAAATGCCCCAGGCCTGTAAATTCTGAAAATGTCAATAAAGAGAATTAGATGAGAAAATCCTTCATTGGTCAAACCTGTCAGCCCGATGAGATAACATGAAAATGAGGAAGGACATTCCCACAATGCAACATTTGCTTTCCATGGACCAGGTATTTTAAAGTGTTCGTACTTGCCATCGACCTGTACGCCAGAACTGAAGTTACATGGTAGGCTGCATAATTACAAGACAATTCCTAGTCTGATATTTGAAGTCGCTGAAACTCTCCCGTCGTCAAGACTAAAGGGGAGGTAAACCAGTCAAAAGAGTCAATATTTGGACAGGTTTCTAAATACAGCTCCTGGAGTGAGTTGATATGAAACTAAACATATGGCCGTCTACTCAAGTTCAGATTTATGTCAGTAGAAATCTGAAAGTCTTAACTTTATGTAGATAATGCTTACAATAGCAGCACATTTGTTATGTTGTTGGCAATACGTCATCAATTCAGGTAGACTGGTGACCTGTCACCAGAAAACAGGACATGCAGATCATCTTACCGACACACTGGTCTGGTCCAACCTCTCTGTAACCCTCCAGACAAATACACATGACTGGTGACCTGTCACCAGAAAACAGGACATGCAGATCATCTTACCGACACACTGGTCTGGTCCAACCTCTCTGTAACCCTCCAGACAAATACACATGACTGGTGACCTGTCACCAGAAAACAGGACATGCAGATCATCTTACCGACACACTGGTCTGGTCCAACCTCTCTGTAACCCTCCAGACAAATACACATGACTGGTGACCTGTCACCAGAAAACAGGAAATGCAGATCATCTTACCGACACACTGGTCTGGTCCAACCTCTCTGTAACCCTCCAGACAAATACACATGAAGGTTCCCACTAAATTCTTACAGGCATAGCGACACTTGTTAGCCGGGGTCGTACATTCATCCACATCTGGCAATGAAAACAACATCAGTTATATTAAGAGTCTTCTCTCATCTGCCTTGTGCTTAAACATGCTGACATTCTAGTGGAACAAGAGCAGATTTGCAGTGCTTATACTAGCAGCAGCTTGGGAAATATCCCTTTAGCTCAGTTTGGCTGTGGAGTTCAATTCCTGGTGTGATCCACAGAGTAAATTCTCCATCCATTACACTAGCAAACCATAATTGTGAAAAGCTAAAGCTAAAGCTTCTGCATACCCTGATCAGATAACTGAAGATTCTATAACAATGGTATAATTCTCATATATATGAATACATACATATATATATGAGAACTATATCATTATTATAGAATCTTAGAGAGACATGGTGGTGGATGAGAATTCAAAATACATGCCGAGATCAAATTAAATTTTATTTTCAATGGACATATATTTTACTTCTCTAAAAGCCTCATTAATAATGTACATTTTAACATACCTTCACAATGAATTCCGTCTGCGGCCAATTTGTACCCCATGGGACAAATACAGCGGAAGTTCCCAGGGAGATTGACACAACGGAAAGCACACCTATTCTCTGGTCCAAGGCATTCGTTAATATCTGAAACATAGGCGTGAAGTTCACCAGACTAGAAAATGAATGCATAGATTCGTTCTTTTTTTTAACACAGTGTATTTGTATCTTTGTTGTTTCACGCACCACTCAGGAACAACTGACCTATAATATGAAAGACTACAGCCCAGAGAGTTACAGTAAAAAAAAGCAGAGACAACAATGCGATGCTTTGCAAAACAGTTCACATAAGACACTTCTACATTTTGTACAATACCTTGGGACCGTTTCACAAAACTTTTGTAGCCATCTAAGGTCTGCTAGTTGGCTAAGTGTCATTAGTTGACTTCCATAAGTATGCTTGGCAAAAAAATTGACCAGGCCGTTTCACAAAAGTTTTACTGTCTAAAGCTTAGCAGGCTTACCATAACCGTCAACAATGCTGTCTCCTAGCCACCTCTGGAGACCTATCTATAGAATTTTGTGCTAACTTTCGAACTCTTCAGGCAAAAAGGTTTAGCTGATAGCCAAATATTTTCTTTGTGAAACGGGTTACACAAAATTGCTTGTCAGACTTTTTGTGAAACAGAACCCTTTTCTGACCTATCAACGAGTGGATATGAGTTAGCTACAGCTGAGCTCCAACATACAGTCTCATTAATAAAAAGTTACATGTAATGATTTGAACAGAGGCAGTCCAGAGCCTCCAATCAGCAAGGGCACAGGTCCAGGGGAAATACATAGCTGACAAGAGAAGACTTAGTAAAATGTCAGCAAGTAAGACCATCCCTATGAATCACTAAAATAAGTGAATTTTCAATTCAGGCCACATAAAATGCCAGGTGTCAAAAAAACTTGCAAGTATGTAAGCTCCAGTTTGCTGCAATTAGAAATGGAACAAAACATTCACATGGTGTTAAAAGTAACCAAAGGCAAACAATATCAGCCTAATCAAAACTCTCTCTCTCTATCTCTCTCTCTCTCACTCTCACTCACTCACTCACTCACTCACTCACTCACTCACTCACTCAATTAGAAGCAAGTAATATTGAGTATTGAATAACGATATACCTTCACAGACTTCGTGCATTCCTGGAGTGAAGCCCTCATTACAAGCACACTGGAATCCACCTATCACATTAAAGCATGTGCCGTTTCCACATACGTTACCAACTGCACATTCATCATCATCTGAAAGAGTGGTAGAAAATTCCACATACGACAAATCAGAAACAATAATTACTTAGCAATATGTGAAAATCATCAAAGATAAAAGAATTTTATTCCTTGAGCCGGAGAAAATTACATTTACATAAACTTGTGGAAGTTACATTTACATAAACTTGTGGAAGTTACATTTACATAAACTTGTGGAAGTTACATTTACATAAACTTGTGGAAGTTACATTTACATAAACTTGCGGAAGTTACATTTACATAAACTTGTGGAAGTTACATTTACATAAACTTTATCACATTAGGTCGAGACATTGTTGACACAGTGTTCCGAGGTTATAAAGCACGAACATTTTTCCAGCCAAAATAATTATCTTATGCATGGATGGCCATGACGAGTCTAAATCTAAGTATTGGATAAACACTGCATATCTTGATGAACATTCACTATACACTCTAAGTTGCCTGAAACAAAATTGTGTCTTCTTAATCCTCAGTGCATTTGAAAATGCCATGCTCACAACCATGTTACGAAAATACAAAGAGCATGCCTTTATTTCATAGGTTTCAGATTACATAGAACTGTTATCTGTTTTGTTTCTTTTTTTTCTCTTACACCCACTGGCCAAGGAAGTAATGTAAACTTCCTGACATTTGAATCTGAAGCTGAGCTTTTCATGAGATCAACTATCTTTCCACCAAAATACACAGGTAGATGAGCAAAAGTCTATCTCAAGTGTTTTTTGTACACACCTATACACTCATTAGCTGATGAAGGGATGTAGCCTGTAAGACATTCACATCTGAAAGAGCCATCCGTATTGACACACTTTCCATTTTTACACAACTGAGGGTCCAGGAAACACTCATTCACATCTAAAAAAAATAAGAAGAAAAATCCCTAAAATGGTTCATCACTTTTTATTTGATTTATTTACGTATTTATGTACATGCCTGAGTACATTTCACTTATATAACAGCAGCCATTTTCATGAATGGATAAAACCACGCTCTTCTGAGTTAGCCACAAACCTTTGGTGAATTATTGACAAACAAAATCAGGTATGAGAAATGTCATATATTTGGAAGGCAAGTGGTCTTCATGGAACTTCATGTAACACGACAAAAGTAAGCACTGTCTACCAAGGGTCCAAGAGAAATGAAAGCAGGGGATTCTTGAAAATTCCCTGTCAGAGTGAGACTGAACCTAAATTTCTTGTCACATAGTGAATGAAAAGATAACGAATTTAATACATTTCACATTGTAACTCAGCCCCAGTTAGCTCCCCTTATTCATTTGAACGGGGTTTAATGCTGCACACAATTTCATTTGAATGAAGTTTTAGAGAGAAAAGCAGAGAGAGGGAAAGAGAAACCACCACACCAGACACATATGCCATTGTAAAGTTGTTAGTCATTCTGAACCAGCCAGCAAGAGCTGAACTCTACAGTGCAATCTAACATGTCTGACTAGTTAATAAGGGCTGAAGAACTTCAAACAGAAGTCATTAGACGGAGTGGCCAGCAAAACGCTGGCAAAAATTATATCCCTTGAAGTAAATGCACAAAAACATAAAACAAGGGACTTGATCTTTCATTTTTGATCACTTTCTACTGATATTACCTAGCTGCCACTGATTCACTAACAGTAACTCCATACTCATTCTGAAACTATTCCACGCTGTCACACTCTAGACTGATTCTCTCAGACATTACCTTCCATTGACTCTCCGTTAGGACCCATAATATGCCCAGGACCATTGGGGCACAGATCTGCGTAGCTCTCTGCATTAAACAAAGAAAGACAAAAGGATGTAATCCAGAAATGAATGCGGCCAGTACAGTCCACGCCTGTGATTAACAATATCAAATCCTACCTTTTTTCAATAGTGTCAGCCTAAGCTCAAGTCTGAAGGCAATCACACTCTTGAAATTATGGTCATTACCCTATCTGCTGGCTAACATTTTAACTAAAAAAAACTTCTCTGTGAGCCTGGCAGTTCACTGAGTCATATGTTTATCTCAAAAGAGTTTTTTTCTAAGCTTTTTTCTTACAACATACCCTCTCCCTTTTCTGGGCACACATCACACGGGTCCCCGCCCCATGCCTTCCCCTGGGTGCAGCAACACTCCGCCTTGGTGATGTTGATTCTGAGTGGTGACAAGCATGTTCCATCCACAAACCTCTGGAAGCACAGTCCTTTACGCATGTCTGTAAGAAAATGTACAAATATTTTATTTATTTTTATGCTGCCATTTCTTCCTTAATGCCATACTGAAGTCAGTTTTATGAGTAGTGGAAACAGGAGTAACCAGAGTAAACCATTAACCTTTGGCAAGTTCCTGATGAACCTTCCTACATGTGCTTTACGGATACTCTCAACACATTGATGACAGACGAGTGTTGCTGACAACGTGTCACCAAGGTGGGCCACACATGCGGTGAGAACAGGGGAACATGTATAAATATATGTATAAAGAAATCTACCTATGCAGCATGATCACACATGCCAATGTAGTTCTGCTTACCCATACATTTTCTTCCACTGCTGGAGAGAACATAGCCAGGCCGGCAGTAACACTCAAACCCTCCATCTGTGTTCACACACTGGCCATTCTGACAAATGCCTGCCTCTGTTAGACACTCATTCACATCTGCCCACAGGGAAACAAGCAAGAGTATCAAATTAGCCGTACAGACATTCAAATTGTATTATTTTATATTTATAGCAAGACAATCTAAATATGTCCATATATTTATAAGGAAGCCATTCTGATGTCTAAAGTTCTCTGTGTCACTCGCTTTAAATGTGATCATTTCTTCAGTGTTTATTTTGTACATATTATATTTAAAACTTGCTGATCATTGAAGAAAGTGTAGATGGTGAAAATTGTATGGTCATTATTCAGTTAAGAAGACAAAAGCAAGCAAAGTTTTTAATAACTAATGATCAAAATCGTATCATTCTAATGTGCAGACAGGAATATCTTTAATATCCAGTGGTGGGAGTGGTGTAAAAATGGGTCAAACAGCATTTTTTCTTTTTTTCTCTTATTTTTAAAACATGACAACTCACCAATACATTCTTGTTGTGAAGGTCCAAGCGTGTATCCACTAAAACAGTTACACAGGAACCCACCCTCCACATTCTGACAGGTACCATGGCGACAGAGGCCCGGGATATCCTGACACTCATTGATATCTACCAACAAAAATCTTACAACACTGTCAAATCCCAGACTGGTTGACATCATCCAGAAACTGATTTAAGTAAACATACTATTGTTTTCTACACCGGGAAAAAGTGATTCCCAAATAACACTAATACCATTAAAGTCAAAGCTATCAAATTGTGCAGAGAGATACTACAGATTCTATGTATCGATCATACAAAGCAAATTTTGTATTAAGCACTTCAACTGTAAAGTGGAAAATGAGAGGGGTCTCCATAACCGTGTGGATACATGTGGTGTGCAGCACAATGACTCAGGAGCCATCCACCAGTGCAGTTGCTGTGAGGTCTTGTCCAGCTTATGCTGGCTTCCTCTCTGCCCATACATGTATGTGGGAACGTCTACCAGCAACCTGCGGGTGGTCGTGCTTGGTCCCACCCAGCACACCCCCCCCCCCCCTCGAGGCCCTTGTATAATTGAAATATACTTGAGTTTAGTTTGCCTTTCTAATGTCTTTATTTAGCTGTCCTGATAATAAGACAGACAGGCTTACATCATAACAACAATACCAAAAGCAGCCCTAGTATCTCATGAGAGTTACATGAGAATTCTGCTTCAGAACTGATGAAAACTCCTGTGAGAAATGATTGCGGAGTACTTACCCACACAGTTCTGTCTGTCAGATGAGATCTTGTAACCTGGCTGACAGCTACAGGTGAAGCTGCCAGGTGTGTTGATACAGCGACCATTCTGACACAAGCCAATCAGAGACCGGCACTCATTAATGTCTGGGAAAATGAAGGGGGACAATTGAAAATGAACTCACCGCATAAATAAGCTGTTTGGTTACATATTCATGTTCACAGATCTTACTGTACAATGCAGGAGTCACAGTCATAAATAAACTTCAGCAACCCAGTTTCACATCCAATTTTTTATGAAATGACATACTGATATTGTCAACGTTATAATATATCATAATGTTATGATTTTATGAAATAAACTACACAAAACTGACTTATGACAGTCGACCTTCAATTCACACCCCATGACCAGACAACTGCCAATCATCTGGCCCGTCTGAGAGGGTAGATATTTCCCCATGAGTAGACACATTGTTCTGGAGATGAGAAGTTTACTATGGAAAAAACCCTGCAAAACATTGCCAGAGATTGGACGATTTCTACTTCCATCTTATAGACAGAAAATGTCTATGCTTGAGTCTGAACAAGATGTGTGAGGACTAACATGATTTACTACATATAAGTATATGCAAGTGAGGAAAAAAGTCTGAAGACAACACTGGACTCACCAAAGCAGTCTGCATTCTCTGTGAGTGTGAAGCCTGGGTGACAGATACACTCATAACCCCCAAGGTGGTTTTCACAGGTTCCGTTACGACAGATACCCGGCCTCACTTCACACTCATTGATATCTGAAAACAATTGAGCCAGAAACAAACGGATACAGTACATTACCTTCAAATGAAGGTACTATTCACCTGATAGTGCACTTTGAGTTACATGACACATAGAAACAACTTTACTGTTCAAGTGGCTTACCAGCAAAGTTTCATTTACTGTTGCTGTCTTTTCAAATCTGCTGCTGTTTACTGTTGCTGTCTTTAGCAACAGATCAGTGGTATCCTGTAAACAAAGTTTTCTCATAATACCTCCAATCACTTGTACTCACCTATACAAGAATCTCTACTGGAAGTCAACTTGAACCCATTCTGACAGATACAGGAGAAACTTCCCACCAAGTTCAAACAATTTCCATTGGCACATACATCACGAATCTCCTCACACTCATTTACATCTGTAATAAAAGTGAAATAAATATGGCTTACTTTTCACAAAAGATTTTTTAGGGCATAATGGATATGGTCTTCCTCATGTTTTAATTTTAATCCAGCATTTAGTCTCAGAGTAGAGTTAACGATGAATTCATCAAATCTGATTTTTGTTTATTGCCATGCCACAATAAAAGGAATCACAAGCTACAAAAGTCAATGTTCTAAGTTTCCACACAATTTTCAGTCTGAAACTGAAATATATGGGATTTTTACTCTCAGATTTCTGTATTGTCTCTGGCTTCATGACATATATCTAGTCCAAATAAACTGAATATAATTTGATTAAGAGGCATGATGAAAAACACAGACAAGCAATATAAACATGTCATACTTCACACTGTACATCCTTGGAAGTCACTAAAAAATTGTGGCCCAAAATTAGCTGAAAACTACAGCAAATTGTAAGAATTAGAAAGAAATAAAATAAGATCACTAATCCTGACCATTAAATGTAAAAAAAGAAAAAAAGGAGAAATATGGAGATACACACTGTAACTGTACAAAAAAGAACAAACGCTATGCTTTGCGCTATGTAGTTACTACTCAGGCTGAGGTCCAAAATCTTATTATACTCATTACAAATTATATATTCATGGCACAAGAGGGATTTAATGCTGAAGCTCTCCACCCCAATAAAGTCCTTACCCAGACAAGATCGCTTATCTCGAGTCAGGTAGTACCCCTCAGGGCATTCACATAAGTAACTCCCTGGAACATTGATACAGGCAGAGTTCCCATTACATGGCTCCAGCTCACGGCACTCATCAATATCTGCAAATCAAAGACAGATAGTAAGTTTGTGTTTTAACAAGACATTTCCTGGAAGAAACTAGGAGAATATTAAGTGTATCAAGTAGAAGAATAAATGTACAAAATTCAGTACAATTACTAAAATTTGGTACATTTATTCTGAGGACCACAAGATATATACGCATATATAAATGTACATGGTTTTACAATCATTTGAAAATCAATGTTGATGGCATTTTGATATTTTACTGATACTTCATTGAAATGGATGACAGTGAAAATTACTTGATTAAAAATACCTTCACCCTTTAATTTCATTATAGGGCTAGATTCTGTATGAAATAAAAAATTGTCCTTGATAATACCGAAAATAATTATAAATACACCAATATCTAACAGTGTTTTTTTTTTTCAAAAGGTAGTGTTTTGTACTGTAAACTCTAGACTACATATACATGTACTACTAAGACGGTCTCAGTAAACAAAGCATTTCTCACTGGTTATCAACTGGACCCACATCACATCAAAGTTTTGTATCCCAATTCCTGACCAGTGTGACATACTTACTACTTATGTCCTAGTATATAAAGAAGTTCTTAAACAGATTCACAAGAAAGTGACTTACCAGCACAGATGTAGGCTGCAGCATCATACCTGAAGCCCGGGAAGCACTCACACCTAAAGCTACCCTGCGTGTTGATGCAGCGGCCATTGCGACACAGACCTGGGATCAGCTCACACTCGTTCAGGTCTGCCAGCAGAAAGGAAGCATTTATTACCAGTAGACAACCAGTGTTTATTACCAGTAGACAACCAGCATTTATTACCGGTAAACAACCAGTATTTATTACCAGTAGACAACCAGCATTTATTACCAGTAGACAACCAGTGTTTATTACCAGTAGACAACCAACATTTATTACCAGTAGACAACCAGCATTTATTACCACAAGTGAAAGAGCATTTATCACCAACAAACCATGATAACATTAACAATATAGATGCTGAAAAACATATTAGGACATGTACTTGTTATCAAATCACTAGAGTTCCCATGCACACAAACATTACCATTCAGAACATGCAGATGTAACAGGTTAAGAATAAACTGTTATTAAAGCACTTGTAACATCCCATAAATACCTGGAGCAAATAAATAATACAATCCAAATGTACAGATTCAGAAATATTGTAGTTTGCAACAAACATGTCAATACAATTATAAAGAACTACTTACATTTATATATAAACACTGCTTAAAAATAATTTTCTTACACACACTGCACATACCAACAGATTCACTTACCTGGTGTGATTCGAGTCTGTCCTCTCTCCTTCCCGCACAAGGCCCCAAACTCCGCTACAAAATACACGCTTCAAAATCATCATCAAAGATTTGACTCCAATACAATCGAGAAAAACAAATGAAAATTTAGTTGTCTCTCAGATCAGCTAAAGAGACGTTGTTGATTTTAAGGGCCACCAGATATATAGGCATATCTACATGTGTAGATCTGAAAAGAATGTTCGGTTGTTTGTTCTGTCTGTATACTGTGGGAGTGCATGTAAATATATATTTGGTGATCTTCCGCAAAATAAAACCGCGAGTGTATGATCCTGTTTATCCAATAGAATTATTATAAGACTACAAAACAACGTAGGGTCTGGTTCGGGCTATAGCTTTGTGAGTCAAACATGCAAGACTCCCTGTTCCCTTACACTGGGTACATAGAAATAAAATTCATTTTCACAGGGTTAATTTGCATACAAGTACACTCAGACATTATTGCACATTACCAGTGTAAACCCTAATGATCTAATGACAGCATTCATTATGTGGAGATTGGGGTATCAATATTATAAGCGACAATGTATTCAAATATAAAGAAATATGATGTCGGCACCGTACACAAATCACAATCAAAGGACATGTCGACCTGATCAGACCACAGATGTATTTTACAATACCTTCAATGGTTATGAAATCACTTAAATACACCCAATTTAACATTTTTTGTGGTGGTTTAATCGACTGAAATGTCGAAGATACAAGGAAATAAATATTAACGATTTGTGTATGTATAAACTAATTGAAATTTAATTGTAATTCACTGTGAAGGTGTGTATTTGAACTCATTGAAATCTGTCTGCTAGACTAGATTTGGTGGGAGATCTCACAATGAAAACAAGACCACAAGTCACATCAAAGGATAATTCCCTTCCCATTCAGGGCAAGCCAGACATTCTGTCCCCAATCAGCCCAGCCTGGTCGTCTTCAGCAGCTGACAACGAGGCTAAAAAAGGTGATTCTTTCCATACATGCACAAGTTTATAGGCCTACATGTTTTCTGTTTCATGAAGTGAATAATACTAAAGTCTGTACAAGGATTTAATTCAGTGTATGGTTGAGAAGCTGAATGTACACTTTGAGTTCTTGAAGAAGTGAAGGTGTTGTTCAATTTTCAATCATTACACATCTACCATAAGTCTACATGGTTTACACGTGTTTAATCAGCCATATTGAAATTTTCTTCCCTACATGTATCCCAATATTCAAAGCAATTCAAACAGGAGTTATTTGCAGCTATTTGATCCGTCTCTATCTTTTGATATCTACTATATCTAAATGAGTTATAGCATTGCATTATAGCCCACACTGGCGTCCCAAATGAACCCCTTCAATACAGGACAACGTGTGGGAAAATTTCCTAATGTATACAGAATGAACTGCCAATCAACCATTATTCCCGCCAAAACCATGCAACTGTGATCATTCCAAGGGGCAGGTCACTGAAAGTAAATAATGTAATTGGTCAATGTTGAATTCTTTAAGCTTTCAATTACAGACAAGTGACTGTAAGCTCTCAGGAAATGTTAGTGTGTCATTTACAGTAATACAATGTTTAAAAATTGTTGCAATGTACTAGTACATGTATGTGAAGCTTGTGATGGGTGTATTTCTATGCCTGCATCCATTTCCACATCTGCCGACACCATGTTCATGTATTACAAATCACAAACATTTAAAACCAAGCATGCAGTCTGGGTGTTTCTGTCCGCAAATGCTTTGCTTTCACCTAAATGTTTTTTTATCGCTTGGTCAGATATGTAAAACGTCTTGAACAATCTCCCTTGACTTGACAAGACAGTCGTAGCTTCAGATTTAGCTCGTAGGTGATTGCTGAAGTGTTTAAGACTGACTTGTTTCCTTTCAAACCACATCCCATGAATGTGTCCGATTGTTTGGGCCTGCCGGTTATGCTGACAAAGCCAGCCAGCCAGCTGTTCCTAGCAATAGGACACAAACGGCATGGATCCTACTGACCCGCCGTTCCAACTTATGAGCTCTTCCCTTACACTGACCGCTATGCATTTTTTGGTACACTGAAAGGCCAATTATGCACCCTTGGCTCTCTCCTATATGCCTATATTCATATCAGCCCAATTCTTCCACACAGTTATACACAGAGCGAGTATAATTCTGACATACGTGAGCCTTCAACGGGACATGCGTGACACGGATTATTCCAGGCTCGTCCGATAGAGCAGCAGCACTGTCGCTTGGTGATGTTGGTGGACATAGGATTCTCACAGATGATCTGGTAAGGTGGACGGGTTGTGTTCAGGTAGTCAATGTAACAGTTAGACTTCCTCATATCTGGTAAACACAAAACAACCAGCAAAGTAAACAGCCTTGCACAAAATAACCCGTTAACCTTTTCACATAAGAGAGATAAACTTTCAGTGCGATTTATGTATATTTTTGATTTTATTCTACATTGGTTGGATTGGCCAGTTTCAGGGCTTCAGATAAGTATAATTTTATCAGTCAACTTTATTCATTATAATTATTGTACATGTTCCCAGTGTAACATTTTACAGAGTGTGATTAAGACAATACTCTTGCTTTCCTCTCCGACCATACCTGGGAAGGTATGGCAGCAACCTGCTGATGGTTGGGAGTTTCCACCATGCTCTGCCTGGATTCCTCGCACGATAACGCTGGCCAGCCTTGTATCAGTAAAATATTACTGAGCACAGCGTAAAACATCAAACAAATAAATACATGTGATAATAGTTTTGAAATATGACGCAAATTTCTGTAATAACAAAAACCAAGCATACCCATACAGTCTCTCTCTGATGGCATCATCATGTGACCAGGGGGACAGACACATGTATAGTTGCCTTCCCTGTTTATACATGTTCCAGGGCCACATAAACCAGGTATCACCTCACACTCGTTGATATCTAAAAACATCAGTCACATGTACAAACATAAATGAATTTGGCACTAATCCATTAATATGAAACAGTTTATTATTTAAACTCAACTGAAGATTAAAAATATTTACAGGATTTTCAAAAAATTAATTACATCACATTTAACTTGCTAGATTTAGTACAAAACTATGTACTCAAAAAGTCTCTCTCTCTTTATTTATGTTTTTTTTTCTTTATTTTTTTGTGTAGGTTATTTATTTATTTACTAAACTGTATTTCCATGCTATCTGAGCACCTCTGGTCATCAGTCTTGGTCTTGGAATCACGCAAAACCAAATCAAAACATGCTTACAGTGACTGTCTACATCACGTATGGTTGTGACATGGCAAAAAGACGCAGAATCTTAACACAGCTTTTAACAAATTTGTGATCACTGCTTTGTTTTTTTTCCAAAAAACCCACTACATCTGCTTTGAAAAGCGAATGTGTGGGATCCTGAACTCGTGGACACATCGTGGTAACTTAGATATATGGACACATCTGACAACATAAATGAACACATTTATTTACCAGGTTTCCAAGCTGAAAGCCTGTTGTTCTCGACCTAAAATATCACAATTATTCTTTTCAGCCAGCATTTATGTTTTTCTTAGAGAAAAACATAAATCGCAGTTGTTTGAAATTTGGCAGCAAAATATTTGCAGATAATATCTAAGATAAGTTGAGGATTACACGTTGAGCTGCCTAGTTATCTGTCCCACGTTAACAACCTTACCTACACACTGGAGCCTGTCCTGGTCTAGGGTGTACCCATCAGGACAGACGCAGGTGAAGCTGCCAAAGGTGTTCTGACATCGGCCACCTTTACACACATTTGGGATTTCAGCACATTCATCAATGTCTGGAAAACAAAAACATTACAAGCATGTCTCATCTAAGCTGTAGTCACAAATTCTTATTCAAACATGTTTACATGGGAAACACTTTCAAGATAGCTTGTGAATGCAGATTGGATGAGATGTGAAATAAAGTACATGTAGATCCAATGAGATAACTTCCAAGCTATTTTCTTGCAATAAATGAGTACCGGGTACATCACAAAATCATCACAAAGGCTGGAATGAAAAACTGCCCACACAGCTTTGACCTGAGCTACATTAGGCAAAAAGGGTTCCCCCCCATTCAATGAAGAGTGTCTTGTCCAACTTCAAAGTATGCTATACAGTTACTGTATTAAATCTCCAGTTTCACATTTTTCTAACATTTTGTTTGACTCTGATTGATTTATCCACCTTATAGGGCCACTTAAAGAGTTTTTATGAAGTTTAAATAATTTTTTATCAGAAACAAAGACAGAAGAAAGTATCATCATTAAGCCTTCATGTGTATGTGTTTCTGAATGAAGATTTTTACCCACCATACTTGAGGTGAAATGCAGTAGTGTTCTTAAACAGGACATAGAATGTGATTATCACATTAAATAATAGCCCACAGAACCAGTGCAAACAGGTTTCAGATTTGCCACTTTGTGCACAGCTGATTGCTCACCAAAATAACACTCGGAACAAAAAGTTTAGGTTTTCATTGTACTTTTGAAGTTCTTACGACAACAGTCAACACAATCGCTTGACAATAATCTGTACAAGTCATCTGGCAACATCTTACATTCATTCAATGATGAGATGTATGTAAGATAAGAATGAATTATTTCTTCTTCAGGAGTTCCTACCTTTGTCTTCTGCATATTACTGACCTTCCAGAATAACCGTGACAGTGTTAGGCCTGAAACCTGGACCCCCAGGGCAGAGGGCATTGTATTCAGCTGATCCATTCCTAGGGCAGGACTCACAGATCCCCGGGCCTCTGTCACCCCAACCCCTTCCCACTGTACAACAGCAGGTGGCCCGTGACAAGGACGACCAAGCACATCCCGGCATTGCCCACTCCGGCTGTATAAGGGGCTGTCCAAGTAACATGTGCCTAGACGCTTGTCCTGCAAAGATATTGTTGAAGCTTTAATCAGAGCAACAAAAAGGGATGAAAATGAACTTGAAACGGACAATATTCCTTCATGTAACATTAACAAAAATGAGAAAAAGGAAAATGACTACGTGTAGTTGCACCTATAAAAAGAGTACTCTTGAGGCAGAGTCAGTCTGCATGCACATTCCCTTGCAGGAAAAAGCTACAATTACACTGGATGCAGAATCTAGCTTGTCTGTCTACTTAACAAATTATCTGTAAAACAGTTACATGTGTACACAGCCAATCAACTTCCATTCACTTCATAGGCACACCTTCATGTATTGAACATGTAAGAAATCTGCATATTAACATCACCTTGGCTGCCAAACAGTGACTTACTTATACACAACTGCTGTGTATAGGTAACAATATTGAGGACACCAGACAAGACACTCCACCCACACACAGTTTTGGTTATGCAGTCCTAATACCGACAGGTTTATTATGCTGCAACACTAAAACACCATGATGAGGACAGCAATGACACCCCACCCAGACACAGTGTACATGTACATGTAGGCTGAAGTGTCAACTGTCCTGTCTCAGGTATGGGTTTACTGTTTATATTTGACTCACCTACACAGCCTGTGCCCGTAGATTCAGTTCATAGTTAGGGGGACACTGGCAAATGTAGCTGCCCTGTTTGTTTATACATGTTCCATACTGACAGTTATCTTTATTCACACACTCATCAATATCTGCAAAGGAAAGAGGGACATGACACTTCAAAATCTGCATTAGCTCAAACTCGCACATGAATCAGGTGGTTGCAATTGATGATTTGTGAATGTTCCTGACTTAAGATGCCCCGAAGATACAGACAGACAGAGCAAAGTTAAGACATCAAATCACAGAATGGAACATGAAAAAATGAAGAACAAGTCAAGTACATGTAGAAACACATCTTTATCTTTAGCTTTAGCTTGTTTTCAGTATAATAAGCTTATTCATATACATTAATGTGATGCAAAAGTTGAACAATTGTAAATCAGGAGGGCTACAGGAGTCTGTGAGGTTCCCAGAGAATGTGTGCTTACCTGTACAATTTCCCCCAGTCACATCCAGTTTGAAGCCAGAGTTACAAACACAGCGAAACATCCCAAATATATTCTCACACTGCCCATTAACACAGAGGTTTCTGAACATGTCACATTCATCAATGTCTGTAATACAATTACACAACATGCATAATAAATGTCTAACATGAGTTTATTATTGATGTACGTACATACTCTTGTCCATGTAACATTATAAACTCTTGGGGAGATGCAAAAGTCAAGAATTTGGTTTGATTCTCGAATATTTTACCACCACAAAATATTAACAATGTGTAACAGTTGCCTACATGTTGGGCAGTAGTCTAGTATTAACCACCAGGTAGTTCCACATTATAATTTAGTAACCACTTAATAATGAGTCCCATATTATAAAACACTGGGCAGTCGCACATTATTTACCCACTGGGCAGTCGCACATTATTTACCCGCTGGCAATTGTAAAATTATTACCCAATGGGCAGTTGTAAAATTATTACCCAATGGACAGTGGCACATTAATCAAGAATGTCGCACTTATACGATACCAGCATTAAGGCGGAAGGAAACTGGGCAACGCCTGGTATTAAACCCATGACCATCCGAAGGTTGCTGCAGACCTTCGGCTGAAGAGGAAGCCAGCATGAACTGGAGTTCAACTCGCAGTGACCGCACTGTTAAGAGGCTCTTGTGTCACTGTGTCGTGCCGGCACACTTACCACCTTGGGCACAGAGACCCTCCAGTGTCACATATAAACTGCTGGGTAGTTGCAATTATAAAGCTCCGAGCCTTTGCTCTTTAGCACTGTCCACTGCACAAAGATGTATATCAGGGCCACATCTAGAGCCATTTTGGCTCTGGAAAACTAATCAATCTAACAAGAAAAATTGAACAAAATATGACTGTTAACCAATAAAAAGTTTCTTTCATGCAAATTTCCTTTATTCTTGAAAGCTCTCAGAAAGAACCACTCCGAGTTGCATTTTACAAAATTTCTTTCTGCACGGTCACAATGTCACCTTTACCATTTGGGATCAATTTTTGTTCCAGATATGGCCTAGTATATATACATGTACAGTCAAGTAAAATAAAGCGTCTCCAGTACTTACCTTCACAGGCCCTGTCGTTGTCTGTAGGGGTGAAGCCCATGTCACACTCACACCTGTACCCCCCAGGGAAGTTCAGACACTGACCATTCTCACACAGACTCGGGTTAAGGCTACACTCATCCACGTCTACAAAAAGCACGATCACATAGCCAACATGTTAAAACATTGGCAAGTTTTCGAGTCAGGTGTAATAAAGGGATGACACTCATATAACTAATGAGTGATCACGAATTCATACATACCATATATACGAACTGATATTCAGTTCATAAATTTGAGTTTAAAACTGAATTTTCTGGTTTGAAACTGAATTTTTTCGTAAGAAATTCAATTTAAATAAGAGAAATATTTATACTTGATTTCCTCATATTTTAATACACCACATGCATAGTCCTCCAGCATGTGGACATTCACTATTTTATAAATCTATTATATAAACCAATTTAAGCGCTTATCACAGATTTGAAGGTACATGTAAAGCAAAGACATGAAAGGGGAACAAACATCAACAATTTAACAAACTTTAACAATTTAACAGCTTTAACAAACCGTATACAGTTTTAATTATAATACACATGTGAATATGCACTGGATAATTACTACAAATGACTGCTCACCTCTGCATTCGTATCCATCCCCACTGAAGCCTCCATCACAAACACACCTGAAGCTGCCGTCAGTGTTAATACAGGCTGCGTCAGGATCACAACCTCCATTACCACGCAAACACTCATTGGTATCTGATCAAGAAATTACAACATGAAAGCTCACAAACTTAACACATAACTGTAAAACTGCATGCAATTTACCGACACTACATAGACTATGTCCATGTCATCCCTTTCATGCTGTACGCTGATTATACATGATTTGGCTTCAACAACTGGAGATTTATAAATTCAAGTCTGATTAAAATTTCATTTATTTATTCACTGACTGGTGTTTTACGCCGTACTCAAAAATATTTCACTTATACGACGGCAGCCAGCATTATGGTGAGAGGAATCCAATTAAAATTTCAGTACCGTGCCATACATGTATGTTATAAATGTTTAACAGTAAGGATAACAACTCAAGTAGAAACTTATTCTTGCTGGAGTACATATCACATCTTTTATTGAAAGTCGCATCTACTGAATGACATGAATGACCAAGTTCCCTTATTAAGTATGTACTTTAAATCTGGCAAGTTATATTTATAACAAAAAATATATAAATAAAACAGAACCGGGTACAGACCTAGGCAGACCAAGCCATCTCCAGTGAATCCCGGTTTACAGTCGCATTTGTATGATCCCTGGGTGTTGATACAGAGAGCATTCTCATCACAGGCTCCGTCCAGAGCGTCACACTCATCCAGGTCTGCGAGAACAAAGAGAAAAGTCATAGTAAACCACAGTTCTTCCGCACAATCTTGACATCTCTTATGTAATTGCTAATCTAATTTTTTTCTAACTCTCATGTTTCTCATGGTAATGCTCTAGCTGCTCCAATAATGTGTTATGACAAAAACAATACTGGGATATAAATATACTCAAGAAGCCACATTTATTTATATTAGATAGGCAGATCAAGGAATGTAATAGTCTGAAAAAAATTCACATATCCCCAGATTAAGACCTGGATCTTTGACATGTTATATACATCTACGTACCAGTACAGCCTGGGGTTCCTGGTTTGACAGAGTAACCAATGTTACAGCTACACACAAACGAACCAGGGCTGTTCTGGCAACGGCCGTTCAGGCAAAGGTTCCTGTTCAGTCTGCACTCATCCACATCTTAAATACAAAACAGGATAAGTTAACAGCCACCTGTAAGGCAAATTTTGGCTGCTTTACTTTCTGCAGGCCTCACATTGAAGCTCTGATTCGATACTACTTTCATTGCCGGATTCCACAAACCAAGTACAATCTCTATTCTCATAAAGTCACATTTTGTGAATGTAGGTTTTACTGAGTTTGGGGTATGTTTTAAGCAGAAATCAGAGTAACTGGGTAGCATAAGATGGTAGAAATATTGACAGCCATGAGATTTTATGACAGAAAAGCAGGAAGGCCTGGTTTTAAAAGACAGCTACATCCTAAATAAGTAAGGAACTGAGGCAGATATACAGTTGTGCCAAAAACACTAGGATTAGTATTTCCACTTGAAAAAAAATAAACTGAACATTCACTTTATTATAAGGAGACCGTCTCACCTATACAGAGCTTCTGGTCTGGAGACGGCATCCAGCCTCCAGTGCAGATGCACCGATATGAGCCAGGTAAATTAGAACAGCGATTTCCTTCACAAATATCCGGCGTTTCCTTGCACTCATCCACATCTGAGAAAATTACAACACTCTACATAAACAAATCATTCAAGTCATTAATCATTCAGAATGGTCAGAACATGGTCTACAAAAGCTGCAATCATATAAAACAAATCATAAAAATAATCCAAACACAATCTGGCTTTTGGAATCTTCCAAATTTATTTATTTATTTTATTGGGGTTTTATGATATACTCAAGAATATTTCACATATATGACAGCAGCCAGCACTAAGGTGAAAAAAAAAAAAAACAAGCAGAGAATGGGAAAAACCCACAACCATCCGCAGGTTGCTGCAAGACCTTCCCATGTACATTCAGAGGGGAAGCCAGCATGAGCTGGACTTGAATTGACAGCGACTGCATTGGTGAGAGGCCACAGAGGCCCCCTTCTTAGAAACGGAAATAATAAATGTTCAAATCCTAACTGGTAACTGGAGAAAACCTCTGTAGCCTTGCAGAAACAGAGGATAGTTTTCATCACATATCAAAAGGAGGGGGGGGGAGTTAGATAATTTGGATCTGTTTCTTATCAGAAGAAGACTTAAAGAGTTTGGCATCCAAAACATACCGTTTTCTTTTTGCTTCTAAAAGTGCATTTTTCCAGGCCAGACTTTAGGTGAAATATGCTATTTTCTGTTTATTAGACTAAAGACTGGCCGTACCTCCACATCTCCTATGATCAGGCATGAGGAGGAACCCTGGGTTACATCCACACAGGTGACTTCCCGGTGTGTTGATACACAGATCCTGGCAACCTCCATTCCCATCCAAACACTCGTCAATATCTGAGCAAAGAAACAAACCAGTCACACGGCAAAGTCATCATCAAAGACAGGCAAGTCTACATTTCAATCAGACAATTATTCTGGACAAGTAAAGGCTTTATGTGTCATACAAGGAAATCATTTGCTGTTACATATAAAGTTTCTATCATTTGACCCAATAGAATGATAGTTACTAAATGCTATAGTCACTCGCCAGGTTGAGAAGTAGAATCAAGGCACAGCACACCAAGAATATAATTCTAGGGTTACTTATTCTATTCTCTTACTCAATATCCAAATATTTCCATTAAGTGTACAAGAAACAATATACAGTACCATTATTTGACCATTACTGCCCACAGCTGTAAAACCTTTGCAAGTAACAGAGTAGCATGTCACTAGTCTACTTGCAGTTGTGTGGATTTGACAGGATTTGCAAAACACTGAAAGATCCTGTAAACCAGCACTATTCACTGACTACAGTGTGTGCCAACACCTTTTATTGGCAGCTAGAAGTCAGTTACTGGTGAGCTTGGGGCTTGCCAACCAGAAGTCCAGCCTGGGGAAAGCCCCTAGCCAGGATTTGGAAGGTGTAGGGGAAGGCCATCCCAATCAAATTAGCAGGGTGTTCGGAGACCGCAGGCCTTCACTGTCGTAAATGACTTCACCATGATTTACTTTGAGAGTTCTTTACTTAACCGGAATTAAATTAATTAAACAGGTATTTCAACTGCCATATATTCACAGAAACATATTCGCACTTGTACAGCATGTCTGCACTCAAAACTGCAGTTTACCAGTTTATTTTTCTTTGACAATATACAAATTATCACTTCGCAAACACTTTGTAATGAAATTTAGGGCCAGGGTGGCGAATGGATAGGTATATTAAGGGCAGGTCAGCTGAGTTGAGGGGCAGGGCGACCGAGTTGAGGGGCAGGGTGCTCTGCCTCACGAAAAACGCCTATCTAGGGGTTTTGCTGGGTGATACTTTTGTGAACATCAACTATAAACATAAAGAAACTGTAGAAACTACATGCAGACAATTACCAATAGCCAAATATTTTATGCTGAAAATGAATTTAAGGTTTTAATGGGAAATAAACTCTAACCAAACACAGGTGGTCTTCAGCTCGTTGGGTTGGTATCCCCTCCAGACAGATGCACTGATAACCTCCCATGAAATTCTCACAGATCCCATTGGAACATAGACTGCTAGCTGCAGAGCACTCGTCCACATCTGTAAAAGTCAAATCACAAGACACTTGCATATAGTATTCAGGATGAAAGCCCTAACAAAGCTTTTAAAAAGGGAATTTCTGGGTAAAATGCAGATATCCCACTAGCCCCTAATTCCTCTGGCTACGAGCGGCCCTTTCCACAAGAACAAATTATACATTTTGGACATTTATGGCCGATTTCCATCCTAATACAACATTAACTTTTAAATGAAAAAAACACTTAAATTGTGCACCACCATAAAGCTCCATGGATCTTTCAATTCATTCTTTTTCAGGAAACATTACAGTAAATTTACTTTCATCTTTTTATTTATATACACATGTAGTACATTGCCAATGTATAAAAAATTCTGGCAATACTTTGTTATATTCATTCAGCATTGACAAACAAATTCTAATTTGATAGTGTAACCCTCTATAGGTAAGGTTTTCATTCATTCCTCCACTTCCTTTACATACCTTTACAGTATCTGCCATCCGGGGTGAGTTCATGGCCATCGGGGCACTCACAGTGAGAACCCCCTGGGGTATTGACACAGGTGCCTCCGCGACACAGGCCAGGCTGGTCCACACACTCGTCTATATCTGTTATCAACAACCAAAACACAATCTCACTTACAGCTGTTGGCTTAAACTTTTTTTGTTTTGTTTATTTGATTGATGTTTAACACAGTGCTCAAAAAATTTTTCAACTGCATGGCAGAGATCAGGTTTACATTCCAGCAAACAGAAGTACAAAAATGTCCTTTGTCAAGTATCGTCTGACTAAAAGCTGCAGTCAAAGCAGTGGGAGCTAGATTTGGACATGTGATCTCTCAATAGTGGCCATAAAGTCAGTTTATTAAATCAAATATCAGCTTATGTATGTAATTTTCTTTAAAACGGTGATGTTTAGAAGTGAATTCTGGAGCAGTTTGTTTGAAACAAGAGACAAGCCTAATTGTTGTCCAAAACATCTAAAAGACTGTTCCAAATGTGCAGCTTTGTTACAAAAAAAACAAAACAACAGAACCTCATGGGTGACATGGCTACAGAAACTTTGAAAGATTAAGCTGATATCTGCTGCACTAATATGTACAAAGCATACATGTATATGATCACTAGTTCAAACTGAAAGATTTGGTAACATAGTTCACAAAACATGTCACTTTATTTTCATACAAATTGCACTTACATGTCCTGATTCTAACAACACAATAGCATATCACTTGACATATAATAGTTTGAATGACATGTGCTTGTATGCCCCGCCAATATGGAGAGCGGTAACAAGACAAGTGACTTACCCATGCACATCTGCTCCATCATGACAGCTTCAAACCCATCCAGACATTCACAGCGGAACCCACCCGGCTGGTTGATACAGGTACCATTGGCACAGATCCCAAACGAGATACGACACTCATCAATGTCTGTAAAGTATCAATAGCTTGTGTGATACAACATCTCACCAATGTCTAATAGAATAGAGCTCATGTCATTAGATGTTATACATCACAGAACAAACATCAATATCATACCAGCTAGAACCTGAGTTCTGTCAACATTAGAGAATAACTGAGGATGAAGAAGCATCAAAAACGTGATAAACAAGATGCTGAACTCATCAATATCACATACACATGACAATATCACATACACATGACAATATCACATACACATGACAATATCACATACACATGACAATATCACATACACATGACAATATCACATACACATGACATAATACACTTACCACTACCAATATCTGAGACAGACAGAGATAAGATCTGCCAAATGCTATCCAATTTGAATGCATTTGATTTGACAAACAAGTTAAGGCAATCATTTACATGTATAAAAACACATACGAAATATGGCATCTGATCATGTATTTTTTAACAGTACAGCCCACGCACAACAGCAAATAAGGGCGTGCTATTTCACGTGGTCTGATTGTGCTTTGTCAGCACCCTGTACGCGCCCAGACTGTACACTGTAGTGTCTGTAGTCTTTTGCAGCTCTGTACGCGGTCTGGACACGCTCTGGCCTGATCACTGAGACATGGCCGTGGCACCTCATGGCCGTAACAATATACATGTCCACCCGCGAAGGGTTACCACATATCCGCAATCTGTCAATACTGCACACGTATTATTTCTGTTGGAAAACACGCAGGAATGAATGATTCCAGTTATATATGGCTGTAAAATACATGAAGAATTATAACTTATGATTATTTTGGAATAATTCCTGCGGTCATTTGTTCTCTTATTTTAGATACCAGTTACAGAATGCGGTCATGTGCAGAAGAGAATGGCAGCATACATGTGGAAATGTGTATATGAAACTACCTCAAACTATAAAACTAAACGCATTAGCTCTGAATGTCTTTGTTTTTTTTTTCATTTTCATACAGATCACTTTCAGAAAATGTATATGTTTTGTTTCTACAGTAAACTTTGTTCTTTATGATATGCACAGAATGGTTAAAAATTTTTGATTACAGATTAACGTCACAATATCAACATTTCACCACATCGTGGCAACTTTATAATTGGAAATTAAATTTAATATGTAGAAAGTTTACCTCTAATGAAATAAAATCAATCACTACTGGCATGTTTTGTTGTGTATTTATATCACAGGATGTATGCATCAACTCCAAAACTTGTGCAGGACAGAAATCAGACTCGACAAGCTGAGTTTGCTCACAAGCAATCTTTTGTATCACTGGGTTTCTGCACACATAAGTCAAACAAACTATACGAGTGTTATACTGGTAGGTCATTGGTAAAAATATGTTGCAGTATTGTTCTTTCATATATTGGTTTGTTCTACAAGTACAGCACCCAGCTGGAGTCGCAACGATCAAAGTTTCATTGGCATTGGAGGATTACTATTTGAAGACAATTACAGATCCTCCTGCAGCTATGAACAGAAGTGAAAGACAGCATACATGCGGAAGCGGAAATATATATATATAAACCTACTCACACTAGCTCTCAAATGTTTTGATTTGTATTGTTTTTTTTTTTGTTTTTTTTTGCTTTGCATTTTCATGCTGATCACTTCTGAGACAGCAGAATTATTTACCAGCCGCATGCTTTGTTGTATTTTTATATAACAGGGTCAATGCATCAACTCCAGAAACTTTTCTGCCTTTTATCACAGGTTTTCAACTGAACAAATCAGTTTGATTTTCTGAAAACCATGTATATGGCGCGATGCTGTTATTGTATGAATAAACCACACCTGCTCCTGGCCGGGGTCCCAAACTTAACCGCCTGGGGTGTCTGTTTATTATTTCAAGATAATTACAGATTATCCAGCAATTAGACTGGCATGTTCGGTTGGGACTAAATTAGGTTTGCACATGGCAGAAGACTTAAGAGATTTACGCTTGGTGTGAAGGAGGAGGAGGACTCAAGATCATGCAGCAAAAACAAAAAAAACATTGTTTTTGCCACTTGCCTCCATTTAAATCAAGTAATAAAGGTGAATATAAAATAACAGTATGATAGGCAGTATACGTACCCACCGAGCATCATGTGGGGAAGCATGCAAACACACTCAAACAACATACATGTACACACATCCCACCTTCCAAAGCACAAAATGTTAATACCGCTTTCTTTTTTGACATTCGTTACCTGCACATTCCATTTCCATGCTTTGCCAATGTAACACCCAACATTGTTGCACCCATACAAAAGAATTTTGTTCACGGAGTACTGGTAATATTTGAAAGAAGATCTGCTTTTCCAGAAGATTGCTGTGTCGCTGAGATAGAGGCCATGACGTCCAGACGCACACAAAT